>NC_052059.1:51716258-52037265 GCF_903992535.2 Arvicola amphibius
CCATCCACTCCCACTTTGGGAATGTACCCAGTGCTGTTTAAGAAATTTAGGATGAAAATGCCCCCAGAGAACTGCAAGTTTTTGGCTTCTGCTAATCTGTTTGCTTGCTTTACTTCCTCTTGCAACGGCTAACCAGGTTGCAGTTTTTCTGTGTTCTTTGTCTTTGAAAGCTCCCTGTAAAATGCATGTGAGGCTGTTCTGTGAGAAGTGTTTCTCTCTAGGAAGCTGCAGGCTGGCTTTATACAGACTCTCAATTTGGATTTCCGTCATTCTAAGTGTTCCTTGGGTCTCTGTCCTGTGATGTGGGATTCTCCTCTGTATGCTGTGAATATGTTTTTATTATCATTGGTTAATAAAGAAGCTGATTCAGCCTATAGCAGGGCAGAATATAGTCATTCTGGGATATATATATATATATATATATATATATAGAGAGAGAGAGAGAGAGAGAGAGAGAGAGAGAGAGAAGGTGGAGTCAAGGAGATGCCATGTAGCTGACAAAGGAGACAGATTATAGACCCTTACCAGTAAACCACAATCTCATGCCAATACATTAATAGAAATGGGTTAATTTAAGGTGTACAAGTTAGTTAATAAGAGCTAATAGGCCAATCAGTGTTGTAATTAATATAATTTCTGTGTGATTATTTGGGTCAAGAAACACATGTGCAGTCTCTGTCCACAGAATGGCTCACCAAGGTGGGACAGCCACATCCACATAAAAACTGAGAGAGCTTGGGAAGGAATTCTAGACACAAAAGAACAGAGTTAAGCACAGCTTCTTGGTAGCCACATTTTTTTCAGACAGACTGTTTGCTGATGGCAAGCAGAGGCACAGTTTTTTTTTTAAGAGAAGTCTTCCTGACTCTGTGTTAGTGACAAAAAAATTGCACAGCTTCTTTAAGAGACAGCTTCCTGGTCCATGCTGGCAGAATGAACTCTGGCTCTTTCGGGAGGTCCTGCACTTAAACGGAATCTGTGTGCAGCGTGCTACAAATTGCTTAATGGCGACATAGACCCACTGCATCCCAGGAGCTGGGGTGGTGAGCATGGTTTACAGAGCTGGCAATGAACGTACCTCCTCCATGTTGGACTGGGCAGGGCCAAAAGTCAAAGCAGCCTTAGTCCTAACCATGCCACTTAGTATTATAAGAAGCGCTCCTGGTCAGAAAATGATTACAGATACTCAATAAAGACAGATTCAGATAAAAATGACTTCTGAATGGGTCACAGTATCGTATAAATGTGCACAGGCTTGGGAAGGAGAAGAAAAAGAGTATAGGCAGCTATAAAAAGAAATAGGTTTAAAAAATAAAAACAAAGTCTTTAAAGAGACAGTAAAGGTAATATAAAAGAATATAGATAATCATAAATTAAAAGAGTAAAAAAAAACAAGCCACATAAAGGTGGAGTATACACAGAGATTCTGGATTATGTATACTTTTGTATATTCTTTGAACATTTTGACTGGTAATGAGCTAACTGCAGAGAGACATTTGATTCTGGGGGCTGATAAGTTAAACCAATATAAAGGTATCTTGACTTAAAAATTTGTATCTAAGGACATTTTGCTTTGGAAATGAAGTTCTGCTTTTGTTTCCACAGAAGATGAAAACCTGTGGATCCCTTTCAGGATAATGTGATATAATGGAAAAACAACCCCAAAAGGTCTTTGTGAACCCAAGAAATACTTTCCCCAATAAACAGCAGGAAGCAGTTTAGAGAAAGCAGTGCCCAAATTCCCAAAAATGTCTGTTTATAAATGTTTGTTTTCATTTAAAGGGGGATATGATATAGAGATGAATACTTTGCATTGGTGTGGATTTTGGTCTATTGATAAAAACTTAAGGTCAATTTTGTTACATTGTGTATATGTATTTCTACTCTTGTTTAAGGTATTATGTTTGTGCAGATCATTTAAAAATGTAATATAATTATACATTAATATATAATTAAAATATAGATTAATAGTCAAACTGTAGTCATGTTAATTAGGTTTTCTAGATGTACAGAGATAGATTTCAGATGGATAGGTATTCTTCATATCTTTCAAAGGCCTACAGATTGTGGCATTTAAAATGTTTTAAGAACTTCAGACTTTTTATGACAGTGAGACATGTCTGTTTCTGGTAGCACCAATTACTTCAAGAGGATGATGGGGATTGAAGAAAATTATTATGAAATTTGCCTTCATTGTGACAAGGCTAGCCATTTGGGCAAGTAATGCTCTTCCCTGGACTTCTTGATGGTATGCTGTATGAACTGGGCATGCAGGACCCACAAAAGAAATGACTGCTGAACTTGCCTAAAGAAGGTGAAACAGTCCTTCAGGGTTCCTGTTTCATGAAAGAACTGCCAGACATTCTATAGGACACAGAAGAAAGCAACTGATGAAGTTTGCCAGTACAAGGCACAAAAGATCTTCAAACTTCTGCTTAATGGAAAAGTCTGCCGGATACTATGGCCCTGTAGGCTGAAGATAGATGTCCCAGTATTACAGAAGAACTTTGGGTGACTATTCAGGAAGCAAGATGTCTCTTTTAATTCTAAAGTTTTGGAAGTTGCTTACAATACACTTCCTATTTACTTAGGCAATATCATATTCTTCTGGAGTCTTTGAAAAGTTGAAAACAAATAGTTATAGTTTTCCTTACGATAAATTGTAAGTTAGATATGAAACTTTAGACTCACAAAGAAATATTGTAACTATAATTCTTGCTTGATAACTGTTTTGTTATGTGTAATTTTACTATGTCAAAGTTAAAAACTTCCTGTATATTAGATAGAAAAGGGGAAATGATGTAGAATGTCCTTCTGTATATGTGTTGCTTTTATTGGTTAATGAATATAAAACTGCTTTGGCCTGTAGCATGGCAGAATATATAGCCAGGCTGGAAGGGATATATAGAAAAAGTAGGGAGAGTCAGAGAGGTGCCATGTAGCTGCCAAAGGAGTCAGACACCAGAACCTTGCCCAGTAAGCCACAGTCCTCATGGTGATATACAGAATAAAAGAAATGGGTTAAAATATAAGATCTATCTAGAAAGACACCTAAAATATTGGTCAAACAGTGTTGTTATTAATATAGTTTCAGTGTGATTATTTGGGTCTGGGCATCTGGGAAATGAATGAGCAGTTTCTGTTTACTGAGCAACACCCTGGAGAACTCTGGAAAACCAACGTCACAGAGATTCAACCTAAGGATATAAGTACTTGCTAGTTTTTATAGACAACTTTTTCAGGTGGGTAGATGCTTTCCCCATCTAGACCGAAACTGTTTAACTAGTAGCTAAAAAGCTTCTCCAGGAAATGGTACCCCAATTTGATCTTTCCCTAGCAATGGGGTCCAACAAAGGCCTGGCATTCACAACCAAAACCTCTCAATGAGTTAAAGCATTTGGCATTGATTGAAAACTTGATTGTGTAGACAGTCCTCAGTGTTCTGGGGAGGTAAAAAGAGTAAACAAGATGTTGAAAGAAACTCTAATAACATTCTAATTAGAATCTGGCCGAGTGGACAGACCTCTTTCCCTTTGTATTGCTTTGAGCCCACTGCTCTCCATGTAGGGAGGGATTTACCCCCTATGAAGTTACATTTGGAAGACCTCCCCCAGAGTTTCCCAGGCTCAGAAACCAACAGTTGGCAGAACTCTCTAACCACCCCTTTCTCAAGCCACTACACCCCCCCCTACTCCCCATCCTTCATAAAGGCTATCTGAGAAGCCCAGTTTCCTCTTTCTCACCTCTGGGTCAAGCATGTAGCCAAAGGTGTGCTGGAACCAACTTGGTAAGAACCATACACAGTGATTCTCTCAACACCTATAGCCATGAAGATAACCGGCATTATGCCGTGGATCCACCACACCTAGGTCAAGGAAATAGAAGCCAGCGACACCACCAGCATAGTCTCCTAGACTATGGACCCACTAAAATTAAGGATCCATTCCCTACCTATTCCCTTCTATTCTCGTCCTCCTTCTGAGTCTTGTGTTTCATCCTACGGGTATGAGTCAGGATCATGGTCCAATCCCCACCACCCTTAGGCCTGGGTGGGAACCTAGGGAGACAAATACAGGGGAGATGTAACCCATATTCCACCCTGAACTGAAGCCCACTTTAAGTGTCTGGTTGTACTAGAGGAAGGGGAGCTGTGGGAATTTATCTTTGGAGATAGGAATACAGAGTTTATAATTCTATGCATGGCCTGCAGGTAGGTGCCCTAGTCGCTAAAAACAAAGGAGTTTCCATAGCAAAAGTTGGGGTTGTGAAGCACAGGCTTCCTGAAAACACATGGATATATATATCCCCATCCTAAGGAATATCCAATAGAAAATATAATTCAATGTCCATAAAATTAAAGGTCTAGAAGTTTCTTAAAAGATATTCTGGCCTATGTAAAACAGGGAAATCCTGGGGAATCAGACTCCAGGCCACAGGAAGGGACTCTGGGGATAGATTTACTATCCAGAAGAAACTCCCCACCCAAGGTCCCCAGACCTTTGGTCCTAATAAAAATCTCTTACCTATGTCAAAGCCCCAACCAACTCTTCCTCCAAAGAAACTATCTCACTTGACATATCCGGAGCCCAGACTCCCACCTTCCTATCCAAGCAGCAGTGGGATCCCCATCCCCATTTTCCACTATTGACAAGGTCCACTACTTAGTTAATCATTCCTAACCAGAAATTGGCCAGGATTGCTGGTTATACTTAGATTCTCATGTTTGGGTAGAAGTGTCATCCCAACCCCTGGCACCCATATATCTAAAGAGTCTGGAATGTTCATGTGGGGGCTCCATCCCAAGTCCCTTTCCCTCAGAGTTACCTCAGTCCAGACTTTGCCCATGAGAAAGCCCACCAAATGATGATCCCTCCCCAGAGATGCTCAAGACCACTCCCACAGGGTATTTAAACTGCCCCCCAGAGAACAAATGTGTGTTCTCCTCAACTTCCCTTGGGGCCACCCAGGAATTCTGTGCTCAGAATAAACCTGGATTTATTGATTCAGATTGATTGGCTTATTACATCAGTGGTGGTGGATTTCCATTAACCAGGAATTTAAACTTAACACCTCGGTCCTCGTACTACACAGGGATAGGAACTAACCAGACTGGCAGCCCATGATTGATAAAATTCATAGTGACTGGGGGCAGTCCAAATTAGCATTAGAGGACTTACAAGGGGTTAAAACTTATCTAATATCCAAAACCTTTACTCTGGGCACTTCCCCTTTTTCTGATGCTTGCTATTCTGACTTGCAGGTTGACTCATCTGAACAACAGCCATGTTACCAAGTCCCTGAGTCTACCTGGTTGGTACGTACTCATGTCTGACTAAATGTGCCTCTTTTGATGTTTTCCAAACTGAGATAAATAACCCCTTTATGTGTCTTAGTACACATTCTGCCCCAGGTATACCTATATAATGGGAAAAATACATTTTAATATGGACCCAGGACTACAAAGGTAAAAAAAGCACTGTGCCTGTCTTTATCCTGGTCAGAACTGGTTTAGTCAACTTAACACCCATAGGCACATCAGCCTTTATCATGAGATAAAAACTTTAAGGAACTAAGAAGACATGTTGATCAGGACTTAGAAGAATTAAGAGTTTCCATTTCTGAGTTAGAACAACAGATTCCCTTGTAGAAGTAGTCCTACAAAATCAGAGAGGTTTAAACTTAATTTTCATGAAACAGGGGAGGATTTCAGGAGGTTTTTATTAGCATTAACATGGTTTTTTATGCTAATAGATCAAGAGTAATTAAAAGAAAATTTTGCCATGGTTGGGGAAAACATCAAAGAGAGAGGAGGAGAGGTCAGATAATTGGTACCAATCTCTCTTTCTTGGACCCCTAGTTAACTAACTACTCTGCTATTAGCACTGGCTGGCCTTTAATTCTCATTCTGACTGGATTAATAGCGGGGTCCTGCATCTTAAACAGTATGATCAATTACGTAAAACAAAGGATTAATTCAGTCAAATCAATGGTTCTTAGAACCAACTACTCCTCGTTGGAGCAGGATAAGTCCTTAGAATCATCCTAGATTAGTCCTAGAGCAGGATTAGCCATTCACTAAGCCCATCGGTGAATATGACAGGGCTAAAGAGTCAAGCACACAGGGAAGCTGTCAGTAGGGAGAATTCTTTTCCTTGCCATTCAGCACAATCCGAAAGCAGAATGTTCCAGTAAGCTGTGCAAATGGACCACCATGACATGGGATCCATGTTGTCGAACTTTGTAATCTTACCCTTCATTAACTATTCAGCAGAGGAATTTGACCGCTTCCTTCTCTCAGCATCCCCTTCTTCCTCCAGCCCCTCAACTGCGCTGCCCCAGCGTTTTATCCACCTCTGTGAAGCACGGGGCTGACTCAAAGTCACCTTTCTTCCTGTCCGGAACAGGGTGGCAGAGACTTCCAGACTTGCCGCTGGGAGCAACAAACAACCTTTGACAGTTTGTTGTTGTCTGAGTCAGTGCTCTCTTTAGGATGCACAGGCACTGATCTGTGGCCCATTGACTGAGATGAGCATCCCACTGGGGTTCCAGGCTGTTCCACAATGGCTGCTGTGTACCTGGCTGTAGGGAAGTGGGTGGGGTGCTCATGGAATCCTGCCAGGAAGGGAAAGGCACAGGGCAGGCGGCCTGGGAGCCACTGGCTGCTCCAGACAGGCCAACCAACTGGCATCTAGGAAATAGATTGTCCTCGTGGTAGTGGCAGTATCTCATCTGAGTGTTACTTAGGGACCCATCCAGGTCCATGGACCTCTATAAATATCAAAGCATGGCAGACTTCCTGCGGTTGACTGAATCCAAACATTTGCATGAGAAAAGAGCTTGGCAACTGACAGGGGCTATAATGGAAACCGTGGTGACATTTTATACTATTAAAATGCTACTTCTGATGGAGGAGGTAGGACAGTTGGTGTTCTCGCTGTATTATCTCATTTTCTTGCTTTTTAAATTTTTTATTGTGTATGTTTGAGACACACAAGATACTTCTAACATGCTCTTGATCTAACAGAACCATCTTCCACCCCTCTTTCTGGGCAAGAGCACCTAACCCCTATTTCTTTGTGTGTGGGAGAATCCCAATGAAATATAGTATTAGTAACTATAGTGTTCATACACTTGATCTCTGGACCCGTCTTATGTATCTGCAGACTGTCACAGCAACCATGTTATCAAAACAGCCAAAATATCTGCTGATCAGTGAGCAGAAGAAGAAACTGTTCTGGGTATACAGTAGGATATTATTCCATCTCAGAATAGAAGATCCTGTCACTTGCCACAACATACACAGCCTTGGGGACATCATGCTAAGACAGATTGAAAGGTATCTCATAATCACACTTCTATGTGGGATTTTAAAGTTGAATCTACAGAGATGGAAAATGAACTACGGTGGGAAGAGAAGCAGAAGTAGGGAGAGAGATGTGTTGTTGCTATGGTTTGATTAGGAAGTGCTGCCCCAAAGGGTTCATGGATGGAAGGAAGGCTTAGTTCTCATTGCAACAGTTTTGAGAGCAGAGGCTTGGGAAGGGTGTAAGGTCACAGAGGTTATGACATCATAGAAAGGTTAATCCCCTCATATCTTTGTAATCTGATGACATTTTGAGGAAGTAGCACAATTAGGAGGTGGGGCTGAGTTGGAGGGAGCAGAGCATTTGAAATGTGTCTTGTTCACTGAATGATCCTTTCTATGCTTCCTGGCTGCTCTGGGTGAGATTGCTTCCTCTCTATACATCCTGCTGCCTAGATGTTTAGTCTCACCCTGGGACCAAAGAGGTAGCGCCAGTTGACCATGGGTTTTTGTGACTGTGAGCCAAAATATATTTTTCCTTTTTTAACTTGCTTATCTTGGCTCTTTTGTCACAGCGCTGAGATTCTAACCATGATGGTTAGCTCTAAGTGTCAGAGTGTCCGAATGAGGGGTTCTCTAGATCAGGTTGGCCTGTGGGCTTGTCTCTGGGGATTGTCTCAATTGCTCTAATTGACTTGGGAAGACCCAGACTGAAAGTGGGATGCACCATTCTCTGGTTTGGGGCCCTGGAGAGTATTAGTGCAGAGAAAGCTAGCTGAGTATGAAGCATGCTTGCATTCCCCTCTTCTCTCAAGTGTGGCTGTGGTGTGAGCAGCTGCTGAAGTCTTGACTGTCTGTGTGTGCGCATGAGTATGCTCGAACATGCCTGTGTGCACATGCGCATGCGCCTGTGTGTGTGTGTGCACGTGTGTGTGCGTGTGTGTGTGCGCGTGCCTGTGTATGCATACCATGAGGTTACATGTGGAGTCAGAGCATGTGGGAGTTGGTCTCAGTACCCTCCCTCTACTTCCTGGAGTTGAACTCAGGTTGTTGGGCTCCAGTGCAAGAAAGATCCATTACCAGAGGTTCCCCCCTAAGTCCGGCCTGTGAGAAGAATCCAGCATCCAGCAGAGAAGCACGCACAAAGAGGGCGAGCGTGTGGAGCAATGGAGTTTTATGTGAGGAAAAGGTGAGGCTGCAGGTAACGTTCTGGAAAGGAGGTGCCATCTTTAAAATCTCTTCACACATTTTCTTGATCCAGACAGTGCAAACATGATCACTAGTCACCGGCATCGTCTCCTGAGGAAGACTGAGTTTCTCCATCATGGGCACCTTTGAGAAGAGCTGCAGCTGGACATGCCCCCTATGGGCTCCTCCACACCGTGTCCCGGTGAAGGCAGAGACAGAGAGCCGAGGGGAGATGCAGCTCTGTGGCTTTTTGAGGGGGAACATGGGACTTGCAGCTGAGTTTTTAGACCTTAGATAAATCTCTCCCAGGGGCTCCCATTTTTCCTTAGTACAGATGTTCATTAAAGATGGTGGTTGAGACCACGCTTCCTGACCCAGAAAGCTACAAATACTAACTATATCCCTTCATTGGAAAATACTTCATCTTCCCTAAATCCCTCTGCAACAGGGAGGCTTAAATAGCTTCACCCACAAGGAACTCTGCCCCCAGCCTGCCTAGGAGAAGAACACAGGCAGAGGGTGCCCCATACAGTGGTTACAGATATAGTGTTCTGTAATCACTTAAAATAAACGGCTACTTTAGAGCAGGGTATAAACTTTTAAACATGTTTTTCTTTGTATCTAATGAAGCTACAAATGTTTTCTGTTTCAGAAATAAAAGAAAGCAAACCCAATAAATAGCAAAAATAAAGTGTGTGGATATAGGCAGTAATACTTCACACATACTATCCAGCCCCCAACTCCTCTAGTATCCTAACCCATACCCAAAGAAATACCTGCACTAGAGACATTCAGGATTCAGTTCTCAGATCCATGCCTGGAGGAGAATAAGCTCTAGAGAGAAATCAATGTGGCAGTGAAAGTTGTGGGTGGAATGTGAGAACTGAGGGAAAGGTCCCTGGGGAGCTAATAACTTAGTGTTCTCTAGAAGTAATTTGTTTGGTTTGGGTTGTCCCGAGTTAAAATGCCCTCAGGAGAAATGACTCTTCCCCAGCGGATGCAATCACCCATCTGCCCACTGACGCATTTGCGCTGAAAGTCGTGATCCAGATACCTGAATCCTCCAGCCCTCAAAGGCCTGCTATCGGGTGACCACTGTGAGGTCCTCTTACACAGGGCCAGCCTCCTCCAGGACTCTCGGATGCCTGCTCAGTGCCCGGTTTATCAGGGCATCTTCCAGCTCCTGCCAAGGGCCCTGGTCGTGTCCACCCGGGCCTACAAGGGGGACTGGATCTTACCCGGAACAACACCTGGGTTTTGTTAGAGAGTACCTCTGAGAGGGTATGATTTTGTTTCGGATCTACAGATTCAGCACCAGGGCCAGCTCAGCTTAGGCTGAACTGTAAAAACTTTGTGAAGATCAAGCAAAGCCAGAAGAAACCCCTCTTGAGGATGGAAAACTCAAGGGAAAGACAGCGACTCAGCAGGTAGAATGTTCCCTCCAGCTGAAGCTTTCCATGGAAAAGCATAGGGTATATTTGCAGCGACTGTTTCGAAAGGCCTGCCTGGACACTGTCTCCTGGAGCCAGGGGCCTCTCTGCATGCCGTTTTGGTTGTTCCATCTAAGAGTTCCCAATGAGAGAGGTGCAGTTTGCCTGTCGGATACAGCTGTTCCTCAGCGGAATTGTGAGAACTGAGCCTTCTGGGAGACAGGTGGCCTGGATATGGGCGCCTCTGCCTGCAGCTGGATCAAGTGACACCCCCGTGCGGTCAGCCAACGGTTCCCACGGAGGGAAACGGAGACTATGTTCAGAAAGATCCATTCCATCCTCCACCACGGCCCTCAGAGGAAGGCGGCAGCGGAGGGCCCCTACTATGCAGGAGCCAACCCCAATGTGAGGCTGATTCGTAGTAGCTCCATGTACGTGGTTGGGGACCACTTCGAGAAGGCTGGCGAGTCCTTGAAGAAGTACAGAAGCACCCACAGCATGGACAGCAGCCTGCATTACCTGCAGCAGGAGGACCGAGCCTGGATGTACTCCCGCACCCAGGACTGCTTGCAATATCTTCAGGAGCTGCTGGCCCTGCGAAAGAAATATCTCAGCAGCCTGGGTGACCTGAGGCCCCGGCGCGCACAGGGCGCTGGGTCCACCTCCTCCAAGTCCTCCAAGGGAGCACAAAAGACCCCAGCAGAAGGCAAAGTAAGTGTGGAACAGGCTGGCTGCGAGCTGTGGTTCTTCCCAGTCTCCGGACACTTGCTGGAAGTCCTCCCGCTTGAGTGGGTCTGCCAGGTTCCATTATGGGCTTCAGTCCCCACACTGCCCCGGCTCCTGAGGAGATAAGGGGACCTGATCTAGAGCAGGGGACAAGGGCAGGGGCTTCAGAGCCACCAGGTTCCACACCGGTGTCTGAACATATTACTTATTATCTGACTTGATGGGGTGGGGGGGGGGGCAATGCTTGCATGGCTTTGGGCAAGAGCAAGGAATTTCCCATGAATGCTTTGCTCTTCTTAAAACAATTGCTGTCGTCAAACGCGAAAGGCCTGGAGCCAGACACAAGCGTGACATCCGGGGAGAGAGACCTTGTTTGTTTGCCTCGCTGTTGGTGCTCACTTCAAGGCTTTGCAGTTTCCTCTTCTTTTCTAGCAGGCGAATATGCCAGATCTTCTGTTTCAGAAGGGGCAAACTGAGGTGCAGGGACCCATCTCTGTCGGCTCGGCCAATGACTCCCTTATTCCTCTCCTTGGCATATTTCATCTTATGCCAAGGGTTTCTCTGCGTAGCATAGGATGGGCCTGAGCTGGCAGTCTTCCCACCTGGGCCCCCTGAATGTGCCGCCAGGCCACCCTGTCATCCTGCTGCCATTTCCCATTGTTTACCATTCTTTATTGTACCGGTAGTTTGAATGCCGCCTGTTGAGTATTTCTAACGAACGTTTTCCTGATGGCCAGACTAAGTGTTCAGAGCAGACCCCACTCCCTCCCCCAGAGAGTCCTGTGGGCTCCCCAAGGTCCATTAATGTTGAATGACTGATTGGGCTGTTGTTATCAAATCTCTAAGGCCTGGCTTAGCTAACAGGTTTCAATTGTTTGCACTTAATACCAGGTGGAAATGGGTTAAATAATCCTTTTAGCTGTAAAAGTGTGTCAGTGTTGAGCCCCGAAGAGGGCCTCCTAGTCTGGGGTCAAGATGCTGAAATCCATGCCAGTTAGCTGTGGGGTTTGAACCAATTTTTTTTCTACTGGCACTGGGGACGAAGAGGGCGGCAAGGCTCTGGGCTTCCTTCCAGCCCGAGTCTCCTGGGAATCGGGGTCTTGCTTAGCTGCTGGCGGAGAACAGCTCTGTATTTGCCTGCAGATGGAGCCCTCCCTTTTAAGACACAGCTGGCTTCTGACAGTGCTGAGGATGGGGGATGGGCACACAAAAGCTGCTCCCCGCGGAGCATGACATGGCCACCTGCCAGGTGTGACCACTGCAGGCTATCTGGCAGCTCGGTGCAGAAACTACTCTTTCTTGTTTCCCTGGATTTCGGAAGAAATTTGGGAGCAGCCATTGGTAAAGAAAGATGGATTTTTTTTTTTTTTTCAGTTTGACCAGAACTAGAGGGAGAAAATTTTTAGATTCTCTCCCCTTCCCGGAACCACGTTTCAATTTTATAGAAAAGACAATGTTGCAGTTTTATGGAAAGAAATGCATATGCTGATTTAGCTGTGTGAGAGGCTGTCTGAGCCCTGCGACATCCCTTCCAGGGAGGCAAGCGCCTCCTCCTGGTGCCAGGGTTTCAGCCTATTTTCTCTGTTGGCACTGGGCAATTGTTGCTCTTTGAGCCATTGTTTCAGGGTCTTTTACATTCGAAGGGAGAATATTGAAAGGGTGCTGACGGGGAACAGGCCAAAGTTTGATTTTTTTTTCCTGTTCCTCTCACTTTTCTGGGCCTGTTTTAGTGGCCAAGCCTTGGACGTGGTGCCATGCCTTAGGAGGAGTAGTACCACCCTACCCTGTCCATCCTGTTACACCCATGTTTATTACCACAGAAATGCCAGGAACCTCCAACCAGCAGCCACAGACCAGCTGCTGTCATCCTTTGCCCTCAGCTTACAGAAAGCCGTCGGCTGGGCATTCAGTCTCCAGGGCCAGCAGGGTAGCCACCATGAGAGCTCTTTCCTCCTGAAATGCCCTCGTGGTCCTGCCAACAGTCAAGAATTAGGCCTCCACTATTCGTTTTCCTGTTCTCCAGTATGGGTTGACTTGGATGCTGTCTCTCAAAAATTCACGTGTTGGAGATCTCGTCCCAGCCCCACAGAAGGAGATCGGATTTGGAAATAGTGCAACTGGAAGCTTTAGGGTCAAAGCCCAGGCTCAGGAGGCCGCAACAAATTCCAGTTCAGGAGAAAAGCAGCCGTGAAAGGCAGAGAAAGGAGATTTAGTCAACATGGCTGCATCAAGCAGAAGAACAAATAAAGGAGTCCAGCGGTCCCAAGAGTTTTAGAACAAGCCCGGGCTCTGGGCGGCATAATGAGCAGTCTACCCCAATACAGCAATTAAAGAGATGGGACTAGTGAGAAGAGGAGGAAGGGGAAGCAACTAATTCGGCTGCAGTGGGAAGAGGAGAAAAATTATTCATCTTTAGGACACTGACGTGAATTCAAGCTTAATACTGGACAAGCAAGATGTATAGGAAAACCGTCCTGGGCAAGGTGTGCGCCCCCTGATTACCGACCCATCACCAGTTTGCCTCTGGTCTGTCCTGCAGGGCGGTCATGAAAAGTTGCTAGCACTGCAGGACGTCTCTTTTCTGGAGGCAAGTTCCTCCTCTGGGAGCAGGGTTTCAGTCTTTCCCTACTGCAAGCATGAGACCCCTAGGGGAATTTAAATTCTCCTGTGTGTGTGTGTGTGTGTGTGTGTGTGGTGTGAATATGTGTGCATGCACATGAATGTGTGGAAGTCAGAGGTCAACTTCAGACTTATTGCTCATGAGCCGTCTACTTTGGATTTGGGGACAGCATTTATCTCCGAGATCTGGGGCTCACAAATCAGGCTAGGCTGGCTGGCCAGCAAATCGCTGGGACCCACCTCCCAGGCACTGGGATTGCAAGTGCACTTTTTATGTGGGTGGTGGGAACTGAACTGAAGTCCTTATGCTTGTGTGGCAAGCACTTTATTGACTGATGTAGTTTCTTAGCCTTGAGATTTTTTTTTTTTTAAATTCTCAGGGAACTGTTATTTCAGCGATCTGACGGCACAAATCTGTCTAAAATGTCTTCGCTGCTGTCCAGACAGTTCTCTTCTTTGTCTTCAGACCTCAGTTTTGAGGTATTTGCGGTGATAGGCTGGGTTTGTGAAAATCTCTGGAATACTTTTATTGCTGAAACAAATATCACAAGCAGCATTGGAGGGGCCAAGGTCAGAGCACATGCGACCATGCATAAGGCCACAGTGCCGCAACTTCTCAGCTCAAGTCGCTTTTGGAAAGCCTGGCATAAGTGAGTTCATTTCTGCTGCTGGTTTTGAAACATCCATGTAGTCCCAAAGAAATACACAGAGGTCTACATTAATTATATACTGGTTGGCCTGTTAGCTCAGGCTTCTTATTAACTCTTATAGCTTATATTAGCCCATAATTCTTGTCTGTGTTAGCCACGTGGCTTGGTACCTTTTTCAGTGAGGCAGTCACATCTTGCTTCCTCTGTGTCTGAATGATGACTGCAGACTGAATCTTTCTTCCCAGAATTCTCTTGTTCTCATTGCCCTGTCTCTACTTCCTGCCTAGTCGTCCGCCTAAACTTCCTGTATGGCTACTGACCAATCAGCATTTTATTAAAATACAATTGACAGGGAACAGACCATTGTCTCACAGCATTTCCCTCCCTTTTTTCAAAACAAGAACTCTGAATTGAATCTCCTCTGTTTAGCTTTTCTTCTGACCATTATCCATAACAACATGTAACCAATATTCAAAACAAAGGCAAACATCCATAATCCAATTTTCAGAATGTGGGTATAGTTTTCCACGTTACTTCCTATTGATTGGGGGCACTGATAATCTTATAGGGACCTAAAGATAATTTTGAATTATGGTCAAGTCCTGAATGGAATATTCTGTGAAGCTTGATCATCTCAGGCAGCAGTCTTGAAACTGTTCTGAGATGTAGAACTCAGACATCTGGGCCATTTGCTCCTATCAGAGATTTCTCAGGAGGTCTTCCTTGATCAAACCTTATTTTTCTTAGCCCAGAATGAATCAATAGCCTCTCATTTCCTGTGGAAACAAAAAGCAAAATCTTTTCTCCAAAGTAACATACCTTTTGACTTAAATTTTGAAGTCAAGGCATTTTCAAAATATACATGTTGGATTAATTCAACAGCATTTATAATCAAATATTTTTAGCAGCTTTTGCTCCTTCCTTAGTCATCAAACAATTTAAAGACAACACGATAACATATAGTATTCAGACTCTCTGTGTATTTTTCATCTTTATGTGGCTTTATTTTAAACTCTGTTTCTTAGGCTCTAGAAACTACAGGGAAACCCTGTCTCAAAAAACCAAAAATAAATAAATAAACTCTATTTCTTTTATTTATATTTTTAATTTTTGGCTTTTTGAGACAGGGTTTCTCTATGTGCTGTGGGACAATGGTCTGTTCCCTTTTAATAAAGCACAGATTGGCCAGTAGCCAGGCAGGAAGTATAGGTGGGGCAACCATGCAGGAAGTAGAGGCGGGGTGATGAGAACAGGAGAATGCTGGGAAGAGGAAAGGTCAGTCTGAAGTCAGTTACCGAGACACAGAGAAAGCAAGATGCAGAGGAAGCAAGAGAGCAAATACACGCTTTATAGCTGCATTTATAAGAGACCACATCCAAGTGGGCTGGTATCTTAAAGGCTATTGACTGAAGGGGTGGAAGGAGCTCACACAGCAAGGTTCTTCCTATGAAACCCTGGCTGTCCTCAAACTCAAGACCCCCATGCTTTAGCCTCTCAATGAAAGGCAGGAATCCCCTGCCTAGGGTGCGTTCATTCAGAGATGATAACCCCCCCCCTTGCTTCTGAGCAATTTTCTTTGAAGACATTGATGATTAGCCATCTGGTTCAATATCAACTTTCCTTCAATACTGGGACAAGATCTGTCCCAGATGGGCTGATATGGTCCCACATCATGTGGGACAAGTAACAGAAACTAAGGAGTTAGTGCCAATAAAGCCCTTTATGGTAGATTTTAATCAACTAAGAGGTATGGCTAAAGGGATGGCTCTTAGGCCAAGCCCATTTGAAATTCATTCTTGAATTTCATGCTGTCTGCCCTATGGATGAGCTCCCAGTATCCTGGATGTGTGTGTGTGTGAGGGGGGTTAGCCCAGGGTCCTTTGTTAGAAACTGCTTTTGCAGGATATTAACAAGTGGTGGCCACTGAGTTACGTACGATGAATATAAAACACAGCCAATAAATAAAAATACTTAAAGAAAACTAGTTTGTAGGGCTGGAGAGATGACAAAAAGGTCAAGAACCCTTGCTGCTCTTCCAGAGGACCCAAGCGAATATCCTAGATTGGATCATTTACAACCACCTGTAACTCTGGCTCCAAGGATCCAGTGACTTCTCTGTCCTCCCTAAGCAGGACATTCACTCACACATACATGTACACATACACATAAAAATAACATAAATAAATCTTAAAAAGAAAAACTCTGAAAAATAGAGTACTGGCATATAGCTGTACTACTTGATGACCAGTGCTATTGTCTTTTAATAATTAAACATGCCCAGTATAAGGGCTTATCTAGTTATCATTGCCTAAAGGACTAGTTCATTATACAATTAGGAATTGCCCTGGGAAAGGTTAGTTCCACTAACAATTCTGGTTTGGAGGACCCCAGCTTGGGAAAATGTTCTCTGAGTTTGTTTGAATGAGAATGGTCATATATATATATATATATATATATATATATATGTATATGTATTTGGAAAAGATTAGAAGATGTGGCCTTTTTTGGAGGAGGTGTGTCACTATTGGGGTGGGCTTTGAGGTTCAAAAAGCCATGCCATTTCTAGTTAATTCTCTCACTCTGCCCCCTATTTGTGTGTGAGAATGTACGTGCCTGATCAGCTACTGATCCAGCATCATGCCTGTCAGCCTGCTGCCATGTTCCCTGCTGTAATGGTCATGGACTCCAACCCTCTGACATGGTAATCAAGACCCAACAAAGTCATTCATAAGTAGCCTTGGTCATAGCGTCTTATCACTGCAAAAAGAAAGTAACTCAGGCATTCTCCTAAGTACTACATCTTAGAAGGCTTATGTAATGCAGAAGGGACATGCATTTAACTTGTGCTTTCTTACTTTAGACACTGAGAATTAAGTTCTAGTTTTATATTAATGCATTAAATTGTGTGTGTGTGTGTGTGTGTGTGCGTGCGCGCATGCACGTGTGTGGTTGTGCTCAGAGATGTGTGGATGCTGACTGTGTGAGTACTCACCTACAGCAGGATAGTGGATAGCCTTCTCTATTGCTGTCTACATTACCTCCTTAAGGAAGGGTCTCCACTGAGCTCTTTTGGCCAGGCTTACTGGTCAGTATCTTCTGGGATCTGCCTGTCTGTCCCCACTTGGGGTAGGTGCTAGAGATTCAAACTCTGACTGTCAAGCTTGTTCAGGAATCACTTTTCCCACTGAGCTGCCTCCCCAGACCTGGTGCGTTAAAATTTGACCCTGTGAAATCCTTTAGATAAAGTTATTTTGAAATATTTTTATAGTTTCTATAAAATCGCATCAATTACCATAAACAGATAGTACCTAGTACAATGTGTGTGATAGACTCATATAACTAGAGCTAGGAAGTCTTTAAAATAATTTCAACCTAAACAGAAATATAAATGAACTCTGATTCTTCTGAAAGAAAACTTGGAAAAACTAAGATGAAAAACATTAAATTTTAATTTTTTCAAGTTAGAGTTAGCCCTTTTAAAATTTTACCAAAAGTAGATCAGTAATCTAAGAAACACTAACTGGTTTGGACACAATGCATTTTTAAAACTTTACTAAAAAGACCTTGTAGACAGCACTTTGTTTATGGTTAACCTAATTACATATAAGTCTTTTAATATTTATTTTTTTCTTGTAGCTATATCTATACTCCAGACAAAGTATGAAAGTATTTATTGATACAGTCATTGAATGATCATTAAATTCATACCTAAAAAATCATTTAAAAATGAACAAAATTTCTAACAACAGTTTTATCATGTTGTATCTGCTAGAGGCTTACATGTATAGCACTGTGTTGCATACATTGTAAGAACATTTTCTGGCTGGGCAGCAGAGGTGCACGCCTTTAATCCCAGCACTCAGAAGGCAGAGGCAGGCAGATCTCTGTGAGCTCAAGGCCAGCCTGGTCTACCAGAGCTAGTTCCAGAATAGGTACCAAAACTACAGAGAAACCCTGTCTCAAAAAACAAACAAACAAAAAAATCTGTTACAAATATAAATATCAAATGACCTAACAGAGACCTCAAATCTAACACTACCTTTTTATGAATGAGGTTTGCTCTAGCTTGATAAATTCATAATGTACATACTGTAGAATTAGATGTGCAAATACCTAATCTCATAACATTGCTCATAATACAGGGCATTATTTGCTAACAATGACTCGACATTGAGTGACAACTTTGTCTTTCCAGTTGAGAAATTCTCCCATCACATCACGGACAAAATACAAATATGTTTCACATGGAGCAAAGTTCAGAAGCTGTGTAAGGGTGTCTCTATGTACTGGCCAGTCCTTTACATTTTTCCCTTTTAAGTTTATATTTAAAGTTTACTGAGCATAAGCCTGCTTAGACCTCTTCTGGGCACTTAACATTAGCATATTTAATTAGTTAATTACCCTTTTAATAGTTAATTATCCCTTAAAAGCATGGGGGCAAGGCACAGCTATTGCCTATTATATACAGAATAAATCTGCTTAGATTCTGAATGTTAGTAGGGATTGTGAGCTGCCTGGTATAGATACAGACAGCTGAACTCTGGTCCTCTGGATGAGTAGTACAGGCTCATAGACAGAACCATCACTCCAGCCTCTACAGTTAACTTTCGAATTCCTATATTTCAACTAACAGCTTTTTCAAAGAACAAAGAAAAAAAGATGGGGGAGAGAGAGGGTGAGGGAGAAAGAGCCCAGTAAAAGGCCAATCAGAGAGTGGATGACTCCTTCATGTTAATGTAGTACAGATACTGACCCCCAAACATTTATATTCCTATACATTTTAAAGTAGCCATGCCAAGAACAGAGATGCTAGCATACAATGAGTTAAAAAAAAAAATCTGTGCAAAAAGGAAGCAGGCAGAGTTTTGGTAGTCAGTTCTTTCCAGGATCTCATGGCTTGGCCAAAATTGTTACCAGAGATTTTAGATTCAAAGCCTGGTCCCTGGCAGCCCTAACAAGACAGGCTCAGCTTCCTTTTCTCAACAGACCAATTAAGAGACAAGTGATTTGAAAAGCAGAGAGAGATGAATTCAGTGTGGCCACATGGGGAAGAGGAATAGATAAAGAAGTGATACATAGGATTATTTTTGTGGTCCTAGAGAAAACATTTATGCAGAGGGCCGGAAGAACTCATAGCCACACAGTGTGGTCTCATCCATCCCTGACCCATCATTGCTGGGTTCTAGTCTGTCTTGAAAGGTGATCTGATACAATGTCAGAACAGTGTTAAATATTTTCCTGGGGAGCAAGGTCCTCCTCTGGCACCAGGAAGTCAACCTTTCTCTCTCTCCAGCATGAGAAACAAAAGAAATTCCAATTCTCAGGGGCCCACTGGTTCAGCCTTCTCACTGTGAATAAAGTGGCACAAGATTCTATAAAATCTTCTCTTTCGTCAGGGTGTGATGTAGGAGGTCCTTCAGTATATGTGTTGCTTTTATTGGTTAATGAATAAAAAAGCTGCTTTGGCCTGTGATAGGGCAGAGTAGAGCCAGGTCGGAAAACTAAACTGAATGCTGGAAGAAAGAAGGTAGAGTCAGTGAGATGCCATCTAGCCATATAGCAGGAGACAGACATGCCTGAACCTTGCCAGTAAGCCACAGCCACATGGCGGTATACAGATTAATAAAAAAATAGGTTAATTTAAGATATAAGAGCTAGCAGGAAATATGCTTAAGCAATTGGCTAAACAGTATTGCAAATAATATAGTTTCTGTGAGATTATTTTGGCTCTGAGTGGCCGGGAATGAACAAATGTCTCTGACAGCAAGGGTGGCTACAATCAGGTCTTGTTGCAGATATAACTAGTTAAGACAAAGCCATGTTGGTAAAGTGGTCTCTTTTCTATAATTGCTGTTCTTGTAAGAGGCTGGCTACATCCTGCTGCAGAGGACTGGGAAAGGCTATAGAGACTGCAGTCATGCTGCCACAAAGTGAAGCTTGCTGGAAATTAGAAGAATGACTGAGAGCTAAGCCTCCCCAGCACTGTTGGAGGTAGCATGACTCTTTCCACACCATTGCCCTAGACTTCAGACCTTCAGAATTGGGCAACAATATGTTTGTTTTACACCATCCTTGCCAATGACAGTTATAAGTGTATACATAGTTGTATATAGAATTAGCTTTATTTTCTCTTCTCCGGCATTAGCATAAATGCACCTCTATTCTATCATGTTTACTTATTTATTTGTGTGGATGAATGGGTGGACACACATGCCATGGCCCACATGTGGAGGTCAGAAGCCAACTTGTGGCCATTGGTTCTTGCCTTCCAACAAATGGACCCTAGGGATCTAACTTAAATGCCAAGCCTGACCAAGGGGCAGCAGAGGCTGGGAGATTGGGAAAGAAAAAACGTCCACAGAAAGTCAGGGCCATGCAAAAGCACACGCCATCATTGAGCTAATCCAGATGCTACAGTGATCTTCAACTTTTCCTGGGTACTTGCTGGACAGCGAAGACACAAAGAAGATCTGGACTTGTTCAAAATTCTGTGGATGTGAAAGCACCAGGCCCATCGCTTAGGGAAGTGACATTCACCCCCTCCACCAACTTTGGATTTTAAACTTTCTTATATGGTACCTGACATAAGGATCCCTGGGTTGTATGGTTGACAATGTCTTCGGCGATGTTTTAGGGATCGTGTGTTATTCACTTATTAGCACGTCCATGGAGAGCACACTGTTTGTCAGGAACTGTCCATGGTATATGAGATGACACTCCTGTTCTCACGCAGAGAATGTGTGTGTGTGTGTGTGTGTGTGTGTAATAAAAATGTTGGGGAAAAATTCTCTGAATAGCCCGAAGCAGGAGGACTGTCAATTAAAGGCCAGCCTGAGCTTTAGGGTGAGTCCAAGGCTGACTTGGAGGCTACACAAAAAGACTTTGACTCAGGAACAGAGCAGAAACAAGAAGAGCACTGAAGATACTCTCTCCCTAAGGATGGTGAACCTCTGTCTTGCTGCTTTGCTGTTTCTTCTGCCATCACCCCACATCAAAGAGGACGAGGAAGCCCAGTGTCCTCTGTGGCTTACTCTGGGCCCCTCCCTCAGACTTGCTTGGTTTTGGGGGCCCTCTCCTTGCTCCCCTCTATATACAGTGCCGCTTCCTGCTGCTGATGTCCTGAGCTGTTTTACTTCTTTCTTTCCCTGTAATCGTTCCTTGGCTCCATTAAAAACTAGCTCTCATTCATGCATACAAAGCTCATCCCTTTGAAATGTCCAAGTCAGTGATGCTGAGATGCTATGAGCTATAAAACTTTAACTGCCATCTAGTTGGACATTTCCATCCTCCATTTCAGCTGTGTGTGTGTGTGTGTGTGTGTGTGTGACAGAAAGAAGATAAGATGGAGTTTACCATTTTCAACGCGGCACTTCAGAGCCCCTAAGTGACTGCTTTTTGGTGTTCTCAAACTATAGATAATATGTGCATTACAGCTAATGACTCTTTAAGAAGCCATTTTCTTTTAATGGTTTTATATCAGTTTTTTTTTTTATGGGGCTGGAGAAATGGCTCAATGGCCAGGAGCCTCTGCAAGCATGAGGACCTGCATTCAATCCCAGCATCATGAAGAAACACTCTAAGAGCACAGGCTAGCTGAGGGGGTCATCTGGGCAGGGGGTTGACTCCTGCGGAGCCCACAGGGTGTAGGATGCTTGTTATTTAAGTCAGGGTTTCTGCTCACCCATCTCTGTCAGACAAAAGCGCATTAATTCTTCCCTGGACCTTCTAGCATTGAGCAGCTTGGGCTGTGCATGAAGGAACTAGCCGCAAAATGCACACTTCTCCCTGTCACCTGACTGAAGGAAGTCACCTGATATCACAAGGGTGTCAAGAACCCTTTGAAGTGTGGAAAACTCTAACAGAGGCTGGGCAGCAGCTGGACTGCAGAGAAAGGCCACACAGGCAGCGGAGTTTTATCGAATTATCAAAGTGGGTTTCTCCTGGTGATGCTTAGCTCTCAGGGTCAGCCCACCGCGGCTGTTCAGTTTCGCAAGATATGATTTCAGAAAGGTATATTTGCTCTTTAGATAAAATTTATAGGACACAAGAAATAGAAAGAAGAAAATAAAAATAACGCAGACGTCCACGATCTGAAAACAGTTACGACAATAGCTTAGGGGTTTTGTCAGTCATTTGTTTTTCCACATTGGGGTTGCAAACTCAAACAATGACATCCAGCTAAGTTAGAATCTCCAGTAAGCGAGAGATGAGTTTTTATGTTTTGCTTCTGTTTGTTAGTTTTTGAAATGGAGTCTTGCTGTGTTGCCCAAGCTGGTCTTGAACTCCTAGGCTCGAGTGATTCTGCTGCCTGGGAGGAACGGCTGTGACTCTGAGGGCTGGGACGCCGTAGCGGCCTTGGTAGTCACTTATACTGAAAAAATTACTCATTGGGTGAAATCAAAACTTAGCTCCCATTCCGTATTTTTGTTGTTGTTGTTGTTGTTTCGAGACAGGGTTTCTCTGCAGCTTTAGAGCCTGTCCTGGAGCTAGCTCTTGTAGACCAGGCTGGCCTCGAACTCACAGAGATCCGCCTGCCTCTGCCTCCCGAGTGCTGGGACCAAAGGCGTGCGCCACCACCGCCCGGCCCCATTCCGTATTTTTATTTGTCAAATCTGGCAGCCCCAGTACTTGTGTGTGTGTGCGTGTGTGTGTGTGTGTGTGTGTGTGTGTGTGTGTGTGTAGTAACAAGCTTACATAAGCAGCTGGGTCTCAATAGTTTTTATAAGTAAAAAATTTAAAGGTAAAAAAATTAAAAACTCACTTTAAATTATTATTATTAAAAGATTATATATAAGTATATCTTACTCTGTGGTCTCTAAGGCATCTTATTTATTTATGCTACATTTTCTTTTGAGTCAAGGTGTCTTAACCCTGGAGCCCAGGCTAACCTGGAACTCATGACAATCCTCCTGCTTTGGTTTCCCGAGTGCTGAGATTTTAAACCAGAGATTCCTAGAGTCATGCCGTGTGGGTGAGAGGTGGATGGCCATTAACTTTTAGTGTCTTCTCCACTTGCAATGAAACGGGTATTTGTCTTGATCTCTGTTTCCTAGCATTAATCTTCTAAAATCCTTAGGATCTCCACCAGGCTGCCTTTGTGCACTGATCCTTTGGTGGCAGTAGGAAGGGGCTGGCTGCTGATAAAGCCCAAAGCCCAGTGAGAGTTTGGGATTTGCAGCCCTCTGGGCATGGGGAAAGGTTGACCTAGTTACCAGTGACCAATGATTTAATCAACCGTTATCTATATAATAGACTCCCTATAACCCCCAGAAAGTTTGGGTTCAAAAGTCTTTCTACCAGCAAGTAGAATTAAGTGGAGGTTTGGGATTTTAGCGCCCCCTAGGGGACATGGGAGCTGATTCCCCTGCACAGCACACCTTGCTCCATCTGTCCCTTTAACATACTTCATTGAACAGCAGAGTCACGTGAGTCTCTGTCACAAACTAACAATCCAAGGAGGAGGTGGTAGGAAACATGATTTATTTTGGTCATGCTGAAACAAGCAGCTCTCACCTCAAAGGAATAAAAGATATAATTTATTATGGAACATATTTAAGTTCCCATGACCCATGAACATATATTCAGGTCTTCCCAAAGATAATGTTCTAATGTGGAAGCAGTTTTGTGTAGTTTTATAGTAACAGAACAAGGAAAGTCATAAATCAAGGCAATTAAAAATACATTGGTGGGTATGCCAGAGAAACAGTTAGACAAGATGGAGGAATCTCTCCACAGGGACTCAGATGCTGCCTGATGGCATTCTAGCCTTTGGGTTGATGGGAACTGGTGGGTCTGCCAGGTTAAAAGAGTCCAGATATCGAATTTTTCACAGAATATTTGTACTGACACAGAGGTAGGCTATCCGGGGGACTAAAATTAGCCTGAGATAAGGTAATCAGCCTTTGGACCCACAACACAGTCATTGCAGATGCAGCTTCTTTCCAGGAATCATAAACCACAATCAGAAGCACAGATAGAACAACGACCTGGGACATGGAGCAGATATGAAACAG
This sequence comes from Arvicola amphibius, assembly GCF_903992535.2. Classification (NCBI taxonomy): domain Eukaryota; kingdom Metazoa; phylum Chordata; class Mammalia; order Rodentia; family Cricetidae; genus Arvicola; species Arvicola amphibius. Next base: position 51,740,188 of record NC_052059.1, read on the forward strand.
GGGCATTCTGGGAACTGAGCTTCCTCCCTGTGGGATCCATATTAGCCTCAGGTAAACAGCATCAGATCCACCTGGCTTGAGGTCTGAGTAGTAGGTTTTCTATACCCCCAATAAAAGGTTTCTTTGCCGAATCAGTAAGCCGTATCAAGCTGAATTTAAAAAGTAAAAGACTAGTTTTATTTTGGGCAAAGCAACTCCCAGGTGACTCCTCCAGATCCCAGAGGTCGAGGCAGGAGAAAATCACAATCACATGGGCACCAAAATCGGGTTGTTTATGTACCCTATAGTCGAGGGGCAAAGATGTGTCTGCCACAAACTAGGTGTGTGCCAAAGTATGGTATGCTTAGGGTAAGAACTTGGGCAGCCGGCAGCTTCGGGGGTGGAGCCACTGCAGCTGCCAAGAATGCAGAACTAGACTTTTTGGAATCTTTTTTTGTTGTTGTTGTTGGAGATTTTCTGAGAGGGTGGGTTTGGAGAGAGAGGTGGGGCTTCCACAATGAACCTGGAAGTTCCAGCCGAACACAGGACCTGGCTGCTGCTGACTGAGAGTTTGTCTTTCCTCTTACAGTGGTTAAGTGTCATAGACAACAGCAACATGAGTGGTTCTAGGGTTATTTCCTCTCTTTTATCTCTTTGTATTGATCTCCTCAGCTCTGCTGTCTACTTCACTGAATTTTCGTTCAAGCTGGACAAGTTTATCAGCTAGCTTCTCTGTGGAGAACGGGCATGCGGCTATGTGCATGCCTGCATTCAAATCCCAGTGATTACTTTCTTGGAGTTGTTTTGCTTATAGATAGGTCTTGTTTCATGAACTCTCACTTTTTAAAACATCAAATACCATTCAGTTATGGGCACCTAACTCTTTAAATAGTGTAGTGTTAAAAGAACAGATGCATATTGGAGCTGGGTAGTTGGGTGCACATCTTTAATCCCAGCATTCAGGAAGGATGGGCAAGCAGATCTCTGTGAGTTCCAGACCAGATGGGCCTAAAACAAAGGAAGAAAAGAAATAAAGATATACATTGCTTTTTGACATCATCCTGATCCCTACGGGCAAGGATGGCAGAAGGCAGGATAATGTAGCTAGTTGGAGCTCTTGAAGCTTATCTTAAAGTCCTCTGATTAGATCATATTTTGTAGAGGGTGTCCTCCACCCTGTGTACCTGGCCAAAAGAGGTGTAGAGCAGCAGTGGGCATGACTCAGTGTCCAATGGGTGGACCCACACACACAAGGCAGAACACTAGCATGGAAGAGCATGCCCAGCTCTATCTGTGGCAACCAGGGTGAGTGTAATGGTTGTTCTGGCTCTTTAAGATGCAATCCACGCCCACTCTCTCCTCCATCCACTGAGGCAGGCAGGTCTTCCTTCCTGCTTGCAACCTTAGTCTCTCTCTTTTTTCCATCTTCCTCTCAGAGAGGCAGCTCCTGCCTTTCCCCACTTCTCCCCTTCTGTCTCTCCCCTCTCTCTTTCTCTCTCTCTCTGCTCTTCTACCCTTCTCCCTTCCCCCTCCATAACCCCCTGAATAAATATCCAACCTCACTCCGCATGGTGTGCCTATCCATGTCTCTGTCTTTTGCCCAACTGCCATGTGTCTCCCTGCCTGGGACCAACCACTGCTCCCGGGACCGGCAGCCATCTCTGCCTGGGACTGGCTGCTCTCAGGGCCCACTGCCTGCTGCTACATGGCCTGCTACCACCGCTGGGGACCTACAGCATTTCTGCTACCTGCTGCCGCCAGGAATCCTGCAGCATTTTTAATTTTTCCATTACAGTGAGAACTTCAAAGAGGAGGGAAGACAGGAAATGATTCTCTGACCATAGGGGTAGAGGAGGGTGAGGTAGGAGGGCACGGATAGATGGATAGACGGGTTGGAAAGGGTGAAAGGGACTAGAAGCTCATGGAGGTTTCCCTGGCACTGGGTGCAGTGAGCAGCTCCCTCCCCCTCCTCTGATTGCTGTTTACATGGGAAGTTCCTATGGAAGGACTCAGATCTGCAGATAATAACTCACAGAGCCCCGAAGAAAAGAAGCAACCTAGGTACCAGTAAGGCAGGCTGGCAGGGTAAATGCAGAAAAACATTGGCGTTTGCCTCCAGGGAGACAGAAAGTGAAGTGAGAACTATGAAGGGGTTTGGTTTGGAAATGTGCAAAAGATTCCACCCAGGAAGAGCAATGCAAGCGTCTGCTTGATGAAGCAGCAGGGCCAGGGGAGCTTGGACAATGATATGCATAGAGCAAGCGAGTGCCTACTGTTCTCTGGCATAGATAACCCCCTCCCCAGGAGCTGGAGAAGGACAAACGGCAAAGGGGCCATCAGCCTACACCAGGAAGCAGGCTACATGCCTTACACCAGGCCTTTCTAAACAGTGAAGGAGCAGAGGAAACAGTGGAGTCTGCCTGGAGTTCCGAGCTCCTGGCTGTAGGACTCTCGGGCTCACTCGGTGTGCTGGTGACAGACACCCCATCCTGCTGGTCACCTATTTGTAAGGTAGGTTTTCCAGTAATGTCAGCTGGATCCCGAAATCCTTAGTCTCTGGGTGTGTGAGGGGAGGAACTGTCATAAGCATGAGTCAGGGAGACCATGGAAGGCGGAAAGATCAGAAGCAAGCCTCATCTTCTGCATGTGAAAATAGCCCCAAATCCACTTAGAGATGTTTCCAAGGGGACCCATGAAGGAAACGCCCAGCTGTCATTTACTCACCACTGTGGCTTTAATATTTATTCACAGCAAGCTGGGCACTCATGCACCCAGCTCTACCTTAAGCTAGGCCCCTACTGGTTATGTTCAAAACAACACAGACGTGAGACTCTTCATTGCAGCACTAATTGCTGGAGTCGAAGTTGAAGAATAATCCAAAGATTATTTGTTGCCATGGTACATGGCTATAATGGCAAACTATCCAGCCATTAAGAGAGAGAAGATGGTTCTCTGCAAACTAGGGAGCTGCACTCTGGGCACAGAGTGAGGACGTAAGTTGTTCACAGGTGTGTATTATATATATATGACTCACTGAGTAAACATGAGCATAAATATACTCACTGTTTCTTTCTGAAAATCTTTTGTGTGTGTGTGTGTGTGTCCATGTGTGCCTGCTCATGTGTATGAATGGATGTGTGCCTATGTGTTGATCAGAGGACAGCTTAGGGTGTCTGTGCTTGATTTCCACTGTGTCTGAGATTGGGACTCTTGCTCACTGCTGTGTAAACCAGGCTAGCCTTCCTGGGGATTCTCCAGGTGTTTGTCACCTCACCTGACTTCATGTGGGTTCCGTGGATCCAAACTCAAGTCTCCACGCTCACACAGCAAACCTCTGAGCTGTCCCCCAGACCCCAGAGAGATGGCTCAGTGATTAAGAGCACTCCATGCTTTTCCAGAGGACTTGGGTTGGATTCCCAGTCGCCACGAAGTAGCTCGCAACCACCTGTAACTACAAGACTCTGGTTAGGTATCCAGTGCTTTCTTTTGACCTCCAAGGGCACTGCACACGCATGGTACACAAACATATACACAGGCAAAACACCATAATAAGGAGAAAACCAGAAAATTTATCTATTTATTATTATTATGTGTGTATTTATTATTATTATTATTTATTATGTGACACAATAATATTATTTATTATTATTATTATGCATGGTGGATGCATGGGTTATGGCATGGCATACATGTGGAGGTCAGAGGCTATCTCCTATGTTTATGTGGGTTCCAGGGCTTGAATTCAGGCTTATAAGACTTCTGTAGTAAGTGCCTTTATCTCCTGGCTCCTCACTTTCTTTTTCTTGATAAGACTCATTTCACTGTGTAACCTAGGCTAGCCTTTAACTCACCTCCTATTTCAGGTATCTGGATCTTGGGATTATAGGTTTTCTTCATCCTGTGTGTGCTCTACATGTTTGCTTATATTTCCAGAAATAAATCTTAGGAAGACAGACAAAGACTAAGTAAAGGATTCAGGACACAAGAAAAAGAGGCCGTCATGGAAACACCCTCTTTCTGGAGCAATGGTTCAAAACTTGGTGGAACCATGAATGCAGTTGTGACTTTTAAAGAATTAGACAAAAGAGTGGTCCTTAAAACTCCACTCAGGAGGCAGAGGCAGGCCGACCTCTGTGAATTTGAGGTTAGCCTGGTTTACAGAGCAAGTTCCAGGACAGCTAGGACTGTTACACAGAGAAACCCTGTCTCTAAAAGCATTCAAAGTTGATGTTGGTCTTGCTTTGACTTGATCTTGTACAGTAAGATTCAGGAAGTTATTTTGTCTCAATGTAGAATAGATACAAAAAAAGAAAAATGAAAATTATAACATTAATTTGAGAGATAGTCATGATGTAGAGATCTAGAAAAACCAAGATTCTCATTTTAGTTAATGTAATTAATCAATTAATTAACTTATGTTTTGATAAGTTAATTATAAGTTAATTATTATTTTGATAAGTTAAATATTGGGAATTGAACTGTGTGCTTCATTTGTTCTAGACAAGTGCTCTACCACTGAGCTGTATCTCCACTCCATCTTTTTAATTTTTTATTTTATGTTTCTAAGTAGGGTGTCATACAGCCTAGAAGGCCATAAACTCCTGACCCTCTGCCTCCCTTTCCGAGGTTCTGAGATTTGAAGAACGAGCCATTCTTGTCCATATCCATTTCTACAACAACAACCCAAATATGCAGCAAGTTCATAGTTTTTCTTGGCAGCACCAGATAGCTGAGGTCCCTGGGAAATCAGCCAAACTAAAATCTAAGGGGATTATTGGATGCAGCTTGCAGTAAGTGTTGGTATTCACTGGGGGAGGCAGAGGCAGCAGCAGAGCTCCTTGTTGTCACTCCTGACAGCTCTAGGAATTTGCCTAGACGTTTAGGCCAAAACCTCAGGCCAAAGCAGGATTCTTAACTCTGATACAGAGAAGAATTTCAGGACTGGCTAGTGTATAAAGCAGAGTTTATTAATATTTTCATGTAAGCTTTAACACAAGGCTTGAGGAGAAAAAAAGGAGAAGCACTCCAAAGAAAGTAAGACACACCCAGGACAGCTGGTGACACACCCAGCACAGTGGGTGTGGGCTTCTCAGAGAGGAGTAGCAGGAAGCTACCTCTCCTTTGAGTAATCTTACAATACTCGCATATTGGATTTGGTGAGGTTGAAGTTACTGCCTTCAGAGAGTGGCTAAGAAGCCTAAGTGAGCTCGTAGGGTGGTTCTTGGGGGCACTGCACAAGATGAAAATTGGCAAGGTCCCTAAGACGCAGGCAAGAAGGACATCTTTACTGCAAACAAAGTTAATAGTCTTTTTTGAAAAATTTCAGGCAATGTCTAGGGAAAGGCATCCAGCCTTAAACCTGTTATCTGAACATAAAATATCTATATGTGAAAAAAATATTAACGGTATATCTTCAGCTTTTGCAGCAAATGTTAATTAATTACATAGAAGTTGTGTTTCTTCGCTGGTGAGAGCCTTCAATCTGACTCCGGAGTAGGAGGCCGGTGTAGGAGATCCTTCTGTATATGCGTTGCTTTCATTGGTTAATGAATAAAGAGACTGCCTTGACCTGTTGATAGGGCAGAGTAGAACTAGGTGCGGAAAACTATACTGAATGGTGGGAAAAAGAAGGTGGAGTCAGGAGAAGCCATGTAGCTCTGCTGGAGACAGATGCCAGAACTTTACCTGGTAAGCCACAACCTTGTGGCAATACACAGATTAATGGAGATGGGTTAATTTAAGATATGAGTTAGCCAGAAATACGCTTAAGCTATTGGCCAAACAGTATTGCAAATAGTATAGTTTCTGTGTGATTATTTCGGGGCTGAGCAGCCGGGAACAATTAAGTGGCCTCCCATACAACAGGAAGCTCTTTCCCCTTTCCCTTGTCTTCATCATGTTGCCTTCATGTTGCCTCTGCAGGACAGCTGTACCTGCTTAAGTAAGGCAACCATATATCTGGAAAGCCTCCTAGACCTGTTGACAACTGGCAATAGCAAAGCAGGAACTGGGGAGTCAGAGGAGGCCCAGAAGGTCACAAATACAGGAAACTCTCTCTATTATCATAAGTGAATGCTCATAAAGACTGGCAGACCCTAAGCCAGTATCCCTTACAGTTCAGGCCTATGGGAGAGACCAGATGCTGAGGGTTCTCTCCAGATGCTATCGTAAAAAACCTCAGGCCAGATTATTCTTCTACAGCTCCTGAAACAAGTTTCCTGGGGAGGGGAGTGTGGGAGTTTCTGGAATATTAGGTCCAAGACGGCAGATGCTGAGGAGTGCACCACTTCTAAGAGGTCACATCCTCAAACATAGGTTACTACCCAAGATTGGGACTGATCATAAAAACAGACTGTCTCCCTGCCTCCCACTACCATGCAGACAACCATCTAGTAGGTCCCTAGATGGGACACTGCCAAGAGACAGCCACGGAGTGGGGAAAGGAGCCTCTGGCAGCTGTATCACAGAGGGGACCTACATGGAGGACAAAGAAGTGCTTTGGAAATTAATTAGCCTCCACTTTAAGCATGGCGTTTCAAGAGAGATTAAAAAATGATCCACACATGGTAACCATAGCAACGAAAGAGTTTGACATCAGCAGACTGCCTAAGACTGACAAAAAGCCAAACTGAAGGTCTAGCAAAACAAAGACAGCTTTCAGATACCCATATCCACAGTGCCTATTGACAACACAATGTGTAGATTTTAACAAAAACATCACACGCGGAAGGGGAAATGAAAGAGGTGTCAAGAAACAAGACACCAAACAGACAAGACTCAGAGTGACGGATGTTGGGACCAGCAGGAGTGAATTGTTTCTAAACAATTTTTGATGCTGAAAAGCCTGAGTGGGAAAAGTAGAAAACATGTCTGGTGGAGAATTCCAGTCAAACGACAGAAACTTTCAGAATGAATCCAATGACCAGACCAGAAAAGCCACAGATGCATCACGAATAAGGAGGGCCTCCCGTGAGGGTGTTAGTTCGTTTTCTGTCTACTCAACACAAGCTAGAGTTATTTGGGGAGGGAGCTTCAACAGAGAAAGTCACCTGCAAGTTTGGCCCATGGGCAAGCCTGTGGGCATTTTTGTTGTTGTTGTTGTTGTTAATGATTGATGTGGGAGTTAATGGTTCACTGGGAGGTGGCACCCTCAGGCTTGTGGTCCTGGGTGCTATAAGAAAACAGGCTGAGCAAATCGTGGGAGCCAGACAGAAAGCAGCACTCTTCCACGGTCCCTGCTTCAGGGCCTGTCTGTAGTTCCTGCCCTGAGTTCCTGGCCTGACTTTGCTGGCTGATGAACCGTAGCTAGGAGATGAAATCAACCCTTCCCTCTCCAACTTGCTTTTGGTCATGGTGTTTTATTGCAGCACTAGAAATCCTATCTAAGACAGAAATTAGTAGCTATCGCTGTGACAGACCTGACCGCATTTTGAGGAGGGTTGTAGAAAGACTTTGAGACACTGGGCTAGAAATGCCATTGAGTGCCCAGAGCTTGATGAGCTATTGTGGGAACTTCGGGGACAATGCTTAGAGCAATACGGGTAATGGTGGCCTGGCCTTTGAAATTTCACAGGGAAGTTTGAAAGAATCCATTAAAGAATCTCGGGATGTTCAATATTTTGAACAAAACTTCTTGTCCTCCCTCTCACAGTTCCCCCTGTGAGAGAAGAAATCCTGCAGCGGCCGTGGATCTTCCTTCCATAAGACACTCCATCAAATGCGCCTGTACAGTGCTTTAATTGACGTGCAATAGTTACGCACGTTGATGTTTAGAGTGTGATGCTTTGACATGCGTGTGCAGAAAGGAGTGGATGATGAGCATTTCCACTGTGAGGATTTCTTTTTTTTTAATATTTATTTATTTATTATGTATACAACATTCTGTCTGTATGCCTGCAGGGCAGAAGAGGGCACCAGACCCCATTACAGATGGTTGTGAGCCACCATGTGGTTGCTGGGAATTGAACTCAGGACCTTGGGAAGAGCAGGCAATGCTCTTAACCACTGAGCCATCTCTCCAGCCCCCTGTGAGGATTTCTTAAATGCTTACTCTTTCTGTAGCGTCTTCAAGCCTCTCTTCTTGCTTTTTATAGAACATATAGTAAATTGTTGTAACTACAACCCTCTGCTGTGCCGTGGAACTCTAGAACCTGTCCTGTCTGTCTTAGCCCACATAGACCTCTATGTGTCTCTCCCGTTCTCTTCCCTTCCCCTCTCTGGGAACAATTGCTTTAAAACCCTTTACTTCTATCAGACAAAATCTTTTAACTTCTACATGTGAAGGATTACATGGGGTGTTTGCCTTGCAGTATTTGGTTTATTTCACTTAAAGTAACGGCTGCCAGTTCCGTCTTCGTTGTAACAAACGACCAGATTCTATTCTTTGTGGATACACAGTATTGCATCTTTTAAAAGATTCCATCTGTCCAGTGATCAGCACCCTAGTTAAACCCGCGTCTTGGCCATCAGATTTTCCTCTGGAACCTCACACATACAAAACCCCACATGCATTTAGTTTTAGGAATATTAATTCTTTCCCATGTTTCTGGCACTCAGAAAACTCCCAGGCAGGTCTCTCTCAGCATCCCCTGCCCCATTCTTCCGTTGCAGAAAGCGGCCTCAAGGAAATACTCCCAGTTCAGCACAGATGTGGCTGAGGCCATTGCCTTCTTCGACGCCATCATTGCAGAACTGGACACAGAGAAACGGCCGAGGACAGCTGAGGCCGACCTGCCTAACGAGGATGTGGACTTTGATGGTGCGTGCTGGGAGAGGCACCCTAATGTGCTGAGGGGAGGTGGGCTGTGAGTGGGCCCCTGGGAGGGCATCAGGGTCCACACCTTCCTGGCTGAAAGGGGCTCTTTCACTGTCGCGTTAGGTTTGATCCCTTTAACTTGTCTCAGTCGCTCTGTGGCCACTGCCTCAGCCTACATCTGTGGTGCTTTGTTGTTGTTTGTCTGTCTGTTTTTGTTTTGTTTAGTTTTTTTTCTATAACTGTCAGGGTGGGACCCCCTAACACTCCATGAGGGAAAGCAAGAAGAGATTGTTAAAGAGAGAAGCTATCAATGGGGAATGGTGCCATACAGGTCAAAGTTTCTGTTTTGTAAGAGGGAAAAGCATTCTAGAGTGTGAACGTACTACCTAATGATGTACTCAGAATGACTAAAATGGGCTGGGCAATTGGAAGGATGAGCTAGGAGGCCAGACAAGAGTTTGGAGGCCAGCCTGGGCTACATAAGGAGACTCTGTTGCAAAAATCTGTAACTCGGGGCCTGAATATATGGCTCAGTCTATAACGTGCTTGCCGCAAAAGTGTGAGGATCAGAGTTCAGGACCCAGTAGCCAGGTATGGGTGATGGTGTGAGCATATGACCTCAGTGCTCGGGAGACAGAAACTGGAGGGATCCCTGGGGCTTGTTGTCCAGCCCAGCTTGCTGATTCAGGGAGCAGGATAGTGAGAAACCCTGCCTTGAACACAAAACAACAAAACAAAAGGGTGGTGAGAAACCGAGGAAGGCATATTCACAAACACACAGAAACAACAAAGCCAAAGCCAAAAGCACACAGGCTAAAGAAGTATGTAGTTGATGCACAGACCCTTTATAAAAGAAAGAATTGGGCAAGCGACTTGAAAATTCAGTTCTGAGCCTTCTTAAGCTACCCACGGTGGAGCATTAGATAGAACAGAGGTAAGGTGAGGTCAGGGTGCATGGCCAGGCCCAGACTGAGCCCTGGAGATGAAGGAAGGGTGGGGTAAGTCTCACTTCTAACCAAAATGTGACGGGGGTCCTGGTAGACAGCAGAAGTCCCACCACTTCCAGAATAGCTAGTATCTTAATCTTTGATTCCATCTCCCTCAAACTGTGGAACTCATCAAAGATTTTATTCAGGGTCTCGAACTCTTGACCACAAGACAATGGTGACTGGCACCAACTTTAGGTACTTCTTGGGTATTATGTAACGCTCACCACGTGGCAGGTAATTCCTGAGTATTATGTAATGCTCACCACATGGCAGGTAATTCCTGAGTATTATGTAATGCTCACCACATGGCAGGTAATTCCTGAGTATTACGTAATGCTCACCACATGGCAGGCTCATGGTTTACTGTTGCTCTGGCTGTGGCAAACGCTGCATTTCCACGGCGGCTTCTGTGGTTGCAACGGTGGCACCCACTGTGGGTCACTCAACCTTGCATGCAGCTTTGTGCGCTCTTGTTCCCGCGCTGCTCCTGCCCCTATAACAATGGACTGGAAACTAAAACCGAGGTAAGGATGGCAGAATCCTGAAGGACACGGGACCTCTTAATGGTTATAATGAGAATAATGGTTGTCAGGAAAGCGCCCTGTGTGGAAGGCTGGGGGTGTAGCTCAGTGGGAAGAGAGCTTGTCTGGCACTCACGAAGTCCCGAGTTCCATTCCCAGCACTGCATGAACCCATGGTGAAGGCGCATGTAATTGTGACACCTGGGAGCAGGGTGCAGGAGGCTCAGAAGTCTAAGGATATTCTTGGCTGCAAAGAGAGTTTAAACCAGCCAGGGCTACATGAAGCCTTGTTTTAAAAAAACAAAGCAAAACATAAACATAAGAAAGGTCATTGTTCCAGGCATGGTGGGGAACATCTTTAATCCAGCACCTGAGAGGCAGTGGCAGAAGGATCTCTGTGGGTTTATGTAGAGGGTTCCAGAACAACCAGGACTACCCAGTGAGGCTCTATCTCAAAAAGAAAGAAAGAAGGCCAATGTTGTGTGACTTTTCATGGGCAGACATAACATAAACATGCCTACATAACATAAACATGCCTACTTACTCTGGGCTGGGACCTAGACAGATAACCAACAACAGACCACAGTGACTATTGCACCAATGTCCAAATTGGGGAACCAGTGCATTTTGATTGAGGTTATGAACAGGAGTAGGGGTGAGGGGTAAAATCACCTGCTTTGCCAGGCAGCCCACCCCAACACAGGTGACAACTCCCGAGTCCTGAGGTCCTGCAGGACATCACAGTCCTGCATCTTTCTCTCCACAGTTTGGCTGCTCAGAGTCTCCATCCCAGCAGCTGTTTACAGTTATATAAACTCTAAACAAACAAACACACATAATATTATATATATATATGTTTATGAATATATAATTTATGAATTATAAATGTTTACAGTGCTTTCTATGGTGTTGAGTAGGGGACCTCCAGTGTCTTCCAAGTTTTTGTTCTGGCACATGTGACCTTGCGGTGACCTTTCGTTCACCACAGATGCTGATAAGCACCTCCCCCCACTCCCCATCCCCCACCCTCCCAGGAAATGTGGAGGGAGGGCTGTGATTGGGAGGAAGGAGCCATCCAAGAGCCACTGACAGGGCTCCGTGACAAAAGTGACTGAGCCTGAAACCCGAATTCAATCTCCAGAGACACCCGTCTCCCGAAGGTTGTCTCTGACACCCCCTCCCCCCATAGCACCAATAATCGATGTTCATTGTATAACAAATGAACCAGACGGCACACAGAAGCATTAAGGACGTAAAGGTGCTGGGAGCCACAGCTCAGCCGGCACGAGGTACCATTGCCGGCAGGAGGACCAGGGTTCTGTTTCCAGCACCCACACTGGGCTCCTGTAATTCTAGCTTCAGGGGGTTCAGCCCTCTCTTCTGGCCTCTGAGAGCACCCACCCTCACACGCACATCATTAAAACTAAAAACTAATTGAAAGAAGAAACTAAAAGACAGATCCCATCTGCAGATCACTACCACTGTTAATTAACCCTTGGGCATATGACTTGCACAGAGGATTTTCAACACACTCAGATTTTATTTATAATTTTACTTTGAACAAAAAATAGAATCTCTTTGAGCAATATGCAATACTTTGGGACATCTTTCCGGAGTCAGTGAGTACGGATCTGGGCTCCGCCCTAGGCTCAAGCTTGCTGAGTCAGACTCCGCCCCCTGGCTCCTGCAGCCTCCTGTCTTTCCTTTGCTGTGGAACGCCCACGCCCACCTGTTCACGCCCTCTTTTACCGTCTGCTCCCCTGAGTGTGGCCAGCCTCCCAGGTCACTTGCTTCTCTCTTCCAGTGGCAACCAGCTCCCAGGAGCACAGCTTGCATTCCAACTGGATTCTGCGGGCACCACGCAGACATTCCGAGGCCGTCTCTGCTCCCGCCACTGCAGACAGCCGGTTTCGAAGGAGCACAGAACACAGGGTCACTGGCACCCAGAGGAGGCTTGAGAGGCACCCCATTTACCTGCCCAAGGCTGTGGAAGGGGCATTCAACACCCTGAAATTCAAGCCCAAAGCCCACAAAAAAGAGTAAGTGCTTGGACTTAGCAGAATCAAGACAATCTCCACGTGCTCCAGACTGTCTTAGGGTGTATTGACTTTATGGGGGGGGCGGGGCTTGGCTGCGATGATTTCTCACTGCAGTCCTCCCTTCAGACCTGCCTCCTCTCTGGTCCGCTGCTTGTACCTTCTGCGTATTCTCTAATGGCAGCTCTACCTACAGAGCAGAGCACCAAGCAGAAAGCAAACCTACACTGAGATACTGTTGTGTTGGAAGGCACTGACCAGCCTCTGCCGGGCAGAGCAGGACTTCTTGCTGGCCTGGCCCCTGGCTCCTGTGACCTCTGCTGCCAGACCCTTCTCTCCCAAGATTAGTTCCCAGGACCAGCTCCCGTATTTCCCTTGCTTTATACAGGGCAACCACTCAGGCTGTGCCACAGGACACAAGAGCCTGTTCAGACTCCATGGCTGTCCTTTTAACCCTTCACAAGTCCTTCAACTCTGGTAGATACAGGGTTTTCTTGATAGCAGTTTACTCCCATAGTAATAAACCATGTGCTCGACGTAGTGAAGCCATGATCCCTCCCTTTTCCTTGACCTCCTTCAAGGCCAGGTCAATGCCCCCCTGAAGTCCACCCACACCCCACCCTGTATCACTTTAAGGCCCCTCCCTAAAGCCTAGAACTAGCGGAACAATGGATAGTCTCAGTAGGAATGGCGCTAACTTGGGAGTCCCTCCCCTCTGTGCAGCGGCCAGCTTGAGCCTGACCTTCTCCCTTACCCTTCCCTTGCAGCCTGGGGAGCTCCAGACAGATCCTCCGCGGCTTCTCCAGAGAAGACACAGAGTGGGACGAAGAGCTTTTTGCGCAGGAGTCCCTGGGAGCTTTGGAGGAGGCTCACTTCGAGGCAGAGAATCCCAAAGGGCAATGGCTGATTCGAGAAAGACTCTGGGAACGGACGGTGCCCTGACTTGACTAGTCTTAGCTTGGATCTTTGACAGGAGATTAGGGCAGTGTGGGATGTTGGGTAGAGTCGAAAATGAAGTTATGAAGTTGTAACATAACCAATCTCGGACACTGCCCAGCTAGTGCCAAAAAGAGCCTGAGCTTCCCAGGGGACATATCCTGGGGGACTCAGAGACTGGACTTCCCACAGCAGTGGGCAGGAGAGAAGGAGTAGAGCCCGGCTGCTCATGGCCCAGAGCAGAGGCCTCGAATGAGTGTCCCTGCCATCCTGCTTTGCCTGTCACACACAGAAGATGGTGGGAATGGTTCCATGTGCTCAGAACTGGAAGGAACTGATCTAGAATTCCCACCCACAGCCTCCAGGGATGTGTCTCAGAAGCTCAGTGGTGACGTCCTGAGCTCCTGACGTCCTTTCTCTCAGAACACAGTCAAGAAAGCAGCCCCCTCTGCTCTAGGTCCTCTCAAGGTTTCCACAACTTCAGTTGCTAGGTTAGGCTGAAAAAAGACACCGATATCCAGGCAGTAGGGTAGGGAACAGTTGTAGCGTGGCTTGCCTTGCGATCACACTGCCACCCCAAGCTCCTGCACACAGGCAGCTGGCTCTAGGCGGTGGAGGTAGGCGGGTCTTCCTCTTTTCCAAATCTCACACAGATAAAGCTGTATCCGTGCAACCAGCCTATGACAGGAGCTGCACCTCCCACTTACAGGTAGCTGGGAGCATAATGTTCTTTCTGACTAGGAAGACTTTTTGTAGTTCCGACATTGTCTGTGAAGAGACACTAGCCCACTTGAGCATGGCTCTGGCAGGAGCTGCCCTTCTCCCCCATTCCCCCCACCTTGCTAAAAACCGTTCGATTCTATCCCTGAATCTAGCCACTAATGTCTATTCTTTTATTTGGCCACTTCCTGAGGCTGACCTCAAGGTCCAGGTACCAAAGTATTGAAGCCAAGTAATCGGAAGCCCCGTGGCTCACCTAATTAACAAACCCCAATCAAAATTCAACCCCTCATCCTAACATGGGGGTTGCCCCTTTATCTTTATAAAATGCCATCTTCCCACGTGCCACATTTGTCTCTTCTTTATCCAGAGACAGTCCTTCCCCCCACCCAATACAAATACCCCATCCCTCCCCTCCCTTGTTCCCTTCCCCACCTCCCTTGTTCTCCTTCCCTTCTCCCTCTTCCTCTATCTCCTGTTTGTCTCTTATTCCCTGTACTTTGTCCCTCTGGGGCAAAGAAATCTCCTTTGTGCTGAGCACTTGTGTGTGTGTGGGGGGGGGGGTGGGCTGAGCCCATGCTTTCCCTTTGATGTTGACTCTCAGCTCCACTTCCCATGCTGCTTTGTATACAGTGCAGCAGACACTTTTCATTCGCCAGAGAGTTGCCCCCAGTCAAGCTTAAGAGCCACAGGTTACAGAAGACACTACTCGTTGGTCTTCCTGCTTTTTCTCTCACCCAGCTACTAACCAGGAGTCTCAGTTCCGTGATAAGACACCGTGACAAAGGCAGCTTATAGAAGAAAGAATTCATTTGGAACTTATAGTTCCAGAGGGTGAAGCTCTGACCCCCCCCCCCCATGGTGGGGAGCCATGGCAACAAGCAGGCCAGCATGGCGCTGGAGCATAAGCTAAGAGTTGGCATCTTGAGAAAACCACCACAAGGCAAAATGAGCACAAGGGCAAGAGTGAGAGCAGCCGATGGGAGAACAAGCTCACAAGCTAACTGGGAATAGGTTTTGTATTTGAAACCTCAAGGCTGCTCCCAGTGACACACCTCCTCCAACAAGGTCACACCTCCTAATCCTTCCCAAACAGTTCCATCAACTGGGGCCCAGGTATTCAATAAATGGGCCTATGGGGGCCATTCTCAATCAAAGCACCATACAAGGCCTATACCTATTTAACTTCAGAGAGAGCTGAGATCACTCTGTGTGTGTGTGTGTGTGTGTGTGTGTGTGTGTGTGTGTGTGTGTATAGCAGTGACTCTTAGGGGAGCATGCTCATGAATGTGAGCCTACCTGGGACAGGGAAACAGACATAAAAAGAGAAGCATCATCTAAGTCAGGCTTAATGGCCGTGACAACTGCCTGGTCTGTGTGACGAAATAGTAAGAATAAAAACCTTTATTTCTGTGATCTCGGATGCCTGAAGCTGAGAATTCTGAACCCTGAGGAGGAAAAATCAGCAGGAACAGCGCAGCGGCCTTAAGGACTTCAAGGCAGCGCGCTGCCCTGGAGAACCCATGCCCACCCATGGCGTCTTCCTCTTCAATGCTTTTCGAGTGCCAATGTCAGTATCTGGGGAGGGGGCGGTTCTTTTGCGCTTTGTTTGACCAGAGAAGCCACGTCTGGAGAGGGTTTAATGGACAGCTTTCCTGCTGTGGTCCCTCAGCACAGATGTCTTCCCTGAATGTGGCTTTCTTTCTCTGCTGCTGACGCACGTGGGGGTGGGGGTGGGGGTGGGGAGTCCCCTCAGCCTCACCAGGCGACAGTTGATTATAGGCCACCCCGATGGACCATGTAAATCTTGTGCTTTGAATAGAGAAGATGCTCAGAGCCCAATACACTTTCTTCTTCTCTAGGGTTTCTTCTCCGCGGGACATGAAGCTGTGTTGGTCCACTTTGCTTGGGGTTTTGGATGCTTTTGTCTTTAATAAGACACAGTCTACCTGAAGAGTTCTAAAGGTTTAACTCATGTCTTCCGGGACAGCTTTCCTGCCCTTAAAGTTGGTATTAAATCCCAGGATCTGGGCTATGGCTCAGGAATCTTGGCTAGGAAATATAAAAATTTGAGATAAGTCAAACTGGAAACAATAAAGCCAATTTGCAAAACCAAGATGCTTTGATTGCTTCTTGTCCTTCCTAGGGTGACGGACTATTCAAGGGGATCAGCTGGTCAAAACTTTCTTAGTTTGCATGTGTGAAAACCTGCAAAGATTGTCAAACAGTGTGTGTGTGTGTAAAATGACACCTTAGTCAATGACGTTCTCACCTTGCAAGTTCAATCCCTACAACCCATGATAAAATTGTTTTTTTTTTTTTTTTAAGTAGAATAAAATCTCTAGAAGCCAAGTTTGATGGCACACACTTGTCATCCCAGCTCTGGGAAGGCAGAGACTGGCGGATCTTTGGGACTCCTGTAGTCCATTACCGTATCTGATGGGTGAGCTCCAGACCAATGAAAAACCCAGCTCAGACAAAAAGCAAGGTGGGTGGTACCTGAAGAAAGATACCTGACATTGTCCTCCGGCACTCACACACATATATGTGCACAGACACACACATGCATGCACACAATGGGCACATACATATGTAAATGCACAAGGAAAAACAGAAGGAAAGAAAGAGAAATTCAAAAGAGAGCGAGACTCCCTGGACTTTAGCCACTGGCTTCCTGTCCCCTCACCCACAACTTCTGACCCCATGTAAGCTTCCTGTTGCTGGGTTGTTATGCCGCAGCTGAGAACACAGCCACCTGTGTTAAGCCAGGGTGGCTCTAACAGGAGTCTGTCTTCCCTCCACCACTGCTTGCCTTTCATAGGGATTTGTCTCTTGCTGTTATTAATAAGTTATCACAAATTACCATCTCAATAGTGATCACAAATGAGATATAATTATACATTAGGTTATCACAAATATAAAAGCATAGAATATCCACAAGTCTATTCTCCTAAAGTTTAGAAGTGAGAAAGCCCCAATCAGCCATATTGGTTAAGTGTGGTAGGGCTTGCTCCTTCTGGAGGCCCTCTCTAGTCTCTGGGGATGCCCGCATTCCTTGGCTAGTGGCCCTTTCTTTGCATGGCCCCCAGACTCTTCCACAGAGCTCTGACTGCTCATTTGGATCCCTGCCTCTCTTTTATAAGGAAATTTGCAATAATATCAGTCTCTCCTGTTTGGGTAATTCAGGATACTTGATTCATCTCAAGGTCTTTAATTTAATAAAATAATCAGAATCTCTTTTGCCAGGCAAGGTCATGCTCACAGGTTCTGCGATCGGGTGAGCATCTTTGGGAGGCCATTCATTTTCAACTGTACCTATTCAGGATCACAAGGTATTCTAGTCCTTATGAACTCGACTTGATCACCACTGACACTTGATTCTGATAGCTCGGTGACAAGCTCATTCTGGCAGAGCTGCTATTCACAGATTCCTTTGTCTCCCACCCTATGTTACGAGTCGATTCTGTCTTGCCAGATGGCTTCCAGTTTCAGGAGGACTCCAGCTATACAGAATCCCCAAGTGGGGGAATATGGCAGTTCCATTCTGCGAGAAGAGTGGTGGGTCTCCCATGGGGTCTTTAGTAAGCTGCCACTATGTAGCATAAAGACACAGTTCCTTTTCTTCAGACGCTGGCGACCCAAAGGAGAGATCAGCATGAACCTGGGTTAAACAGTCAAGGTCCTGTTGCTTCATCCAGTGTCTCTACCTGCCCAGGAAATTCATAGATACAGAGAGCATATGTAGCCTAGGCTTGGGAAGGGAGAGGTCCTATGGGTGCCTGGAGTCTTGAAAGATGGATTTAGGCTCCAGCAGACAGTTCCAGAGGGGCATGTTGTGTCAGGGAACAAGCATTCAAAGAACAGCCCATCAGAAGTGTGGGGAAGGAGTGCACAACCAAGAGATGCTCCTCATGGAAGGGCAGGTTTTCTAACAGGCAGCTATGGAAAGGAGGTGAAGTTGAAAGAGAGTTGATCACATGGAGATAAAGCATCTGACCATGGGCTGGAGCTGAGGTGGGAGGGAGGAGGTGACCCAGCCTCCTGAGAAGTTGCAGGAGCTGGAGGAAGAGGTGGCAAGTCTCTGGGACGCTATGATAATCAATCAGTCTGAACTGTCCATCCTTAGGAGGCATTCTCGGGCCTCCTGTCTGCTCCTGCTTGACCTGGATTCCTCAGTTTCTCCTTCCTGTTTGATCTCTCTCCTCCTGGGATCATGGTGTTCACCCAAAGACATTGCCAGATATGGCCAGATGGAACCCCTGAGCTGGGTCTCTCTGTGATCCCTGTGTGTGTGTGTGTGTGTGTGTGTGTGTGTGTGTGTGTGTGTGTGTGGTTTAGCCTACTTCCCCAGTGGCTATCTGCCTCCAGCCAGAGTTGACACTGAATAGATCTCATGCCACACAAGATGCTAGCATATGATGGATATTCTCTTGGGTGGGGCGAAGGCCATTGTGTGTTTGTCGATTTATTTGTCATTTGGCCCAGAATACTGAGCAGCAGCTCTGTCCTGCGTCTGGGATTAGAATATGAATAGAGGCCTGCCTGGCTTTAATTCAGTGGGCGGGACAGACATTGATGACAAGATTGCACTGAAGTGTGAAGTGCCCGAAGGATGGCGGCAAGCTCTGCAGAAGGCCCGCGATGTCACCGAGGATCTGTCACAGGAAAGTCCTACTTAGGCAGAAGACGCTAGCGGGGGAAGATTCTGCAGCTTCTCTTCAGCTCTACAGTCCGCTCGCAGGCACTCCCAGCAGGCGCCGCGCTCCATCCCGCCAGCAGGGGTCCTCTTGGTTGTGTGCGCCGCCGGGACCTAACCTGAGTGGACGGATGCTCACTCTCACAGACACTCCCCGTTTCTCCCGGAGTCCTCTCTGTCCTGAGCGCCTTGGAACCACGCTAAGGACAAATTGTGGGTGGGTTGATCTGCAGCTCATCTGAGTGAAGTGTGGGCACTAAGTTCGGCGGACGGCAAGAGGCAGCAGCTCGTGAAGGGTTTGGGGGCTAGAGAGGGGATTCAGGCTAAGGCTGTATCATGCTGGAGGAGGTTTGGCTCGTTTGAGGGGGCTCAGAGCTTCAGCTCATTCATGAGATATTGCAGAACAAGCAGAGATGCCAAACACTGACAGCAGGGGACCCTGGAGCAGAACGAGACGGACGTGAATGGGATGTGTGAGCAGCAACCAGTTAACATTGGGGGTATCTTGAGGACACATATGGCCTTATTCGTCTCAAATGTGAATCTAGTATAATTATAATGTTTTATCATCATCATCATCATTATCATCATTATCATCATCATCATCATTACTACATCCTAAATGCCTGGACTATCATTACGCTTAGCTCTGTTATTATTATTTTATTTTTTAATTAAAATATGTATTCATACTTGGCAGTGATGGCACATGCATTTAATCCCAGCACTTGGGAGGCAGAGGCAGAAAGATCTCCAAGTTCAAGGCCAACGTAGTCTACAGAGTGAGTTCCAGAACACCCAGGGCTACAAGGAAAACCACTGTCTCAAAATAAAATAAAATAAAATAAAATAAAATAGAATGAAATAAAAATGCATTCATTTATGCATATTAATTTATACATACATGAGCTTATGTGTGCCATGAATGTGCAGGTGCCCAGGGAGGCAGAGGATGCCGGGTCCCCTGGTGGATCTCCAGATATAAGTAGTTGTGAGACACCTGATATAGCTACTGGGAATAAAAACCTGGATCCTCTGGGAGAACAGCGAGTAGAGCCATCTTTGCAGCCCCTCTCCCCTATTTTAAAGACAGTTTCATTATGTAGCTCTGACAAGTCTAGAACTCAATATGTAGGCTAGGCTGGCCTAGAATTCAGAGGTCTTGCCTCCGTGTCCCACGTCCCAAGATTAAAAGTGTGTGCCACCATCCTGGCTCACTGTCAACATTGACATCATCATCATCTTCAGCCTGAGGTAAGACCCAGGCTGGACCCAGACTTCCTGTGCTGTAATGGGGCTTGAAAGACAGGGCATCTCACATACGCGATTCACATACTTCCAACTTAGAACATTAAGGGGATGATTAAGTTATCATTACCTGTCTAAGTGCACGGCCTGTCCATATCATTAACTGGCATAGAAGCTGGATTAATTATCGCCTAGGATATTAATTTTTGCCACACAAACAGTAGCAAAAGAAAACTTACATCGCTGGAGGAAGAACCAACTAAGAAAACCACTTTCAGGAAGTCAGGGTACCAACTTGTGGTGAAAGCGGGCTCTCCAAAGTCACGTGTCTGCGACCCCCCCCCCCCCCAGAAGTCTGCGGAGGGCTGCTCCAGGGCCCCAGCTCCTGATGCAGAATCATGTCTGAATGGTGCCTCGCGGCAGCGGCTGGAGCACAATGGGAATGGTCAGTATTGCAGCTGACATTTTCCGTTATTTAAGCGACAGTCAGTTGTCTGCAACGTGACAGTTGGGTTATCCGTTTTGCAGGTGGCTCTTACTTTATCAAGTGAATCAGATTCAATTAAACCTAAAGGAAGCTGAGCTTGGTCTTAAATGAGCCCCTGCACGTCACGGTACATGTAGATTGATCACCACCTCTCAAGCCTGTTTCTGTGTGTAGCACTGCAGTTGCAGGACGGTGGCCTGGAGAAGACACTAGCCTCAGTTTAGGTTAGTGATCAAAGCTGTGTAGCTGGAGCCAACCTCACACCCCGCATCCCTCTTAAGGATCTGCCGGGCTGCACGACTTTGGCCACATGGTGGCGCTCCAAGCCCAACAATTCCCGGTCCGCCGCTGGCTGAAAATAAACCGCAAACCGAAGAGAGGAAGTGAGATCGGGGTAGTGTGGGCGCGTGTCCGCAGGGAGGCGATCTGGGTTCGTGAGTGGGTGGCCTCACTGTGGAAAAAGCCTACGTTCTCGCTGGTTTCCTGGGTCCCGAGCGACGGCTCTGATGTGAAATGAAAGGGCTTAGGTGCTGAAACCCAAGCCTCGGTCCACATGCAAATCAAAACTCCATCTTTCTTTGCTAGATGAGAGGAAACGGACCAATAAGACCTGATGGCTGACTTTGCTAGAGAAGGGGACATCACCCCCTTTCTAAGCTTTTACTGTAAAAGAAAGGGGACAGTTCCAGCTCTGACCCCCGCTAGCGTGGGGTCAAGAAAGCCTCTGACTTCTCTTCAACCTTGTTTTCATCTTTCGGGGTGTGTGTGTTAATAAGAGGACCAACTTTACAAGGTCGTTTGTTATAAGGAGGAAAGGGAATTAGGCAGACCCGAAGGACATTGCTCACATCCATTGGAGCAAACCCGGCAGTGTTGTGTGATTTATTCTAAACCAAGCCGAGTGTGCGGTGCCAGGTGAAAAAACAAAACAAAACAAAAAAAACCCCGATGATCTCCACAGCTGGTGTGGCCAGTCTAAATCACCCTGTGGCTGTGGACATTTAAGGAAACAGACTGCTTGGTCTGCTGGTATTGGTTCCCCTGGCTTTTGAATGCTGAATTAATAACTTTGGAAATAGAACTGAAAGAAATGTGGAGCCTTTGGTTCGGATTGTTGGTTTTTATTAATTTGTTTTGAGACAGGGTCTTCCTGACTTGAGTTCCCCATCCTCCTGCCTCAGCCATCCTAGTGGTGAGATTACAAGCCCCAATCACACCAGTGTTCTGACATAACAGTGTTTGGTTTTGAGACAGGTTCTTGTTCCATTGCCTGGTCTATTGTGAAACAATCTCCCACCCCAGCTTCCCAACTAGCTAGGGCCCCCAGCCAGTCCCACCGTGCCTGACTCGAAACTCTGGCTTTAACCCCAGATATACCTTCAGCCTAGGCATCCCCACCCAAGCCACCTTGAGGTGTTAGCCACGCCAGGGGAGAAGATCAAGAAGCACACAAGGCTAGACAAATGCAAATGTAAAACACTCAACAAAACCAGCTAAGGGTGGGGTTTTTGCACTGATCCTTGCCTCTGATACATCCTTCTAATTTACGTTGTTAAACAATAGCTAAAGTTTACTTAAGTGTGTGGTATCGTGCCCTTTCCCGCTGTCCTATGAACAATGAAAGTTTCTCAACGCACATAACAATAAGATTGTTGTGCTGGGTCAGCGTTCATCGTATCAGAGGCTCACCTGACAAAGCTGTGTTTATAAATGTCTGCTTAAAAGAAAGGATAATGTCTGATTCGAGTGTACTGGGAAATGAGCAAACCATCAAAATGGCAGACACAGTAGAAGGAAGGCATGCTTTATGACCCGATGCGTGTGGCGTTTGAGAGCAAGCAAAACCAAGCCCAGGGAAGAGAACAGTGGAAAGCTGGGCACCAGCTGGCAGAGAAGGGGCACCAAGGGAACTTGCTTGACAATAGAGACACTCTTCTATCTGGGTATGAACAACGCTGGCATATACATTTGCCAGAATTCGCGGGACAGTTCACTTTAGAGTAACAAAAGGCAACCATAAAAAAAAAAACCTGTCCCTCCAAACAGTGGTCACAGAATATACAGGACAGCCCATGATGTCATGGGAAAGGAAGGGCTCTTTCCATATAGTAACAAGTCCTTCTTGGCTGCTTGAACAATTGACAAACATATGAAATGTCAGCTAATCTTCTAGACAGCTTCGCAACCCGGGCACGGCTTTCTTGGTGCACACACTGTCTGTCTTTTCAAATGTTTACAGAGTATTTACAAAGAGTCGTCCTTTGGGTGGCAGTTGTAATTAGGGAAACTGGCAGAGAAAATTAACACATACCATAAAAGAGGGATAATTAGGGCTCTGCCATATACAATATTATTATCAAATGGCAGTCGCCCTTGAATCCGATTGGCTCACACACACTGGCCTCGTAAGGAAGCTCCTCCCTTCCACATTACTTTGGTTATGAAGCTGCCACGTTCCATGGATGATGGGCCATATGGTACTTAACATCAGAATGAAAATGAGCTTGTGCTTTTTTTGTGCAAGATGCTGAAAATTATTAGAAAATCAGAAAGCCTAATTCCCACCAAGTTCCTGAGACCTGCCATCTGCTTCATGAAAAAGAAAGGGGGAGGGTTTTTTTTTTTTTTTTAAAGAAAACCATTTACTTATTGTGAAGTGTGAGTATTTGTATGTTTGAAGAAACAGAGTGGGGGGTGTGGGCTATAAGGGGGAGCCAGAGCAAGCCCATTTGGCAGGGCCAAAAGAGCTGTCAGCTGAACGTGGTGGGAGGGGTCTGGGGAGCGTAATTATGGAAATCATCTACTCTGGAGGCTGTTTCTCAGGACCACATGTCCCCTCCACATAGGAGCAGCTCAGAGTCATTGAGCTTTTGCGAATCTGCAAAATCACTATTTTGTAGTGAGGAGGGGCTTCCCGGGGTCCTGGTGTCCCTGAGGGTCTGGCCTCTCTGAAGAGCGGATGGTGAGAGCCAAGAGAAGGGAACAAGGACCTGGAGAAGGTCAACGATGGGGACGCCAGGAAAGCTTTCTCAGGGGCGCTGCAGCTGTGTGGGAGGGGGCTCTGGAGAGGAGAATGTGAGGGGTACCTACCCTTCGCCAGGCTGAGACCAATGGCCAGTTGCTTTCAGGAGAGCACCAGGGTCTGTCTGGACAGACGTCAGTGAACCATTGCAGCCTCACGGCCAAGGTCATGAGACGCTGTCTTAACGGAGAGTCACATTTGAGTGGCTGCCGGGGACCTCCACACTGTGTATCCAGAAGGGTCTAGCACACCCTCCTCCTGTTTATTGCATTTATTTATCCGTCCTCTTGTGTTTGCGTGCCACAGTTACCAGGTCCGCTGGAACAGCCTCAGGCAACACTCATGGGATCCGGTTAGCGGCTGGATTTCTCATCTGAAACCCCAAGAAACACTCAGGAAGTAGACTTCAGGCCAACAGCTTACCTGAGCCCTCAATATAGCAGTAGTTCAGTGGGAGAAGAAAGTTTTCAGGCCCCAGGGGATGCCACATTGATAGCATTACAGGGTCAAGTGCTGGTCGAGGCAGGCACTTCTTGGATGTCATCCAAAGGGGTTTAATTAGAGGTCTACCAGCAGAGAATCTCCTGTAAGAGGCAGCTTTCCTGAGGGATGTAGGGGTCCTCTTGAAGCCAAGTTCAGGGTTCTGGGAATGTGCTTGTGACCTGGTATCCAGAAACAGCGTTGCTGCAACGAGCCCCCAGTCTCCTCAGGCCTCAAACACGCGGTGTGCAAAGGGGCTTTGTCAAACAGCAGACAGGAGTTTCTGTGTCTGTTTCTCAGAATGAACCAGGCACACCACTGATCTCAGGATTTAGGGGCCAGAGACAGGCAGATCTCTGAGTTCAAGGCCACCTTGGTCGATCTAGTGAGTTCCAGGACAGCCAAGGCTACATAAAACCCTGTCTTGGAAGGAAGGAAGGAAGGAAGGAAGGAAGGAAGGAAGGAAGGAAGGAAGGAAGGAAGGAAGGAAGACACCAGCCATCCTCTATGGGAGGAAGGGCACACACTGCAGAACCAGCAGGAAAAAGTCACCTGTCACCATAGTCTTGGGGGTGTAGCAAGAACGTGGCACTCTTTTCCTTCAAGTCTCCCAGCTTGCCACACACAGGCGGCAAGACAGTCTGGCCAGCCTCCTGGAGTTCTGCCCATCTCTGCTGTATGGGCTACAGCCTCCATGGGGAGAGCATGGCACAAGGCTACTTACTGTGTTGACACCCCAGGGGGATGCTTCAGGCTTCACACTTAACTCCTGAGAGCTTAGCGCAGGAGATGTCACCCCCCTGGGGTGGCAGGTGGCAGGTCCTGCTTGCTCTCAACGGGGACAGCCTAGCCTTTTAGTCCCTGGGCAGGGTTCAGCAGAAGGCTGTGGTTAGTTCTAACTTCATTGTGGAATTATCTCCACGGCTGCAAGGCTACCAGAGACTCAACAAGCCAGCTTGGACACAGTGTATGCAGCCTGCTCCTGGAGACACATAGCTGGACGTCATGGTAAGCAGCGAGCGGTGGCCTCTGTTCTGCTGGAACAGAGCCTCTCTGGCCCCAGGGGTAGGTGACTTTACTCAAGATTTTGACAAATAAAACAGTCTCTAAAGCGATACAACTCAGATAGTTTTTAAAGAGTAGATGTGGTATTTCAAAGGGAAACTGATTGCAGTTTCCAGTGACTATCAAGTTAAACGTCAAGCAAGCTTTATGAAGCATCTGAATCCTATTTACCTTCCCAAGCCCATAGCTTTTCAAGGTCCAGCTACCGACTTGGCTCATTCCTTTGGTCCTCTCTGTGGCCACGGCATCAGTTTTGCGTCTTCAAGTTCTGTGTGTCCACCTATCCTGGACATCTTGTTATAACTAAAAAGCTGTCCGTTTAGAGCTGTAATGCTTCCTTCCAGAAGAATCCTAAAGTGAGCAGAAGTGGGAGAAACAGGGAATCACCATTTGGTCCCACAGTAATAGCTGCCACGAGCCAGCTCTGCCAGGAGATAGTGGCGGGGCAGAGTTTCAGCAGAAACGGGACATCCCCATACTTTCAAATTGCATTTAGCAAATACTTAGCAATTACTGAGGAAAGCATGGAGGGCTTAAAGTAGAGAATCCTAGTGACCCTGCCTTAGCATAGTGTTCAACGTGGGGCACCCCAGCCACCTCCTGCTGTACAGTCGCTGGGTGGGACAGCGGAAGACAGGGCAAGCAGATGCAAGATGGGATCCGGAAGAGCTAAGGGGATGTTAGCAAAGCAAACACAAGGAAACCAAGGTCAGCTTTTAACTCCCTGCCTTACCTATCCTTGACTGCACTGTAGGAAAGGAACCCCTAATGTTGAAAGATGGCTCGATTAAGTAAGATGTCAGTAAGTCAAGCTGGATGGGGGATCCAGGAGCACTGGCGTCCCCATAACCCTTCTGAAAGTTTTAAATCCTGTGACTCATTTAGAACGTAACAAGATACGTACACGAGTGTATGTTTGTATGTGACATGTAATATATTAAAGATAAATCAAGGTAAATCAGGTTGGTATGGTGTCAGCAGCATGTAAACAGAACGATCTCTTCTAAATGAGCCACTGCCTCACAGTGAACATGACTTTAGAGTCTCTCCTCTCACGGTTTTATTCAAAAGCATAATTCTTTGATTTTCATTGAAAACCTTTGAAAAACACTCATGTTTTGGAATAAGGACACCAGAGCTGGAAAGCAGCTCTGCGCAGGCTTGCCTAACACACACGAACCCCCAGCTTTGGCTCTCAGACCCTCATAAAGAAGGCCTAAACTCTATAACAGGTGTACTCAGAAGGGAGGTTGAAGGGTCAGAGGTTCAAGGCTACCCTGGACTACTACAAGAAATTCTGGCTCAGAAATACAGATAAAAACTAAAGTTTTTTTAATTGAAAATTCATACAACATATTCTGATCATATTTTCCCCTTTCTCGTCTTTTCCCAGGTCCTTCTCCCCTCCCCACTCTTCCCTTCCCATTGCATACCTCTCCCTTCCCGCATGTTAGGAAACAAACAGGCAAATGAAACAAACAAAACAGAACAAAAAGAAAAAGAAAATCACAAGAAATACACACACACACACACACACACATACACACATACACACCCACATACACACATACACACATACATACACACATACACACACATATACACATACACACACATACACACATACACACACATACACACATACACACACATACACACACATACACACATACACACATACACACACACACACATACACACACATACACACATACACACACATACACACATACACACACATACACACATACACACACATACACACACACACACACACACACAACACACACACACACACACACACACGTGCACCCAAAACCTATAAAAATACAAAATCAGGAACTGTATTACATAAACAAAAGACAAGAAAGATTAAACATGTCCAAAGCAATATGGGACCAAAAAACTCCACGAAACACCATAGAGTTCTTTTTGTGTTGGCCATTTACTACGAAGCATGGGGTCTGCCCTTAATTTGGTTAATATACCCAATGATACACCATTGAAGAAAACTAATTTTTTTCTTTGCTAGTAATTGTTGATACCTTGTTGGTTAGGGGTGGGAGCTTGTGTCTACTTCCTCTTCTCAGACCTGGGACAACAAATAAAACTTTTGTTTGCTTGTTTGAGACAGGGTTTCTCTGGGTAACCATCCAGGCTGTCCTGGAACTCACTCTGTAGACCAGGTTGACCTTGAACTCACAGGTATCCACCTGTCTCTGCCTCCTGAGTGCTGGGATTAAAGGTGTGCGCTACCACCACCTGGTTTAAAATATTTTTAAAAAGGGAAAATTCTTAAATAAAATCATCACAACTTGTATCACTTATTCTAGACATGAAACTCTGCCAAACTGCCAAATTTGTAGTCCAGGCTTGACTTTACCCGGTATGTGCCCATGGGTAACCTTGAACTTCTAGCCCCTCCTCCTTGCACCTTCAGAGTGCTGGGGTGACAGTTGTAGACCATCACGCCCAGTTGCTGTGGGGTTGAAGCTCAAAACCGGAGCTCTCAAGCGTGCTAGCCAAGCACTCTACAGACCACTGTATCCTGAGCCCTTTGGTGTATAATCTCTGGGAAGCATGGCTCTTGGCACTTAGAGTCGTCATGTGCTTCTATCTACTGTGTCATTTTAGCTCCAGAAGGAAGGACCACTCTGATGCCCACTGTGAGGCTGGGGGAAGCGCCAATGTCCAACAGCCCCTTCTTGGGGGCAGACTCCAGAACCATTCGTCTATAAACTATCAGTTATAGATGCTCTCGCCTATAAGGTGCTATCAGTTCCAGCTTAGCTCATAGAGCAGACTGGGTTCACAGAAATTAGACAATTCATCCCCAAACACACAGTTCTAAAATACAGACAGAAACCCAAGGAGCTATAGAGCCCAAGCTTCTCCCCCCCTCCCCCCACACACTAAGCACCAACATCCTTGGACCTCTCTAAGGTTGTATTACAGGATGGAGTGTGTACCCTAGTCAACAGATGGCAGGCACAGACACTGGGAGAAAGATTCAGTCAGCCCTCACCGTTTTCACACACTTCAACGCTCCTTTCTTGGGTGTGCTTCAGGTAGGACCCAAGTTCCCTCTAAAAGACTGGGATGGCCTTAGCCAGCAAGAGTCTTCGTTGGCTGGTCAATCTGACTGGAAAGCAGTGACGGCAGGAGGTTGGCCGTGACGCTTGGCCATTTCTACAAAGTCCTTGAAAGGTCTGTGACAGGACCAAGGTTTCTTCTGAGAATCCTTTGCAGACCGGGGAGCTGCAGTCCCAGCAACTCAGGCCCACTCTGCACCAGCCTGCCGGTTCTCCAGTCTTTCCAGCGGGGACATTTCCTATCAGTAGCAAAGGCAAGAACATCCATGCATTCCTCTCATCTTTTTCCTTTTCAAAGACTGTGGAGTGCCAAGCTAGAGCTCTGAGGCTTTGTGCCGGCGAGGTCAGCCCTGAGTTCCCACTGGAGCTGAGAGTATAATAATAATCTTTAGAGGCGAGACTGTGTGGGATTCTATGTGAGCTAAGCATCTAGGGACTCCAGGGATTAGCTACACCAATCCCAGACATTATTGGACAACAAAGACAAAAGCCACTTGTCTGACTGACCGAATGTAAGGTGTACCATCCAAGTGGTTAAAACCCAGAAAAGATGATAAGGCTTCCAGGCTTTCCTGAGCCTCAGTTTCCCATGGGTAGGTAGTTACCCATGGTCATTGGGATGAAGATAGTGGGCATGATGTTCTTATTTGATCTCGCATTGTTTTGTAAAGATCTATAAGACAAATCATTATAATCTTTGTTAACCTGGATTGATTTGAAATACCTGGGGATAGTCACAGATTTCCATGAGTTCAAACTAGAGGCTTCAGTTAGGTGCTTATATATTCAATGTGTTTATTGAGCACCTGCTGTGTGCTGGGTTCTATCTTGGTACTCGAATCAAACTATAGATCAACGACTCATGCATCTTCACCTTATGGAGCTTATTATTTAGCAAAGGAAGGAGAGGGACCCTATCCACTGTAGGAGCCTGCTGAGCTCAGGGAGTGGTAGCAGGCATTGGGATGAGCTGAGGTCGGAGGAGTGGGCACAGTACTGAATCTTATGCTTTATGTATTTGAATGCATTGGTGCCAGGCTAGGATAAGGAGGGGGCATCTTTAGGTTGGGGAAGGGGAAGAGGTGTATATGACGCTGTTGTGGGAGCTGGAACCACAGCAGGACAGAGGCCTGTTTCCAGGGAAGAGCTATGCCAGGGTCCTGCTCTGTGCTTCTGCCCTGGGTCCTTCCTCTTTAAAACCTTTGTCATGGGGCTGGGAAGTTGGTTCCGCTGATGAACTGCTGGCTATACAAAGCATAAGGTCCTAAATTCAGATCTCCAGAACCTGTGTAAAAATCTGGTGTGTATGGGTTGGGCAGGGTGGTGGTGGTGTTATTATCTGTAATTCTAGCACTTGGAGGTAGAGACTGGACAACCTCTAGAGCTTGCTGGTCAGCTAGCCCAGCCAATCAGTGAACTCCAAGTTCGGTGAGAGACCTTTGTCTGAAGTGATTGAGGAAAACACCATACCATGCAACTTTGACCTCTGGTCTCCATGTACACACACATACACACACACACACACACAGAGGCATATAGAGGTGTGCATACACACAGACACACACATGCATGCCCACTCACCTATGGTGAGGACCTTGCTGGTGCATGCCTGTAGTTCCAGCACTTGAGAAATGAAGGCAAGAGAGCCAGGAATCCAAGGTCATCCTTGCCTGTGTAGTTTTGAGTCCAACCTAGATTACAAGAGACCCTGTCTCAAAATTCCCAAACAAGAAAGAACAAAACTCTGTGAAAACCCAGACATATATGATCAACTTCCAGCTAGACACTGATGACCAAAAGAGTCCTTTGCTTTAGGAAGAAACCTCCTAGAAGTCAGTTCACTGATCCTTTCAGATAGAATCCAGCTCTGAGGTAGGAGCCCAGGTGCTGAGGTTGGCCTGTGCAGGGCACGCATGGGCACTAAAGATGCTCAGGGGCCCTTCCTCTTGTTCTGCTGGAGCAAAGAAGAGAATGGACGAGTGAGGGAACCTACAGGAACACTCCTCCTGCCTCCCTGATGTTAGTTTTTAGGGAGTGAGTGATAGGTTTACCCTTGCAGCATTATTCTCCCTCTCTCTCTCTCTCTCTCTCTCTCTCTCTCTCTCTTTCCCCCCTCTTTTTCTTCATACTAGTGAGGGAACACAGCCTTTTTGTATTTACCAGTCAAATGCTCAACTACTGAGCCATTTCCTAGTTCATCTTTCTCAGCCTGTGCTGTTGGTTCCTTTTTTGTCGACTCTTTACTTCCTGAACACATACCCAGACCTAGATTCATTTTTAAAAGATTTTGTTTATTATGTATGCATTTTTCTGCCTGCATGTGTGCCTACAGGAGAGGGTGCCAGATCTCATTACAGATGGTTGTGAGCCATCATGTGGTTGCTGGGAATTGAGCTCAGGACCTTTGGAAGAACAGCCAATGCTCTTAACCTCTGAGCCATCTCTCCAGCCCCTAGATTCATTTTCATAAAGAAAAACAATATGTTCTTTTAGTAATTTCTTGGACCTGATGTGAAGTGTGTGCCCCTAATCTTCCAATGTTCAATGTAATGCCTTTGAACCCTTCATCTAACCAAAGAAACTTCCTATTCAAAGTGGGGCCCCAAAGAGCAGGAAACACCTTCTGAAATGGTAAGACTGGAACTCCGGCTCCCAGGATCCTCTGGCTGCTCAGTTTTTCCTCTGCCAGGAAAGGGTGATAGCTAGTACTCAGTGACTAGAGAACCCTGGAAAGCCATAGTCAGCTTCCGAGGACCACGCCTACCTGCAGATACCCACAGAAAGGCTAGGCCTAGGGTGGCATGCTTCATTTTCCAAATTTTCTCTCCTTTTGTGTTCTAGTATGGATTCATCAACACCTGTCTACAGTCTCTTGTGACAGAGAAATTTGGTGAAGAGACGTGGGAAAAACTGAAGTAAGTGCATCAAAAAAGAGTGAAGTACCCCGCGAGTTTCCACGTGGTCTGTTGTTTACATCAATAGGAAGGTGAAGTACCCTATGGGCTTCCACGGTTTCTGCTGTTGTACGTCAGTAGGAAGGTGAAGCACCCCATGGGCTTCCATGTGGTCTGTTGTACATCAATAGGAAGGTGAAGTACCCCGCCAGCTTCCACGTGATCTGTTGTTGTACGTCAATAGGAAGGTGAAGCACCCCATGAGCTTCCACGCGGTCTGTTGTACATCAGTAGGAAGCTGAAGTACCCTATGGGCTTCCACGTGGTCTATTGTTGTACATCAACAGGAAGGTGAAGCACCCCGCGAGCTTCCACGTGGTTTGCTATTTGTTTTCTTTTGTTTTGAAGGGTGCCAGTATGTTACCGACTTCTTGGTGAAAGAGTCAGTTGAGCAGGTAACTGTACTCTTCTAATTCTCAGGGAGTTTTAGTGATTGGAGACAGCTATAGTTCCTTACACACATTAGCTAGACACAGAAAAGACTCCTTAAACCATATTGGGGTTTTGTGCGACTGTGTCCATGTATATGTATGTGTGAGTATGTGGTTACATGTGTATTGTGTGCATGGAGAGGCCAGAGATCCATCAGGTATCTTCCTCAATCTTTCCCACTGTCTTTTTTGAGATAGAGTATCTCACTAAACCTGGAGCTCACTGATTTGGCTAGACTGTTGGCCGACAAGTTCTAGGGACCTGCTTGCTCTGCCATCCCCAACCCCTGTGTTTGGGTTACTGATGTGTACCACCATGCCCTGCTTTTATGTGGGTGTCAGGGACCCAAACTTAGGCCCTCATGTTTGAGTGACAAACACTTTACTGACTGAGGCATCTTCCCAGCCCCCCACCTTCTCTATTCCTAAAATAAGCCTTAAAACAGGGTCCTCCAGATGTTGATAAGCACTTACAAGATGCTAGCATGAATTTCATGAATGAACTTCCATTGCACTCCTGTCTCTCTATTCTTATGTGTCTGTCTCTCTTTTGGCATCTTTCTGTCTCTCTCCTAACAGTAGGATTAAACTCAGGGCCTTGGACATGCTAGGTCCTTAGTGCTGGCCTACACCTGCTCATTTATTGTTCGTCATCACTGATGAGAGAGCAAATCGTGGGGAGAGGAAGAAGGGGGAGAGGGAGGGAGTAGGAATAGAGCCCAGAGTCAGGCAAACACGCTACTACTTAGCCATTGTGATTGGAAGCATCACCCCAGTCCCTGG
The DNA here is from genome assembly GCF_903992535.2 of Arvicola amphibius. Classification (NCBI taxonomy): domain Eukaryota; kingdom Metazoa; phylum Chordata; class Mammalia; order Rodentia; family Cricetidae; genus Arvicola; species Arvicola amphibius. Next base: position 51,772,382 of record NC_052059.1, read on the forward strand.
TATCCATCCTTGGGATGCAAATGGTGCGGAATGTTCTATTTCAAGCCCCCTCCCCCTGGGAGTTGCCTTGGTCTGGACTCCACCTCTGGGAAAGCCTGCCAGACGCTGACCCCTCCCACAGGGTATTTAGGCTCACGTGGTCTTGGGGTTTGCATGGATTCCTCCCCTCTCTGTCCCCCTTCCCCCTGCCATGCTCCCATGCCACCCGGGAGTGTTGCATCTATTAAACATGGGCATCTTTAATTTGGTCTAATGTGTGGTCTGCTTGGAGTTATTTTGCATCAGCGGAGAGGCTTGTCCTAAGATTTTTTTCTAAGATGTAGCCTCCCTCCTTCCATGTTCTTCAGATAGTTCTTAGTTTTCCCTTCCTGACTTCATCCAGTAGTTTTTTTCCTTAATTCTGCCATTTACAATTCCAAATAGACCCTCAGTCGGTTTCTATAATCTTCCTGGCTCCACACCTTCCAGTGTTACAGATTGGGGTCTAAAGGTCTCAGAAATATCCAGTCCACTAGAAGCAAAATGAGTGCAAAAATACGGAAGATGATTGGCTTCCCCAGTTAATCAATAACAGGTGACTTAAGACAACTAGGCACAGCTTCGTTTATTAAATCCCCCCAAATTTTACATGATGATAGCCAGTTCTTGTTAAGTAAGCAGAAAAAGTGGGAACTCGCCTATTGGCACTGACAGTCAGTGCAGTCCCGGGAGTCGAAAGCTATGAAGATGAGCACACGTGTGATGCCGGGGCCAGCTTGTGGAAATCTGCTCTCTGGAAAGTATAGAATCTTGTCCTGAATCGCACATATGCATATATATGTGAGGAAAGATATGACATCGCCTTATATGGAAGAAGTTAAAAAATGAATTCTTTGGTTGTCAAAAACAAATCAGCCGTCAAATGGAACGACAAAATTTGTATCCCTGTATGTGATGCCTGCAAAGTCTGTGAGGTTCACTGTCAAGCTGTGTGACGCTATTGGGTTAAAAAGGCCAAAGAAACTAACCCATGTAACCACCAGATCAATAACGCACAAAGCAAAAATGTAAGAGAAAGCTCAAAACAAGTAATAATTGAATTTAGATTTTTCTCTCGATACCTGTGAGTCAAATTTCCCCTTTTTTTCTATTTAACTTTTAAGAGGTTTTTCTTATTTTTTATTTAAACAAACCTAAAATGTTTAGGGCAAGCTTTCTCTCTTCCTCCAGTTTCAAATAAAGAAGAGCTGAGGAGTTTGTTACCTGTAAGCATTGGCCAAACTGAGGTAGAGGCAGGCACAGCCCCACTCCCTGGGCTCTGTGGGCGCCTGCACTGGGGTGCTTGAAGGATCTTCCTGATCCAAACCAGCAATCATTTAGACCAAATATATTCACTTAAAGAAGAAAACAAAGAAACAAGATAAATAAATATAAATAACCTGAGGCTTGGACAGGCTAGGTGACCTGACTGACACCGACCTACAAGTCAGGGACTAGGCCAGGACACAAATATCGGCGTCACTTTTGCCTCCCAAGGTGGGTAGGGGTAGGTACATGCATGTGGTCACCTGTAAGGGCCAGAAAAGAGCATTCAGTCCCCTGAAGTTGGAACTGTAGGTGGCTGTGAGTCTTCCAATGTGGGAGTTGGAAACCAAACCCTGGTTTCCCGGAAGCGAAGCAGGTGTTAACTGCTGAGCTCTCTCTCCAGTGCCAGCATCTGTATCTTCAAGGGCTCCATTGGGGAGCTGCCCCAGGGAGTACTGCCTGGATGACAGAGCCTTTGTTCATAGTCATCTTGTAATGAGGGCGAATGTGGGGAGAACACAGGGAGAAACTCCTCCTCCTCTGAGGACTTACTTTACAGCAGAGACCTTTTTACCAAAGCCTAACAAATACCCTGGAGAGCACATGTTGTTTTCCCGTCCTTGAGAAGGAAACTGAGCCCTGGGAAGCCCCTTGTTGGAGGCTGTGTAGTAGACAGGCCCGACTAGTCCAACTATGGAATGAAAGCCAAAGCACCCTCTTTTAACCTATGCTTGTCTCCAGGTGACAGCAGAGGAAATCTCTGTAAACACACATTTACTGACCTCCTTTGCTCTGTCTGGTGCTGTGGAAACACTGCAGGGCTAGTGAACCCAATAAATCAGTCACCCAGCCGATTTCACCATCTGCAGAGACCTTACCTTAGAGACCTGGATGTGGAAAGCAGGGCCTCAGAGGTCCACAGCCCATGGGACACTGAGACCATTGTCCCAGCACAGAATGGACAGCCGTCAGTCACCTAAAGCTCTGTGCCCCTCTGTTTCCCAGAAGATCTATGTCTGGGGGTACCAGCCTTAGGAGGAAGAGGGGAGACAGTGAGCTCTTGCAGGCTGTGAGGTGGCCACTGAGTAGGGAAAGGAAACTCTGAGAAGTGATGTTAGTCCCAGAAGTTACTGTATTGGGCTGTGAGTCTATGTAGTACAGGGCTACAGTTACTAGAGGGTCAAAGGTCAGGAATACTATCTACAGTCCACATGGCCCTGGCACAGCATCGAACCACTCAGTGACCCAGGTGTCTTGTCATGAGGGAGTGCCCATTCCGTGTAGGATCGTTGCAGGTACCGAACGGGATGTGTAAGTCAGACACCCAACTTGCAGCAGGCACCCAGCCAACATGAGCTGCGGTCATAGAAGTCAGAGATTGTTGTCAGTTTCTTTTTACGATGGAAGCCTTGGGATTGGGAAGTGGAGGGACTCTAGGGTGTGCAGTCTTCCGGACCAGACTTGAGTCGAGACAATGCTGCTCAGATCTGTGTGTTCGTGAGTCGCTTGGCCCCATTCCCTAGATCTCTGACTCTGGATGAGAGGGGAATAACATGCCTATCTTCTGGGGTTGAGGAGAGGGCTGAGCAGAAAGAACAACACACCAAGGTATCTTGGAGGAGGAACTTGGCCGTGTTCATCCCTCCTCCAAACACAGGTGTGGAGGAGGCCGCCACACCCAACCCTGTCAGAAACTGTTCCGCTGCTCTGGTCACTGTGTCTCCACAGCCCCTTCTTTGTCCAGAGACAGGGTTTCCTAAGGCCAGCATGTGTTGGCGGACTCTTCTTTTAACCTGATCACCCTGGTGTCCAGTGTGGGCCATCATAGCCAGTGAGAGGGAAGATTGAGTTTTGGGCCAACACTTGGTACCGTCTCATTTCCTGTTTAGAACTAAGCTTGCCTGGCATTGTCAATCCTGCCTAGGAGAAAGGGAAGAGTTTTGGAAATTGCTGAAACAGCCAGGGATTAGCTGAAGTCCTCAGAAGCAGAGGTAAGCAGCAATATGCTTGCTGGCATCTGAGATGCACTGTCTAAGGCAGGCCTTGCCCCCTCCCTTCCATCACAAGCCTGCACTGATACCATGGGCAGACTGGCACTCTGATTGGCTGAGCATCCCAAATCCAGGACGAAAGTGGGTCGATTAGTTTATGTGCGGACATACGGTAAGGACTTCCCTTCTTTGGATCCTTGGTGTGACCTCACTATAAGGATCCTGTCATTTCTTTGTGTCATCTCTTCCCACACCACTCTAAGTGGACAGGTTTCAGCATTTCCTGACACCAGAAAGCCATGGATTCTAAGTGATAAAGGACTTTAAAAGAGGAATGTGGGATAATTAGTTGATTGACAACTTGATCGTATTACAAAATGCATAGGGCGGGGTTGAGGCACACTTTTGGTTGTGTCTGTGAGGATGTTTCCCGGGGGATTAACTGATTAAAAACTCCACACTGAACATAGGTGATGCAGTTCCCTGGGCTAGGGGCAAAGACCAAATAAAAAGGGGAGAAGCAGCATGTGGCCTAAACACCTTCATTCATTTCCCTCTGACTCACCCAGATGCGAGCAGGCTCCTACTGCCACGCCTGCGCTGCTTACTTTGTCTTTCTGACTGTAGTCAAGGATAAGCTACATCTTGCTAGGCATCTGGTCACAGCAGTGAGAACAATGACCAAAACAGAGCACACGTTTGCAGGGGGATTAAAGGAAGACCACCGGGAGCAGAGGACTCGGCAAGACAATATTCAGGGTTTGTGTCATCAGGTTTTAGCTGGAGTGTCTGCTTAACCTAAACTTGAGGATGTGTTTACATGGTGTTTAGCAGTTTATGCGACTGCACAGGAAAAGCCAAGAGGAAGGCCTATTGGAGAAGCACAGCTAGCTATGAAACTGGAGTCATTTAGGGAATACTATTAAAAAGAACTTTCCAGAGCAGAAAACTCAGCTTACAAACATAAATCGAAACTGAGCCAAAATTGTTTGCTGTGCCGAAGGATCTCCTTTGGGCTGTGTTTAAACAACAAATTCCCTGGTGCTCTTAAAGTAGAATTTTTGCTGAAAGGGGGAAAAAAGCCATCAATTCCCATACAAAATTTAAGAAGAAATGATTAGGCAAAGTGAACTACGTCTCCAGACATTATGACATAGATTATATTTTATATGGAATAATCAGAAACAGATGTATGTCCTTCTCTGCTGGCCTTGCTGATTTTCCTCTCATATAGTCTAGATTTATAGGTTTCTAATTCCGAGCCACGCTTTTGTAACCTCCTGGCCTAAACCTCAACAGTGGAGGCAACTGATAGTCTGGGAAGAGTGGGACCTTTGGAATGAGCTTTGCCTCCATTCTATGCCCAGATTGCTCACTGGCTGAGCTGGGTCACTGCCACTTTCTCCATGAGGCCGGAGCTTGTTCAGCTCCTAGCATGTGCTGAGCAGAGGTACACACATTGGGGAAGGAAGTGATGAGAAGATTCAGGGACTGTGTCAGGGAATGGAGTCTAGTGTGAGGAACAAAAAGCAAACAATAAACAAAACCTTTTCAGGTTGCTCGGAGAGCTGTACAAATATAAAGTATTTGAAAGAGACTACCTAAAGACGCAGGTCTCCCTGTAGGGGTTAGAAACAGTCTCTATGGAGAGGGTATCTATGAACTGGAAGGAAGGAGTCAATCTGGGTCAGGGAAGTGTGTGTGCTCCAGAAAGAGGGAACAGCCAGTGCAAAAGATCTGGGGTGAGCTGGATTTGGGATGCTCAGCCAATCAGAGTGCCAGTCCATGCTATCAATGCAGCCTTGTGATGGAAGGGAGGGGACAAGGCCTGCCAAATCCATGTGTTGTCTGAGAGGAGGCGAAAGGAGAGAAGGTTTCTAGGGACCAGAGCATCCATATGTGTAGAAGATAGAAAGAAATGGATATTTCTCTCCAGTGAGCATGGGTTACTAACCCCTGGGCCTCTTCACACCCACTTGCAAGTGAAGAAGATAAACGGCCCTGGTGGTAGGATAGTCACCAGAGGAGATGCTCAGACACAGGTTTAAGTAAATAGAAAGTCTTTATTAGCCCGTCAACAAATACACTGGGTGATATGGCTCCCAGTGTGGCACCGAGCCTTTCTCAGGGTGAACTTTTCAATATAAAACCCATGCTCTGGCCGGGTGGTGGTGGCGCACGCCTTTAATCCCAGCACTCGGGAGGCAGAGGCAGGTGGATCTCTGTGAGTTCGAGGCCAGCCTGGTCTACAAGAGCTAGTTCCAGGACAGGCTCTAAAAAAGCTGCAGAGAAACCCGGTCTCGAAAAACCAAAAAAAAAAAAAAAAAAAAAAAAAAAGAAAAAAAGAAAAAAAAACCCATGCTCTGGGTTGACATACTTCAGTTGACAAGAACAGTTAGCCAGAGAAGAACTACAGTAGCAAAAAAGCAAGGTTAGTACAGTAAGAGACGCTCCCAGAACTATGAACTTTGATGGACTGGGCCTTTGTTTTAGTTTTGGCTGGTGGTGCTGTCTATGTGCTGTGTTTTACAGCCTGAATGGAACTTCCATCATGGAGGCAGTTGTGCTAGGGTCTGGGCCCTGTTACAGCCATTTTCTCATTCACTTAGGTACACCCAGGGGCCTAGCAGGTGAGGTGGTTAACATCTCTTGGCCCTTCAGGGTTTTGATTCAAAGACTCTACTCCGTGAGTTACAGTTTAAAGGGGTTAGCTCAGGCACCCAGGAGCCGCTAGGAGCTATGAAATAAAGACAGTGGACTCCCTCTCTCTCTGCACGCCTCTTAACTTTTTTTTCCTTCACACTTTTCTATATTCTCTTTAGACCAGTGGTTCTCCACCTTCCTAATGCTTTAAAACTCTGATACAGCTCCTCATGTTATGGTGATCCCCCCAACCATAAAATTATTTCCATTGCTGTTTCATAACTGTAACTTAGCTATTATGAATTGTACTGTAAATATCTGATATGCTACCCCTGTGAAAGAGTCATTCAAACCCCCCCACCACCACCACGGGGAGATCACAACCCACAGGTTGAGAACCAGTGCTTTAGACTCAAGGGTCATCATTATCTGACTGGCTGAGTTTTCCTGTGCCCATGTTCCTGATGGCTGAGACAGAGGTTTGATGGGTCAGCTTTTGTTAGGAGTCATGGCATCCGCGAGACCGACTCACTGGCAGGGCCCTAATAAGATGTTACAGGCACAGTCTCAAAATTAGAAGATGTTCCTTACAATAGAGACAAATTACAAGAGAGGGTGAGTGGTTAGGGTTCAGGTGCATTAGCATGAAAGATGGTGATCAAATGAATGTAGAAAGGAGATGAATGGGACTGCAGGACTTTTCTCTGTATCCAAGGCTCTTAAGCAGGGGCTCATGTATATACTAGAGAGAGCCTGGAGCTTTCCAAAATAATCCATCAAATACATGGGTGTCTTAGGGTTTCTATCGCTATGAAGAGACACCATGACCATGGCAACTCTTTTTTTTTTTTTTTTTTTTTGGTTTTTTGAGACAGGGTTTCTCTGCAGCTTTTTTTAGAGCCTGTCCTGGAACTAGCTCTTGTAGACCAGGCTGGCCTCGAACTCAGAGATCCGCCTGCCTCTGCCTCCCGAGTGCTGGGATTAAAGGCGTGCGCCACCACCGCCCGGCCCATGGCAACTCTTATAAAGGAAAACATTTAATTGGGGAGGCTTGCTTAAGTTCAGAGCTCTCACTACAGGGAGTGTAATGTTGTACAGGCAGACATGGTACTGGGGCTGAGAGTGTTACATCTTGACCAAAAGGCAGCAGGAAGTGGACCGACTTCACTGAGTGAAGCTTGAGAAAAAGACCTCCAAGCCCGCCCCCACAGTGACACACTTCCTCCAACAAGACCACACCAACCGTAACAAGGCCATACTTCCAATAGTGCTACTCCCTGTGGTGGCCATTTTCTTTCAAACCACCACAATGGGTATCTATGTATTTCTGCGGAAAAGGTACATAGTATTCATCAGAATCCCCAAGAACTCAGAGGCCTAAGTGATTCCATAACCCCTGCCTGTGCATCCTAAGGGATGCGCTAGCTAAATAGGAAGGATGTCAAGCTCCCCAACATCCTACACAGCATCCTTTCAAACAGAGATGGTACCAAACCTCCACCAACACAAAAAACACAGATCTCACCTCAAAGAAATTAAGAAGTAGATTATTCTGAGGTCAAATATGAGCGGCTACCATGCAGGTTGCCCTGAATACCATAACTTAGTGTAGTAACAGTTTCATCAGGTTTTTACAGTTACAAAACAAAGGGAAGTCTAAAGTCAAGATACTTTTCAAATCCATTGGTAGAAATGTCAGGCAGGCAGGTTGGAGCAAAGTGGAGAAATTTTTCTTACAGAGGTGCTGTGTCTACAGGGAAATTCATGCAATGATTTCACCTCACGTTGAAACAGGCCTTGGATTAGATAACATTGCCCAACTGTAGGCTAAGAAAGTGTTGTGACCTGTAATAATCTGTAAGTTGGGTATATCAAGTGTATTTTGAGATTTAATGATGTCTTTCCATTTACTGGGGAATTATTGGGATTTTCCCAGTCAAAAGTCAAGAAATTCCCTGTTAAACCTGACACAGCTTAGAGTTATGTGAGAAGAGAGACACAACGCCCAGATCATAATGGCTTGAGGGCATGTCAGTGGAGAATTATCTTGGGTGTTAATTGATGTAAGAGATCCAGCCCACTGCTGGCAGCGTCATTCCCTGCCCAGGCTCTGTGAGAAAGTTAGCTCAGCCTGAGCCTGTGAGTGAGCCAGCATGCAGCATTTCCTTCATGGTCCCTGCCTCCAGCTCTCTGCCTGAATTCCTGCCCTGAATCCATGATGGACAGTGACCTGTGAACTGAGAAAAGCTCTTCCTTCCCCTAAGTTGCTCTTGGTCATGGTATTTGCTACAGCATCAGAATGAAACTAGCATAGAATGAAAACACACACACACACACACACACACACACACACACACACACACACACGATTTGAGCCATATACAGCAAATGGCTCCCATTCCTCCCTTTCTGAGGGGTCTTCATCCCATTGATTCTCACCCTTTCTTTTCTGACTGAGAGGTCTCTTCTCTCTGGTCCTCTAGTTTTTCATGAGTGAAGTCTATCGAAAGAGCTGCCTGAAGCTGCTGTTCTCTCTTGACTTTGATCTTGGAGTGGGGTTTTCCTTCTTCCTTCCTGGCTAAGAATGTATTTGTGCCTCATTCAGCTGCCTCAAACCACAGGCCAATAGAAGGGCTTTGACATCCATGTGGCTGGAGCATTTCAGCTGGGAACTCAGCTTCCAAAACATTATATCACAAGATCTGTGGGTGGGGAAAATTTTAAAGCATAGCTCATTTTATAATATGTATGTATGTATGTATGTATAATATAAAGTAAGGTAGAATTTATATATATGTATATATACGTATATATACATACACACACACACACACAGACACACACACATATATATATATATATATATATATATATATATCAAGAACTCAAGAACTGAAAAAGGGAAGGCTTGAGAGTTTTGTTTAGTAAGACTACACACACACACACACACACACACACACACACACACACATATATATATATATATATATCAAGAACTGAAAAAGGGAAGGCTTGAGAGTTTTGTTTAGTAAGACTATACACACACACACACACACACACACACACACACATATATATATATATATATCAAGAACTGAAAAAGGGAAGGCTTGAGAGTTTTGTTTAGTAAGACTATATTGTGTGGACAATGATCTTGTACCCTGTAAAGATTTATCACTTGTATTGGCTTAATAAAATGCTGATTGGACAGTAGTCAGGTAGGAAGTATAGGCAGGGCAACCAGAACAGGAGAATTCCGGAATGAGGAAAGGCTCAATCTGCAGTCATCACCCAGATGTAGAGGAAGCAAGATGAGACTGCCTCTCTGATAAAAGGTACCAAGCCACGAGGCTAACACAGACAAGAATTATGAGTTAATGTAAGTTATAAGAGTTAATAAGAAGCCTGAGCTGATAGGCCAATCAGTTTATAATTAATGTAAACTAAAGTTTCTTTGGGGCTGAATGGCTGAGGGACCAGGTGGGACAGAAACCTCTGTCAACAATATTGGGGGCAAATTTAGCAGGATGAGAAATAGGCATTTTGAGGTCTGAAGCTTACTTGACTAGAGACTTTCCTTTATAAAAGTAGCTGGTACGGGATGGAATGACAGCAAATTCAAGGTCTATGGGACTACAGATGGAGTTCAAGGTCAGGATGAGCAGCTTAGTGGCGTCCTGCTTCAAAACAAAAACAACAAAAGGGGGTAGGCAACGAGCCCACTGGTGGAGCACTAGCCAAAATATGGATCTTCCTGACTCTCGCAGTGAGGATAAGAACCTCTGTTGATTTGTATCTTTTATCGAAACTTCTGAGACTGAGATAGCCCTGTAGCTCAGTGGGTAGAGTGCTTGCCCAGGATGCAGGAGCCCTAGCATGGTTATGTGGTTCCATGCCTAGCACCACATAAACCAGGCAGGGTGGCACATACTTAAAATCCTTCTTCTCAGGAGATAGAGACAGAAGAGTCAGAAGTTCAAGGTCATGCTCAGCTTTCTATTGAGTTTGAGGCCATGCTAAGATACCCTGCCCCCCTCTCTCTATCTCTCTCTCTCTCTCACACACACACACATACACACACACAAAAAATCCTAAATTCTCTTTTAAGTGTTTATCAGTTTTTATTTGTGTGTCAGGGACAATGTCAGATATTGGAGATATGAAATCAAGGGACACAGCCTGGTCTTTAGACTTAGGATGTAAGAAGCATCATAGAGTCATTCATAGGTGTGAGGAGTTGTCCATGCCTAGTCAGGTGCTGCAGGTGCCAGGGACAGTGGAGGGGGTGGATACATGAACAGTCATGAGACTCACAATAGCCAGAGGCAGTGGTTCTTAGAAAGACCAGGGGAAAGAGGAAGTAAGCTGGCTAGGTTAGAGGGAGTGGGTACCCTTCTGGTGGAAGGAGCCAGTGGAAGGCAGGGAAGGGATTGTGAGCAGCTAGAGAGATCCAAGCAGGCTGGGTAGTTGGGGGAGAGGGCAAAAATGTCTAGATAAGTCTGGAAGCTGCCAAGGACACTAGAGGAACTGGGGAGTGTAGCACAATTAATAAAAACTCAGAGACAGATATTGGGGTTCAACCTGAAGAGCAGAAACGCAAATCAGTCAGCCACTGGCTCTTACCTCAACCTCAGTTCGAAAATGGCGATCCTACCTCCAGGGAACCTCAGAATGAGACTGAGACTGAGAACTGTCTCCTTCCATTTTATAATCCTCTCTAGCTCTGTGATTAAAGGTGTGCACCACTACCATCTGGTTTCTATGGCAAGCCAGTGCGGCTACCGGGATTAAAGGTGTGTGTCACCACTGCCTGGTCTGTAAGGCTGAGCAGTGTGGCTGTTTTACTCCTCTGATCCTCAGGCAAGCTTTATTTATTAAAATACAAATAAAATGCCACTGCAGGGGAGGGACGGGCTGGAGGGACAGATGGTCAGGACGGGATATACACTCCAGTTTTTCTCATCTCCTTGTCCCAAGTACGGCACACCTTACTACTGTAAGGGGTTCTTGCAAGAACGACCTCCCAGTGCTTAAGTCCACCCCATTTCCGTGGCCTAAGACTTGCCTTGAAGAACTTCTCATTTCTCCCGGGACCTTTATGACTCATCCTGGACTCTAACAAACTATGACATCAGCTGAATAATATAAGGTTCATCATTTGTCACCCGTTTCCTTTCTGTGTTGAATCTAGAAAGTATAGGAGAGCAGCAGTTTCTCAGCTTTGAGAAACAAGAGACAAGTGGTTAAAAGATAAGACTCAGGGCCTGCCTGCGTTTTTTTTTTTTTGTTTGTTTGTTTGTTTGTTTTATTTTTCTGTGTTTTTGTTTTTCTCCTCAAGTTATTCTGAACCAGTCATCCAGCCCTGGCTTGCAGCATAGATAGTTTGGATAATACTAGGTGTTATTCACTAATGAGGAACCCTGGGTATTCCAGTAAAATATCAATTAGTCAATGGCCTTTGAGTGTGGAGGTGAGACCGTGCATGCATGTGTGTGTGTGTGTGTGTGTGTGTGTGTGTGTGTGTGTAGATGAGTCTTTGTGGAGGTGAATGTGTGAAGGTGAGCCCCTGCATGTATGTCTAGCATTGACGTTACATGTTGAGTATCCTTTTCATGTCTCTTACCGCTTGCTCTCTTAAGTCCTGGTCTCTCTGGGGTGTCTCCCACTGTCGTTTTTCTTCCCCCCTTCTTAGCAGAAGTTTGGTCATCTCGTTTAAAATGTCTATTTGTTTATATTTTGAACAAACTATTGGCCAGCACACTGTGTCCCAAAAGCATTTTGACAGATTATATGTCCCAGTGTGCCGTGGCTGTGGTGACAGCTGCATGCAGTGTTAGAGACCCAGAATGAGACCAGAAGTCCTAGCAGTTAGCATGTCTGCCACCCCAGCAACATGTAGCATGTATACAAACGAGAAAAACATCCAACCCTACAGTATTATCAGTATTATCAGCTCAGCCCACAGGAAGGAAGAGCCTGCGTGACCTGGATGGTGAAGTGGAGGTGAGGTGAGGTCAGCCTTGGCCACAGAGAGCACACTCTGAAAGGGCCTGGGATTTACATCGCCTCCCTTCGAGCCTTCATCTCAGGTTATGGCCATGTATCAAGTCTAAATTAGGGTGTGGCCTGTTATTTTTTGGTTCATGAGGGACCCGGTGGCCTGGGTGGAGAAGCCACTCCAACATAGTGGGGAATACCCCATTTTGGGTGGCAGTAGTGAGGGTTTGCTTCACTCCATGTCGGCCCCAGCCTCCTTATCTATTCCAGCTGCACCTAATAATTGTTAGAAACCATTGGACCCAAACCAGGAATCCTGTAGGGAATCCAGAGACTCAGCTGCAGACCCAAGTACCCCTTGTCTGTTTGAGGATCCTGGAATGTGCGTGTCAGGACCAGTGCCATTTTCTGGGATTCAGAAATAAAGGGCAAATGACCGTAGCCACCCTCAGGAGTCCAGCAGGGGTGGCGGTGGGTAGACTAACCATCTTCGTCTAAGATGAGCCTATTCAGGCTCAAAGTGGAGTCCAGAGGATGTGCTTGGCAGGAGTCAACACCCACACAGTCACAGTGCTTAGGGCCCTGAAGGCAATGCTTGCTGTACCATGCATTGCTGGATCAGTGACGGTCCTGGGGCTCCGCTCCAGCAGACCAGTGCTCAGCTGCATTTGCTGCAATTTCAGGGCTTCTGCAGAAGTGCAAGATGCCTTCATGACCTACACTGTGTACGACGACAGCATCACCATTAAGCTCATCCAAGAAGCCTGCAAGGTCCTGGGTAAGTCCAGAAAGGCTTGTTTGGGTTTTCTAAGGCTGTTATAAGAAACAAACACACAGCTGATTTTCCTCACTTACAGTTGTTGAGCTATGAAGTTCCTGCAGAAAATGAAGTAGTAAATACAGATATTTGACTCCTGGGGAAATACGGGGCTCAGCTTCTGAGTCTTTGTCATAATTTCTGATAAGCAACCAATGTGTGATGTTGTTTATGTGAATTTCTGTTTAAACACACACAGACGCATAGACACACAGGCCATAGACACCCACCCACCCACACACACACACACACATACACAGACACATAAACACACAGGCACACACAGAGACACACACACAGACAGACACACACATACTCATGCATACATGGACACACACATAGTCACACACAGATATATACACACACAGACATTCAGAGACACACACAGACACATACACAGAGACATACAAAGGCATATATACAGACACAGACACACACAGGATTCATCGACATCGGTTCAGTCATTAAGAGTGTTCTTGCCAAGGAACCGAGTCCAGTCCCTACACCCACACTGGGGGCTTATCATCCCAGCTCTAGAATCCTAGTGCGGCATCCACACCGGGGCCACAGCTCTGGCTCTGGAGGGTCTAACAACCTCTTTTGGCATCCTATTGCAATGAGCTCATGTGCATATAGCCACACAGGGATACACATATACATATAACTAAAATAAAAATATTTAAAGAAATCCACGAAGCTCACAACAAATTGCATTATAACATTATGTCTGAAAAAAGACAATAAAACGAAAATTCTCTGTAAGTTGGCACGTGGCAGCTTTCTTGTTCTCTGGGACGTTAGAGAGCTCTTCAAGAGTGCACTGGGCATTTTAAACAGCAGAATCACCAACAGAAATCAGAAAAACATGAGCCTGGGTTATAGTGAGCTGATGTGTTCAAGAGAGCTGAAAGAAGCACATAACACACAGCCTTGTTTATTTTACCTAACAGCTTGGGAAAGGCAGGGTTACACACCCTAACAACAGAGGAATGCTGCTTACTGGCTTGTTCCTCATGATTTGCTCAGGCTGCTTTCTTACAGAACCCAGGATCGTCTGCCCATCAGTGACACCACCTATAGTGAGCTGGGCCCTCCCTCATCAGGCATCCACCAAGAAAATGCCCCACGGACATGTCTGAGTTAAGGTTCCCCTCTTTTAGCCGGTAGTAAAAATAGCAAATAATGGGTACCAATCACATCACAGCATAAACTGAGTGATTTAAAACAATAGCAATTTGTTCTGTCATTGTAAGGAGTAAGAAGGTGAAAACTAAGAAGCTGGTGTATAGCGCTGTCTCTGGAGATGTGAGGGGAGAATGCTTCCCTCTTTCAGTTTCTGGTGGTCCCAGGAGTGTGTGGTCTGTGGCAACATAACTCCAGTCTCTGTCTCCAGACAGCTACCTCCTCTCTGTGTCTTAATTTCTGTCTCATAAGGACTCCACCAATCAGATTAGATTTAGGAGCACTCCTAAATGACTCTTATGTATGACCTTGAGTACATCTGCCCCAACTTGTTTTCCAAGTAAGGCTGACATTTGCAGGTTCTTGTGGATGTGAATTTTCAGGGTGAGGGAGAATACAGGACAAAAGACAATTTTAGCTTTGTCTCTAATTCAAAGGTGGTGGTGCACGCCTTTCATCCCAGCACTCTAGAGGCAGAGGCAGGCAGATCTCTGTGAGCTGAGACCAAGCCTGGTCTACAGAGTGAGTTTCGGGACAGTCAGAGCTACTTTGGAAAAACCAGAAGATAAATATGTAAGACAAGTTAAGTAAACAGCCACAATTTTCTAGCTGGTCAAAGAAAAAGATCACCGTCTGCCCTCTAGGTTTTTTTTTTAGGTATGAGGTAGCGCATGTGGCAACATACAGTGTGAGTGTGGCTTTCAGCACAGAAGGACACAAAAAGAATCCTTTCTTTCCCCGCCCACCCTTTCCTCACACTGTGGGACCCCGTGAGAATATGAGGTAGCATTTAGGGCCACATGTACGGGCAGGAGCATCTGCTTCTGTGCCCAGTACCTGATCACCCAGGACAGAATTGCCACAAGTGTCTGGTTATGGAGCCTTCAATCTGGTTCCTGTGTAGCTCATACAAGATCAAACAGCAGGACCTGTGGTTTGGGGCCAGTTTCACTGAGCCTTTGGTGCCCAAAACAGTAACTAGAATCTCAATGAGAAAAGTGTCCGACAGTTACAGGGTTAAATGCAGCCGCAGGTACCACAGTCACCTGCCCTGCAGGTGCCCCCGAAGAGCTTGGACAGCTAACTATGGCTGACCCCACATGGCTGTGAGGCTCAGGGTTTGCAGTGGGCAAGGCAGTAAATTTGCTATCTTCTCTTTTGAGTCTAAAAATCTCTGATTAAAAGGGTTGAGGAGGAAAGAATATGAAAGAAGGGCCAAGAAAGAGTGGTGTGGACAGCCGTGGCAGGTGGGATCTCACAGCAATTACAGTTGCCTGCCCAGAGTCTCCACAAGTCTGGGCCTGTCGCTGGCCCAACCTGGGTCAGGGAGGGACTCATGGGACCCATACCTCACCTTGTACAACTGTTGGCTATTGAGAAGTTCTGAGGGAGAGGTCACAAGGGAGCCCTCTAGGGTAGTTCAAAACCCACTGGAGGCCCTTGTGAAACTCAGCAGGTCAGAAGACAAAACACAAAAATGCATGAATCTAAGAAAAGGACTGAGGAGGGCAACTGGCGAGGGTGGAAGGGGGATAAAGCATGGGGTGATAATAACCAGATGGCTGCACATCCACAGATAAAATTTGTCAAAGAAAAACACTAATAAAAATTATTTTTAAAAATCTCTTTCCCTTAAAACACAAAGTATATGAAAATCTTAGAGCAGACTTTGAATAAATATGAAATGAACCCTAAAGGTAAAGCCAGGCTGACAACATTAGCCCGGCATCTAGAAGGGACAGACAGAGCGCTCTTTCCTTGTCTTACACATGACAACATGACTGGCATCTCTTCTCACGTTCATGAACTTCTGGATCCGAGGATCTGCATCAGGGAGAGACTGAAATCCTGTCAGGCCAGGAGAGAGGAGCAAGGGAGTGTGTGAGGCGGTACCCTCCACCCCTGTCAGCTCTGCGTCACCTGCTACACTGGTTCCTCAGACTGTCTGGTCTGTGTTAGAGCCTCAGAGACACACAGGGGCTAGAGGGGCAGTGTCTGGAGCCGGGAGGAATCTAGACAAACCCTGGCCCTTGCCAGCTGCACCTCCTGCTAGGAGACAGGGAGGGGCCTAAGACTGGCGCTGTCACATTGGAGTGAAATGAGGGGACACTCCTCCCTTCAGCTTCCAGCACTCAGACTTTGCGCAGCCACATTCTCAGACCCCTCCCAAAGCCACTGATGGTCTCTTCCTTTCATAGCCCCAGGCCCCTGCAGACTCCTGGCAATCACAGCCCCTAGCAGGGCAGGTTTGTGGCAGTGCACCTCGTCAGGGCAGCTGGCAGCCGCCTTTCTACACAGAGTCCTGGTTCAGGGTGTATACTCTGCTCTGTAGGGTCGGGACACTAGGAACCTGACCACCGGCCTCACTTCTTCTCCCCGGAATGCCTTGCCTGACACACAACCGTAGGCCTGCTCCTCTCAGTTATCTTTTGATACACCTGCCAAGGGGATTTTTTTAGATCTTTGTCATTGTGTTGTTTATTTTATTAGGGGTGGGAGTGTCTCACATTGTAGCCCAGGCTGGCCTTGAACTCATGGTGAGCCTCCTGGCTTAGCTTCTGAAGTACTAAGACTGTAGGCATTAACCATCATGTCCAGCTTAGACATGGCTTCCTTAAGTGGCTGGGAATAAGAGTGAGAGGAACCCCCTAAAACACAGGAAAATGCCGTAACGATATTTCATATCTTCTGTGCCAATCTAAAAACACGAAAGGACAAAAAAAAAAAGCAAATGTGTGATTGTGGTATGAAATATCCTTTCCCAAATCATGGCCACACTCTTGCTTCTTTTTAAGATTAGTTATCAGTTTTTAAAAATTAAATATTTAAACGTTTAGTGTTTCATCATTTCCACCCCATTCCCCCCACCAACCATTTCTGTTCCCCCCCCACACACACTCTGCCTCAGATTTATGGCTTCTTCTCCTTTAATTATTAGAAACATTCTACTGAGTCTATTTGCTCATGCAAACGTGTTTAGGGCTGACCACTTGGGATCGAATAATCAGTGAAATCCCAACTGTAAGCCATGAAGCGGTCAGTGTGCAAAATGCTTAGGACCTCAGCAAATGTGACTGAGTGTTGAACCTCAGAGAAACGTGGGTGCACCACTGGCCTCGCTTAAGAGTAGTGTCAGAGCTTTGCTGGTCACGTCAAATGGCTGTGGTCAACTTTCATAATAGTGCTCTGAGCCCTCTGGCCAGTGTTCAGAAAAGTGTCTGCAAAGTAGTTCACGGACCAGATCTGGGTCCCTATTTAGTTTTGTAAATAATGTCTTGTTGAAATACAGCCGTGCCCATTTGTTTACATATTATCTATATGTCTTCTGTGGTATATCGTTAGAATTGAGTTGTCCCAATGGAATCCATATGGGTCATGAAGCTTAAAGTGTTCCTTCTATAAGTTCCTTTTAGAGAAGAAGCCTGCTGTTTCATAATCTAGAGAATGAATTTTTGACAAAAATCGTTTGTTTTCTAAGGTAAAACAAACAATATCTGATTTTAGCTAAGAGCCATTGTGGATTGAACTGTGCCCTGACAAAATTTACCTCTTAAGGTGTTGGTTGCCAGGTGTTGGTGATGGAGTTTAGAAAATAACTAGGTTTAGACGTAAAGTGCCCCACTGTGAATTGACACCAGAGGCCCAGCCTGTCTCTTTTTTCCTGTGAGGACAGAGCAGGAAAACAATCATTCATGAGCCCATAAGAGCCTCACAAGAAACCATCCCGGTCAGCATCTCGAGCTGCCTCCACCACAGTCTGAAAACAAAGCTCTGTGGTTAAAGGCCCATCTGTGGCATGTTGTTACATGTGTCCTCATGGATTAGAAACTCTAACAAGTGTCTAGGTCTTCAGAAATAAGCAATTCTGTGCATCTTCTCTCATCTTGCATAGTTTTATAGCAGTGCTGCAGAACACTGCATTTGGTGTCAATACTGTAGGACACTTGCTCTGTGCATTTGGTCACAATACTGTAGGACACTCGCTCTGTGCATTTGGTGTCAATACTGTAGGACACTCGCTCTGTGCATTTGGTGACAATACTGTAGAACACTCAGCCTGCACATCTGATAGTGATTCTGTAGAACACTTGCCTTGTGTGTTTGGTAATGATTCTATAGAACACTCTTAAATGTGCTAGCAGTTTCGGTGGGGAGATGTCATCACACACATGTCCTGGTCCTGTTTCCAACCCAACCAACACGTTTAGAGGCAGCAACAAGTTTGTAGACTCATGTGTGGACATGACCCTGTCCCTTCCAACCTCAATGCCAGCCTCTACCACAATGATTTCTCTTTGGCTCACTTCGACTATCAAAAATTTTGTCTCCTTGTTATCGCTAGAAAATCTGTTGGCTTATATTTCAAAAGAAAGATAAGCATGCAGGTACATCACACAAATAGAATATTAGGATCATGAAATCTCAATACACAGCAGTTGGGGGGTTGAAATACTTTCTGTACAAGGGTGAACATTTGAATTTTTATCTCTAGGACCTGAGTAAAGGCTGGCATGGTCACATGAGGCTACAATCCCAGTGGAGATTGAGACAGCCTGATTCAGTCTAATTCCAGGGACTCACAGACCAGCCTGCCTGGCCTAACCAAAGAGGTTCAGGTTCATTGAGAGACCTCTGGCCTTCACATGCATGGATATACATACCTCCAAATACACACACACACACACACACACACACACACACACACACACACACACTTCTCTGTCTTTGCTGTGGGACAATGATCTTGCACCCTGAAAATATTTATCAGTTGTCTTGCTTTAATAAAATGCACATTTTAGTTCAAGACTGACCTAAATGGTATTTTTTTAGAAGAATATATTCTTTAAAAAATGTTTGTATTAACTCCTTGAGAATTTCATGCCCCTGCCCTTTCTATCACCTCTAGGCCTACTCTACCTCCCTACTCACCCCATACTTATTCCTATTTGTTTTTAAAACAAGTCATTACTCCAATGTATGCCACCCATACACTCCTAGGTATGTGGCCGTTCCCTGCAGCATGGTGGGGCTACCAGGAGCCACGGGGCTAAAGAACACTGATTTTTGCTCCCTCCCTGCCGCAAACCACTACCTGTCCATCCTCAGTTAGGGATGGAGGCTCATGAACCCGTTTCCCTCTCCACGCTTGACCAGCTTGACCTTGTGCAGACAAGCATGCCTAATGTGATTGCATAAGCCCAGCAGCCCTGCCCAGGAGATGTTGCTTTGTCCCTGTCCCCCCAGACTCAGGCTAGCTTCTCGATGGCCCAGAGCCTCATGTATGGGAGGAATGGCACAGATGTCTCTTTGGAGGCTAAGCCCTCTAATGGCCCTTGCTCTCTTGCTTTCTGCATTAACCACTGTCCATGCACATAGAAACAAGAAAAGGAATTCTACAAATGGCTTTTCCCACAGAGTGGATGCTTCACATGGTAAACAAAAGCCGTTGTAGAGCAAGTCCCTGTCCTGTGGATCCCTGCATGCTTCTCTGGGTACCCCTGGGGACAGAGATAAGAAATAGGTCCTGATTGCCCCAATCTTGGATGATGAGGTGTGGGCAGGGGTCATCAGAAATCCAATTCCAAGTCTGCCCTTTGTTGAGGAGATGATTTCCAGGTGGTAGCTGCTTCATTGCAGCCCTCACCCAGACTTCAGCAGGTGGCCTTTCTCCCCAGCCCTGGACAGTCCGCCTCTGTTTTCCAATTCCCAGAGCTGTAACCACACAAGAAGTAAATACTTCTGGGCAGCACAGAAGAGCCAAGCTTGTTAAGTTTGACCTCCCAAGTTCATACAACATCCGATTTAAGAGCCCAGTTAAAGGCTCCACACACCTCCGAGGAGGCCAAGCGTAGATGCTGCGTAGCAGGTATTTCCCTGCTAACAGAGAAATCTTTCATCCTTAGCCAGACATGTTAACGCACACCTTTAATCCCATTACTCAGGAGGCAGAGGCAGAGGCAGAGGCAGGAATATGTCTGTGAGTTTGAGACCAGTCTGCTTTGCAAAGAGAGTTCAAGAACAACCAAGACTGTTACACGGAGAAATTCTGTCTTGAAAAGGAAGGAAGGAAGGAAGGAAGGAAGGAAGGAAGGAAGGAAGGAAGGAAGGAGGAAGGAAGGAAGGAAGGAAGAAATCTTTCATTCAAACAAAAACACCTTTTAACAGATATTTAGTATATCTACAACAGTAGAGAGACCCATAGACTGGGGCCTACATGTCTTTTGCCCCATTTCTCTAATCAAATGATTTTACCAATCTTTTTTCATGTCTGTAACTCTCCACCATTTTACGGTTTTGTTTTTGCTGGAATGTCCAAAAACAAGTCTCAGGTTTCCTATAATTTCACTCAAAAATATTTCAGCCCGAGTCTCTAGCAGGGTAAAGACATTTTAAAACGTAATGACAATGTTCTGACTATAGACATGAAACCTTGAAGCGTGTGGCTCCAGCCACAGCTGACACAAGCTCTCTGTGGACATCTTGCCTACAATCTCTTCAGCTCTTTGCAGGATTACCAGCTAAACCCTTTCACTTCGCCATAAATGCAATCCTACTACAAGTTTATCAGAACAGTACCAAAACCATTTCATCTACCCTTCATGCCCGCTCCCTCCCCACCTGTGAACATCTCCAGCCTTCTCTGAGGCTGGGGATCTGCACAGCCTCTGCCTTGTTAGCAAGACACTGATAAAATAACCTTTGTCCCTAAAAATTCTCTTGGGGAGTGAAAGTATCAAACTCAGGTAATGAGTGTCAAGACAGTCCTGTAGATATTAACAAAAATATTCCAAATGACCTATAATGTTCTTTAAAAAAAAAAAAAGAAAGAAAACCTTTAATAGTGTCCTGTTGTTTCAGGCTTCTTTAGTCTGGAAGATTCCCAGTCTCTGTTACAGTTCATAACATGGATGCCTTTGCCAAAGTTCTCACCAGCTGCTTGGTAGTATCCTCTATGGGGGGGATCATTACTAGTTTTTCTTGATGCTTCTTGGCAGGGAGATTACAGAAGTGATCTCTCATCTTTCCCAGTTGGTTTTGTCAGGAGCGGCAGGTGTTCCGTGTCCTTGCTGTGGGCAATGTGAACTTTGATCACTTGGTGAAGCTGGCATCTGCCAGGTTTCTCTGCTCTGAAGCCACCGACTTCTTCTCTGTAATTAGGACCTCGTGAGAAGCTACTCTCAGATGATGCAGGTGTCTGGTTACTTCTCAAACTCCCTCTTGTATGATCTTAGTTCTCAGGGACGCTGTCCCCTGTGACCTCTGTGGATCAGTACTTGAGATTCTCTCTGTGTATTATTCCTCTCCCATTTATTATTTAGTCTTCCATGAGGACAGATGTCCTCCCTTCTCTGCTTGTCTGTTTATACCAATGTGATCTTGAGTCTCATTTGTAAAAACAGGTCACACTAGAACTTTTTCTTCCCACTACCAAATAACATTTTAAAGCCGACTTGGGTTTTGGGCTCTCTTCCCTTTCCCTCCTTTTTCCATATGGCCTTGGTCTCCTGGGAATCAGAGTGCTCTCGGAATCCTAAATTCACAGAGGTGGAACTGAATTAAAAAGTTAGACAGCTGCTGATCTGAAAAGGAGCCTTTGTCCCCTCTCAGGAAGGCGTTCGGCACGAAGAGTCCCGGGAGCGGCTCAAGGCCAGCACAGATGGCAGCTCCCCACCTAAGCCCACGTTGCAGTCTAAGGAAGTTAACCGCGGATGGGGGGGAACTTTTCTGTTGACAGTGCTGGGCACCCAGAGACAAAGCAACAGGGGCTGAAACAGCCAATACTGTGGTTTCCTCCTCCCCAGGTTTTTAGCTGTAAGTCAACTCAGACAGGCGGTTCTCCTGGGAGAAGGGAGCCCTGCAGGTTTCCTGGCAGGTAACAGGATGCACCTGCACAGGGCTCAGGCTGCGGCTGCACAGCACAGCTGCTTCGACTTAGCTTGAATGGGCTGGATTCATGCAGCAGGGAGGGGTAGGGAAGAGTGGAAAGCGGCAGTTGCACACCTGTCTGCAAGCGTCTCGGGTCGGGAAAGACCTGAATAGAACATGTTCTATTTCAGTTCACTTAGGACTGAGCAGGTGGCTCCTGAATTCTGGCATAGACTAACCTGTTGTCAGCTAGGAGGGACAAAAGAGACAATTTACACAGGCTATGGCTTTCTCCCACCCTCCTATCCTGACCATTGTCTAGACTCAGAAGAAACGGCTAGTGGGTTTTGGCAAACTATGTTTGATTTATTTGTGTAAGCTCAGATTCCATAAGAATTATCTTCCCAGAGGTCTGGCTATAGACAGGGAGCTGTACGGAACCTGTTGTGGTGTGTGTGTGTGTGTGTGTGTGTGTGTGTGTTGACTCACACATGCACATGTTGTTAAGGATTGAATCTATGGGCTCATGTGTGTTAAGAGACCCCCTACCACTGAGCTATATCTCTATCCTTCTTCTTTCCACTTTGAGACAGGGTCTCCCTAGGTTGTCCAGGCTAGCATTGAATTAATCCTGCAGCCCAGACATGCCAAAAAGTTTGTGATCCTCCTGCCTCAGCCTCCTGAGTATCTTATAGCTATGCACAACATTGTACCGTAAGGCCTCACTGTTCAGACGATCTTCAGTGAGCAGAGCCTCGGAAGTAAGGACCACGTTGCACGCCTGCCACTCTAGAGTATTCTGCACTGAAGTGCTCTGAGGGCGGTGAGCTTCTCACTGTGATGGCAGCTCCATCAGGAGAAGCGGCCTCTAAGGATGCCATCAGGAGCTGTGACTCTGATAGGAGAATGATCTCAGGATGCTCCAGGCTGGCCACAACAGTGAGGTCTGTGTCCTGTGTCCACGATGACAGTGAGAGCAGCCTTCACCTTGTTTGGCTGTGGGGTGTGGTTCAGAGGACATGGAATCGGTCAGAGACATGGCAGCAAATCTGGCCTCTAACTTGCTTCCATTGCCCTCCTGGAAAAAGGGGGACACAATAACAGGATCATCTATTTTCAAGATCCTAGCATGCTCCGAGAATAACTGACTATCGAACATTGCAGGAACTCCAGACTACACTTGAAAAATGCTCCCTGCCCCCACCACGCAGATGAGAAATGGGGAGACACAGGGCCATACCCCCATCTTTGATTGTAGATAACTCAGGAATTCATCATTACTTAATTTGTATCTAGCTAAAGAAAATAAGTAAGACTCAGTTGCTGCCCATGAGATTGCCTGTTAGTTAGGAAGCCGGAAGCACAATATGCAGGGAGAGCATAGTTGGGGTGGCCTCGAGACTGGCAGGGAATTCATTATGGAGAATTTCATCTGAAAACAACCCTGAAGGGAGACAGAGACCCAAGGAAGCTGAGAGAGAGAGAGAGAGAGAGAGAGAGAGAGAGAGAGAGAGAGAGAGAGAGAGAGAGAGAGAGGGGGCAACATCACAGGTATTTGCTCTCATCTTTTAGATGAATTTTGGGCAAATTCGTTTTGTATTTCCGTGTTTGTCAGCTCTGAGTCAGCCTTCAGTTCCATGGCAGACTGTTGTTTGAAGGTGCACAAGGTGGTGAGCAAAATGGGGGGCGCTCTACCCTGCCCTAAGTTAACCTGGATCTGGGCAAAAGATCAGTGCTCAAGGGAGAACACTAGCTCTACAGCTCTCGCTCGAACCCCTGGGAAATATCTGTCTTAGCTGTTACAGAAAAGAGTGAGGGAGCTTGGGAGGGACTCGTAGTGAACCAGGGCTGCTCCCAGCTCTTTATGATGCCTTAAGGTGATTCCAGATGTGTCACCGACGATGAAGGTGAAGGAATAGACATGAGTCTCCCAGCAGCAGGATCTGAGCACTTTGGATCTGGATAAAGACTACCGAAGGGATAACCCCACCTCAGGACCTTACTGGGGTATGTATTCCATAGATGTATCCATGGAAGCCATTCTGAAGCTCTTTGGAGAATACTTCTTCAAGTTCTGTAAGATGTCTGGCTATGACAGGATGCTGCGGACCCTGGGAGGAAATCTCACGGAGTTTATTGAAAACCTAGATGCCCTTCACAGTTACCTGGCACTGTCTTATCAGGTAAGGCCATCTGGGCTTTGCCTTGGTGGTTCTGAGAGGGAAGGAGGGAAAGAAAGAGAGAGAGAGAGAGAGAGAGAGAGAGAGAGAGAGAGAGAGAGGGGAAAAAGAAAGGAAAGGAAAGGAAGGAAGGAAGGAAGGAAGGAAGGAAGGAAGGAAGGAAGAAAGGAAGTGTTGCCAGTTGAGGATCTGCACAATCTGGCATCAGTGGGCCCAGTAGCTCTCTTAGAGGATAGAAAGGAAGATGACTACCCAGTGGCTTTCTTTATAAATGGTTGGCAAGAAGTCAGAGTTCTAGCCTTGCGGGTGGTTGGGGGAGGGGATACTTCTGAAGGTTGGACCCAGACTTGGAATGAATCTGAGAAGTCAAGCACAATGGGAGTAAGGGCTGGAAAACAGGTTGGGGTGGATTTTCCAATCTCTCTTCAGGTCTCTTGGCCTGGGTAGAGCTGATAATAGCTTGGGCAACCAGATTAAGCCTGTGGAAGTATCAGAGGGAAAAGCTTGGCAGGGCCAGGAGCCAGAACTGGGAGCCATCCAACACTGATTAACCCCTTGGGGTGCCGGACTGGGGTGTTAGGAAACTACATTCCCAAGCGGGATGTGTCCTCCTGGAGTCCATGCCTTGCTGGTGTTCCTGGAAGAGTTTATTGAAAATTCAGATGTTTAGATTTTCATCAAGATGCTTTATTGTAAAGATGTAGTGTTCATCCATAGCATAAATAATAGTTTATTAGCTTATATAAAGCAGTTTGTTTTATTTATTCTTTTCTCATAACATTACATTCTGACCAGTTTCCCCTCCCTCTACTCCTCCCAGTTCTCTCTCTCACCTCCCCGCTCCCCCAGGTCCACTCCTCCATTTCCCTTCAGAAAAGAGCAGGCCTCCCAAGGATAGCCACTGAATGTGGCATAACAAGTTACAATAAGACAGGCACAAACTCTCATATCAAGGCTGGACAAGGCAACCAAGTATGAGGAAAAGGTTCCCAGGAGCAGCCAAGAGTCATGACAGCCCCACTGCCACTGTCAGGAGTCCTGCAAGAACACCAAGCTACACAGTCATCAGCTGCATGCTGAGGACCTAGCTCCGACCCACATAGGGTCCGTGATTGCCGCTTCATTCTCTGTGAGCCCCTATGAGCTCCACTTAGTTGATTAAAACAGTTTATTTTTATACCCCTTTATAACTGACCAAGAACTTTCTTCATTATTTCTATATTTTGTGTTCATAAGCACTCTGGGAGGGTGGTCATGAGGATACGGTGGGACAGTGCTTGCTCAGATGGCCCCTTCACTGTTGGATGGTAAAGGGGAACATACTTTTCCCATCTTCCAGATCAAGGCAAAAGGAAAGCGCGCGCGCGCGTGTGTGTGTGTGTGTGTGTGTGTGTGGTGTATGTGGTATGTGCAGTGTGTGTTAGTGTGTATGTGATGTGTATGTGGTGTGTATGTGGTATGTGCAGTGTGTATGTGTGTGTGGTGTGTATGTGGTATGTGCAGTGTGTATGTATGTGTGATGTGTATATAATATGTGCAGTGTGTGTATGTGTGTGTAGTGGGTATGTGGTATGTGCAATGTGTGTGCATGTAGTGTGTGTGTTGTAGGTGCATGTGTGTGTATGTGTGATGTGTATATAATATGTGCAGTGTGTGTATGTGTGTGTAGTGGGTATGTGGTATGTGCAATGTGTGTGCATGTAGTGTGTGTGTTGTAGGTGCATGTGTGTGTATGTGGTATGTGTGTGTACGTGTATGGTGTGTATGTGGTATGTGTAGTGTGTGTTAGTGTGTATGTGGTGTGTGTTTGTGTGTGTGTGTGTGTGTATAGTGCGTATTGGGTCATGGGCATGTGGAGCTCAGATAACCTTAGGTGTCAGTTCCGTCTTTACCTCATGTTTGACACAGGGCTCTCATGGTTTGCGGTTGCATAGGTCAGGCTAGCTGGACCTGGATATTATCCTGTCATCTGCTCTTATTTTGCCGTAGGGATCCTGGGATTACCTGAGATGACCAAACCTACCTTTAAGTGGATTTTCAGGATTTAAACTCAGGTCCTCACACTTTCACAGTAAGCCCCCCCCCCCCCATTGAGTCATCCTGACAGGTCCTAAATAGTTACTGCATGCCTACTGTGTATAAAGCACTTGACACAGAAAAAAATAAGGCACCAAATAACCCACCTCACTGTGATGTGTGGATTGAAAGAGGCAACACAAAGATCTATAATATTGGAGTAGACCCAAGGAAGGCATTTTTTGAACAATTACTTCTCTTTGTGCTTCCTTCACTCTGGTCAGCATAGACAGTTCCAACATCATAAGAACTTACACGGCAGCTGCGGTCAAATCTCTTCACCGAATTACACCCAGCAGGGTGCGAATAGTTAGACCCTATCTTCCTAACCCCACATGTGCA
Source organism: Arvicola amphibius (assembly GCF_903992535.2). Classification (NCBI taxonomy): domain Eukaryota; kingdom Metazoa; phylum Chordata; class Mammalia; order Rodentia; family Cricetidae; genus Arvicola; species Arvicola amphibius. The sequence continues at coordinate 51,798,760 of NC_052059.1, forward strand.
CATACACACATACACCACACATAACACTCAAAGAGAGACGTAAACACACATTCATACCAACATAGCATACTCTGTTGTTGGGTGACAAGACCTTTCCTGGGGAGATGTAACACATTTAGCCCAAACTGGGAGTCTATGACAGACCAGAGCACAGAAATGACCCAAGTCTGACTTGAAGAACCAATGACTTTTATTGGGATTACTTTCTGGAATATGGGAGAGGGAGCTGAAATGTCTCACAGACAGCTTCATTAGCTCACCCCAAAAGCTCACCCCAGCTCCAGTGACAGTTCACAAGAGCTGGGAATCTGGAGCACATGACACAGACTGCAGCAAGCTCAAGAGTTGGATCATGTCCTTGCCAAGTGACTGAGTGATTCTAAACATCTTCCAGGCAACTGGTCTGGTCTCAGGGTCTTCTTCGTAGCATGATTTGTCTGAGAGGGACCCTCAGCCATCTTTATTGCTTACTCTGGGAGGAAGAAGCCTAGTGAGTCTGGTCAATTTCGGGAACTTCCTGAAGCTGTTTTGAGTTGTTTACCTGATGGCTTAAAAAGCTTCCCTGAAGGACAGACTATTTCAATACGGGAGGAAACTGATAATCTACCAACACTAATAAACTTTTAGAAATATAAAACAAGTATATGAAATTCAAGAAGAAACCTATTTTCTCAAGCAGCCCTGCACCGTGAAGGACACTAGTCTTCTCCCGAAGTCCAGTGTCTTGTGAGCTGACCTGTGGCTGAACAATCAGTAGGGGACCCCCTCCCCATCCATTCCTTCAGAGAAGACATCCCTGTTCAGTGAGCCTCCCAGTGACCTTTTCCTAGCCTATCATAAGAGGGCCCTGCTGAAGGGTCTACAGTTATTTCTGGACAAATAATGTTACTTTCTGTAACGTTATTTGAGGGTTCTAGTTTTCAAGTGGAACCAACCTTCAGAACAAAAACGAGTTGATTATTTCCAGTTGTGAGGTCTCTGAGCTGCTCATCTTCCCAAGTGAGAATGCTCACACGGCTTGGTCATAGGCCAAGCACGGTGACAGCTAAACCTTGGGGGTGTATAGGAGCAGCCTGGCATGGAGGCTTAGCAGTGGTTCTCTCATTAATCTCCTTTGTAAGTTCCCCGGGTGAGACTCGGGGTAAGCTTCCTCAACAGGAGCTGAAGTAGTGGTGCTATGCGAGTGGAGAGATAATGGGGACATAGTTCTATGGGTGGTAATGTATGCATCTTATTGTTGATCTGTGTGTGCTTATTATTATTTATCTATTATAAATACTGTTGTACTTTTGTGTGTATAGTAAAGGGTACACACTATTCTAGTTCTGTGTGTGCTAATGGGTACCTACTACTGCTTCACACAATCATAGTTTATGAGAGAGCTATACCATTCTTGGGCATATACCCAAGGGCTCTAAGCCAGCTAGAGAGATACACATGCATGTTTATTGCTGAACTATACAAACAGTCAAGACATGGAACCAGCCTAGATGCCCATCAATGGACAAAGGAAATATGATATGCATACACCACTGAGTTTTTGCAGCTATATAGAAAAATAAAATCATGACATTTTTCAGGAACGTGGATGCAACTGGAAGTGATTATGTTAAGTGAAAGAAGCCAGACTCAGAAAGACAAATACCATGTGTTTTCTCCCATAGGTAATCCTGGGTTTAAAATCATGTATGTGCAGGCCATGTGTGGTGGTGTGCTCCTTTAATCTCAGCATTTGAGAGGCAGAGGGGGGCAGATTTCTGTGAGTTTGAGGTCAGGCCAGTCTATATAGTGAATTCTAGACCAGTTATGATTACACAGAGAGACCCTGTCTCAAAAATAAAATTTACAAGAAGGGGCGGGAGTGATGTCATAGTGATTAAGGAAGCTTACTGTTCTTCAGAGGACCTGGGCTCATTTCCCTGCACCTAGATGGCAGCTCACAGCCATCTGCAACACCAGTTCCAGAGGATCCGAGACCCTCTCTGGCCTCCACAGGCACCAGGCACATATGTGGTACCCATACACACACAGCAAAACATTCATACACATAACGTAAAAATAAGTAACTCAAGTACTTTTTAAATTATGTGTGTGTAAATATACATATGTGTATATTTTAATGCATATATGTTAATGTATATTGTGTTAGCATTACAGAACAGAAAGGGGTTCATGAGAGGAACGAGAGATCTTAAGAGAGGTGGGGAGGAGAGGTGATGGTTACATGTGAGAATTAAGACCAAGGGTATAAAGTGAAGAAGAAAGGGAGCCTGCTGGAGGAGGTGTAGGGCCAGTCTGGGAGTGGACAGAATAAGAACAAAACATAATATATAAAGGCGCTGTGGTTAAACTCATTATTTTGTATATTAACCTAGAAAAATAAAAATATACTATGGGCCTTAATATAAACAACTTGTTTTCCCTGTTGGGAAAATGTGCTGTGTCTGTTCACTAGGAAATGAATGCTCCATCCTTTCGCGTAGAGGGAGGAGTTGACGGGGCTATGCTTCTCCATTACTACTCGGACAGAAATGGCCTGTGCCACATTGTACCAGGTAGGAAATGGATCAGCGCATCCCAACACTCTCTAGGGTGGCCATACACCCGCTGCGAGGAGGGCACGCCCTCTCCTAGAGTGACCGGCTTCTTTGCCGTGATCTTAAGGATCTGGAGACTTTTACAGTAATTCCAGAACACCAGAAGACATGATCTTTAACACCCTGCCGTTGTTTGCATAGCTGTGATAATTCTGTGGAGACTGTTGTATCTATTGATTCTTCAAAAGAATTCAGCATTGTAGAAAAGTCTTGGTATTTAGTCTGTACTTTGAACCCAATGCCTCCTGCATTCTAAGTACACATATTCCTCTACGGAAATACATCCCCTGCCCCGAAATCCTGTATAGGCCAGTGGGTATTTTGTGCCACGCTCCCCTTAAGTCTCCTATCACTGCATGTGGAGTTGCTGCTGCTCATCCCTTGCTAATGTAGATACTGTGGTGCTTTCTTCATATTTTATATTTCAGCCCTAGATGGATCCCCAGAACAATAGTTCTGAACACATGAGCTTTAACTCATTTCCACTGGAATTTTGCTTCCCTTTACAGAGTTTGTCTAGTGGGTTAGATGTCTTTCTGGAATAAAAGCATGAATAGATGCTGAAGCAGAAACTTAAATATATTCATAGTATTAAATTAAATATATTCATTAAATATATTAAATTAAATTAAATATATTCATAGTATTCAGACTCTCAAAACTTAAATCCCTGTCTACTCTTCCCTCTGAGCCATTACAGGATGTCTATCTTGAGGCGAGACACGGGCATAGTGAACTAAAGAAAACCCACAGGGTTGCACAACTGGAAAAGTTAGTGGTGCCTGGCAGTGTGTCGTCTTCTACCATTCCTCACCCACAGCTGCCATTTTTCTGCAGGCATCATTGAAGCTGTGGCCAAGGACTTTTTTGACACTGATGTGGCCATGAGTATCCTTGACATGAATGAAGAGGTGGAGAGGACAGGGAAAAAGGAACATGTCGTGTTTCTGGTTGTGCAAAACGCTCGCAGACAGACGAGAACCGCAAAGACAAACAGGTCACAGGACGGTGAGGACATCAACACAGACCAAGAGGTACCGATCCACTGTGTCTTCAGAGAGCGTAGTTTCCCCAGGATGGGCTACTTGTCCTGGAACAGTCTGTGCAAACAACACAAATGAGTGGGCCTTGAGCAGTGGAATTCAAGGCAAGCTGTCCCAAGCCTGACTTGATTGACACCGCGGGCCAGATTATTCTGGGTTGTGATGGGCTGTGCTTTGTAGGATCCTCCGCCCCCTCACAGACATCTATCTCTCCAGCGTGACTAGAACCCTGTCCCTTAGTTGGAGTGATCAAAATTGCTTCCAGGCATTGCCAATGTCTGTAGACCAGAGGTGGGGGTAAAACTCACTTCTAGCTGAGAACCGCAAAGTCAAGGATAACTTAATGCAGACTTTCTAGGATGAACCTCAGCCTGTCAAATGTTCACATATAAGAATGTCAAAGTCAGGTATAGGTATAGTTCATACCTATAATGGGATGCTGAGACAGGAAGATTGCTATAAGTTTGAGGCCAATCTGGGATGAAGAACAAGAACCCTCTCTTAAAACCTCAACGACAAACCAAGGCAAAGGATTTGGAGTTGGAAGTTGGTATCTTCTTTTGCAATCAGCTTGCAATGAGCGGACCTATCAGGGTCTCAGTGTCTATTAGCAGGTGGAATCAGTTCCAGGTCCATTGAGCAGTCAAGAGCCATCCTTGACCACCTCAGCTGTAGCACGGAAGGTGAGCGTTGCCAGTTTATATGCCACGTGTGTTAAGATCTCTCCATATCTCCATATCTGCAGATAGGACTATGATTCCTGGAGCCCGGGGGTTATGTCTTAGAACATGCAAAGCTCAGGGTTCACTCACAGAAGAGTTTTCAACCTCACGTGTGTGTGATGGTTTAATCTTTTATTCTTTTGGCTTTTGGTGGGGGGGGGGTGAGGGGAGGCCTGCCACCCAGCTCCCAGATAAATCACTCATGGAGGCTATTCTTAGTTATGAATGCCCGGCCTTAGCTTGGCTTGTTTCTTTCCAGCTTTTCTTGACTTAAGTCATCATGATTATCTTTTGTTTCTGGGCTTTTATCTTTCCCTATTTCTGTGTATCTTTCTCTACTTCTTTCTCCATGGCTTGCTGGGTAGCTGAGTGGCTGACCCCTGACATCTTTCTTTCCTTGTTCTCATGGTCCTCCTCATCCTTGTTTCTCCTATTTATCCTCTCTGCCTGCCAGCCTCGCCTATCCTTGCTCCTGTCTTGCTATTGGCCATTCAGCTCTTTATTAGGAACGTCAGGTGTTTTAGACAGGCAAAGAATCACAGCTTCACAGAGTTAAACAAATGTAGCATAAACAAAAGCAGCACACCTTAAAATAATAATTGCCCAACATCAGGAAGGGTGCTATGGGTTTTTGAAAGTAGTGGGGACTGTCTCCATTCTTGGTGAGCTTGCCTCAGGTTCTAGGTGTCAGACAAATGACAGCCACCGATGAGCCAGTAGCTTCTGAATTTGTTGTCTCACATCCAAGAAGAAGGAAACGGGGATAAGTGGTAATCAGAATGAACACAAATTTATTAGGGAAACAGGAGAAAGAGCTCTGGCAATGGGGGAAGGGTCCACAAGAGGAGTATTGTCACACTGCCTGCCTCATAGGTCTTATGGTGGGAACTGGATGGAGGCTGAGATGATCGTTATCGGGCCTGGGCAGTTTTAAAAGTATCAACAGTCTGAACCAGTAAAGAGTTCACAAACCCTCTGCACACTCCCTTGGCCCAAGCTGAGAGTGACTCACCAACCTAGAGGAGGGTTCTGTTTGGTGTGTGATCAGCTCACGGTCCACCAAGACCCACACGTCTATTGCCTAGGGAGAGTTATTTCCTGCTGCTCATTTTGTGTGTGGATATCTTCCCCTGGGAAACTATAGTTACCTGGCTGCATAGATAACTACTTATCATAGTTAGATAGCAACTATTCAGTCGCTACGAACCTTTTGCTATTGTAAAGGGAGACTGGTGAGCATCCTTCCTACCTGCTTTTGCCAAAGTTTGTAATTCACCCTGGGACATAGTCTCAGAGCGACACTTAGAAAACCACGACCCTCTAAGCATTCCCTGCAGAGCTTGTATGTATATATATGTGTATGTATGTGTGTGTATATATATATATATATATATATATATATATATATATATATGGCTTCCTCAGAGAAATGACTTGAGGACTCAAGGACCAGAAAGTACACCTTGGAGCCTCAGGCTCTTGACAGAACTGATCTCGCGAGCCCTCACGCTGTCTCCCCAGCCACCAACATTCTTCAGTACCCAAAGATGGGCCCAGCAGCATCAGGCAAGGCTTGTTCATGCCCTGCAACTTGGTGCCTGAGCTTCCCTCTCTGCCCTCTTCAGGCTCTCAAGACAAGGCTCCTTAGGAAGAAGAAGAAAGTTTTGAACAGCGCTGTTTGCCGTGGGGAGAAATCTCACTGGGATGGGAGGACATCAGTCATGTCTGGAAATGGTAAGTGTGCTGTTCTCCTGGGCCCAGCTCTTAGATCAGAATAACTGCCATGTTTGCAGAAGAAGAGCCCCCTTACGCAAAGAGAGCAAAATGCTTTATTATTTCAAGGCCCCCAATTCCCTCGGAGCTTGGATTTGGCATCTGTGTTTTTTAACTTTTAAAATCAGCTTCCAACTTGCCATGCAACAGCTTTTTTGTGCTGGTCCGCATGGAGACACCATCGTCTCTGGAATAGGAAAGCCACTAGCATGGGCTCAGTCCCAGGAGGTGCCTGTGAAGAGGAAGCTGAGCACAGACATCCTGGGCGCAGTGAATTCTGCCTCTCTTCTGGACCCAGGCCTTCTTAACTGGGGTGTGTTTCTGGACTGGAAATCTGTGGCTAACCACAGCCAGCCAGCAGTTCGAAGGACAGAAGGCAAGAACCAAGAAAGCCCATGCCTGTCTCTGTCTCTGAGGAGCTGTGACCTGGGACAGTGCTGTCCAGCTTTCCATTCACACGGTGAAGGTGGTAAGCTCGACACATTGGGTCTTTGGGCGCCGAGTGAGTCTGTCACCCGGCACCTGACACTCAAGTCGCCATCAGAGCTCTGACCCAGCAGAAGAAGGGAGCTAGATGCTCCTTGTCATGGCCCGGTAGGTCAAATGACAGGCATGGGGGGGAGGGTGTGCGGGGCTCAAAGAGCTGCATTCTGAGTCCTTCAAGCTGTGGCAAACACAGTTGGCATCCTTTGTCTGGGAGATTTTCATATCAAAAAAGGCTCCATTGAGAATCTGCACCCCCTGCCAAATAGGACTGTTGGTTAAATTTTCACGTGCCACCCTAAACTGTCAGTCTGAAAAGCTGCATGGCAAATGTCCCCGATGCTGGGCCGGGCACATACCCACTCCTCTCCTGGCTCATTGTCTGCTTGTCACCATTCAATGCCAGTTCTGTTTTCATGGCGAGACATACTCAATTGGCCCAGAAACTAACTCTTCAGCAGTGGGCAGAAACTTGGCAGGGGGCAGGAGGGCTTCTCAACCTGGTCGCAAATGTTCTGTTTGTTTTAATTTGGAGGAATAATTGCGGTGGCCATCTGGAGATGCTGAGGGAGCCTGTGCTAAGGAGTGGGAATCACACTTTTCTCGGGACACACTTAAGATTCTAACCCTGTCCAAGTGGCTCCGCAGGGGCCTCTCACTAGGGCTTTTTTTTTCTCTCTGCGTGCCTAGGGCCCCTCGGGGACACCTTCCAGCCTGTCTATCCCGAGAGACTGTGGGTTGAAGAGGAGGTGTTCTGCGGTGTTTTTCCTTTCCACCTTGTTTTTGACGAAGCAGTAAGAGCTCCTTTCTTTCAGAAGCTTGGGCTTGGGGCTAAACCAGGGATGGGGAGCTCAATTCACTGTCGTGATGGCTGGTAAGGACTTAGATCCCCAAGTTCACGGGGCTTAAGAGACTAGACTTTGCCCTGGAGGGGCCTTTGACTTCATTTCGTGTTCTTGAAGCTTCAGAAATGCATGATCTTCCTTGGGTCAATAGAGCAAGGAAGTGGAACCAGTGAATAAATGGGAAAGTTTATGATCAGAAAGGAAGGCTGAAGACCTTAAAATTCACTCCAGAAAGAGGCATCGCACTCTATAGCCATGGTCCTAAACATGACCTGCTCCCCCCTTGAGCACAACTGATTCTTAACCTCTCCATGGTGTTCATTCTTAGTAGTGCTCCCTGCTGTGTTCTGTGGGGCTGTGAACATGGCCATTTAATTTGGTGGCTATCAATTTCCCAGGATAAAATAACCTTTTAACTGGAGCTGGGGTTTGATGGCAAACATCTATAATCACAGCACTCAGGGGGCTGAGGCAAGACTTAAGTTCAAGGTCAGCCTGGGCTGCATACTGAAAGATTACACTTCAAAACCAAAACAGCTGTAGACACATGATACAGACATGTGAACTGAGTTAATTTCTCTTTTTATTTATTTAAAGGGCATGTATGCTAAATGAATTTCGTCCCAAATATCTGTTTGTTGAAATTCAAATGCACATCATGTGTCAATTGCCTGCTCAGCATGAACTCTATGACATATACTCACCTGAGTGTAGTGTCTTCCCTCAGAGACATGATGGTATCATGGCAGTAAGAAAACACCCATAGGTGGAAAACAGAATTATAAGCCAATGAATGCTCATGTTTTTCCAATGCTACAACATCATGATTCATGCCATTGCTTTCAATTCAGTCTGTTCTAAATACTCCCCTCCCTTTCAGCTTTTGGGTATAGGAGAACGGGAACAGAATGATACATGAAGGTGATTTCTGTGGCTTACCTGAGTTCTTATGGTTAGTAAAGGCTCCCAGACACTGTGCTGGTATTGGGCAGGTGATGTCACGGTCCCCAGTTCGTGCTTCTCCTGTACATTCTCTGGAGAGAGCAAAGAAACCTTGCCCTAGTTCCAGGATGGACTGGGGACAGGGGTTGTGTGGGGGACAGGGAAAGATAGGACAGGATGAAACTACTGGCCTTGTTGAGAGCCTTAATGCCTCTTGGCAGTCAGAAAAGGCTTCTGAGCAGCCCCATGCTATGCCATTCCTCTTCCAACATCAGCCGCAGGTTTGACCATTTAAAAAAATGATAGTTTTATTATGTTTATTCCGTCACTGATCCTTCTCCCCAGTGAGTTGCAAAGCAAAGCCCAAATGTCATATCTCAGGGAAAGCCGGTGGTGGAAGTTGCTTTCTGATCCCCAGACTGACGTGTGTCCTCTGTGGATAGCTAAGGGTCAAGCAAGCTGGAGTGAATATTCAGAAGTATGTCCCTGGACTTCTGACCCAGAAGTTTGGGATAGATGAATATTTCTCCATCATCCACCCTCAAGTCACCTTCAGCATCTCCAGTATCTGCAAGTTCATTAACAGCCAATTTGTCTTGAAGACAAGAAGAGAAATGATGCCCAAAGCATGGAAGAGCCAGCCGGCACTCAAACTCCGGGGTAAGAGCCCACGCCTTTCCCTTCTGCCGTTAGATCAGCTTTTCAACTGCTCCCGAGAACTACATTGAGAACAAAGTTGGGTTTTTTTGTTGCTGCTTTTGTTTGTTTGTTTTTTATTTTCTGATATGTCTACTTGGCCTGATCAGTAAATAACACCTTTTAACTTCAATCATTTCTGGTTTAGACATAAAAGGGCTATATAATAAGTATATGTATGCACATAAACATACCACATGGAAATGTATATATTGTCTATTCCAACACTATATGATATGGCTATTCTGTACACCAAGATACACAGTCGTAATTATAAATTCTATAGTTATAAAATTCTACTACCTGTCACATGAGAGATAATATGTTAATTAAATGTCTAGTATTTCTAAAGCAACAAACTCATCTGACCTATTGGTAGGGAATACACTTTGGTTTTGCTTCAATTATACCAGAAGTTTTTCTATATTTTAATCTACACTATAGGAAATTAATATAAAGAATACTCACAGTTTGTACACACGTCACCCTATCCATATCCAGAACATTTTAAACATCTGCAGAACTCAAATCCTATGCCTATTAAATAGCTGCCTGTTCCTCTTTCCTCCCTATGGCAACCAGCTTTCTACCTTCATGTCTGTGACTGTGGCTTTTCTAGGTACTGGGTAAGGGAAGTGGAGTCTTATAGGACTTGTTCCTTGGTGACTGGCTCATTTCCTTCTCTTTTTGGCTTGACAGTATTCTGTTGCTTTCTTGTGTCTACTTACTCATTTACTGAAGACTTGACTTTCTTCCTTTGGCTAGTGTGACTCTCTGTGGCCATAGACTCTCTTCTGTCTATCTCCTTGAGTCCTGGATTTTAATTCTTTTGAGCCTGTTTACAGAAGTGGACTTGCTGGATCGTGTAGTAAATTGTTTTTTTTTTAATTGAAAATGTTTTTTATACAATGTATTTTGACGATCTTTTTTCTCCTCTCCACATCCTACTACCCACCCAACTTTATGTTCTCTCTCTCTTTAAAATGTAGAAATAAAGAGGAAAAAACAAGAAACACACACACACACAAACAGAAAGCAAAATAAGCATGCAAAAAAAGTAAAAAAAAAATGCCCAAACAAAGCAAAATGAGACAAAAAAAAAAGAATACAAAAATACCATCGAGTTCACTTTGTGTTGGCCAATTAGTCCTAGAGATAGATCCTATGCTGAAGTGTAGTTAATATAACCAGTAAGACTTCATTGGAGAAAACTAATTTTTCCTTTGTTGGCACATATAGATAACTTCTTGGTTAGAGGTGGGAGATCATGTTTGCATCCCCCTCTCAGCACTGGGTCTCTATCTGGCTTGCACCTGTGCAGGTTCTGTGCATTCCACAGTCTCTGTGAGTTCACATGGGCATCGGTCCTGTGGCATCTGGAAGACACTGCTTCCTAGGTGCCGTCTATCCCCTCTGGCTCCATGAGTTTATATGGGCATCGGTCCTGTGGTATCTGGAAGACACTGTTTCCTTGGTGTTGATCCCCTCTGGATCTTAGGCTATTTCTGCCCCACCTTCTTTATTTCCCCTTGAACACCGAAGGGAGAGATTTAATGAAGACATTCAATTTAGAACTGAGTGATCTAAAGCCTCTTACTCTTTGTACATTGTCTGTTTCTGCATTAGCTTCCCATCCGCTCCAAGAAGCAGCTTCTCTTGATGCGGTTTGAGTGAGGCACTGATCTATGGGTATGGTTGTGTATCATTAGAAGTCATTTTTGTCATGTTTCTTTAGTAGAATAATAGTATGCCCGTGACCTATCTGTTCCAAGGTTCTTGGCCATTTGAGCAGTGTCAGAAGTGGGTTCCTTCTCAAGGACTGGGCCTTAAATCTAATCACAAAGTAGTTTGTTACACCTATAACACTTGTGCCACTATTACACAGAAAGATATATATTGGAGGCAGGTCACAGGTGAGGTTTGCAAAGCTTGTAGCTGGAAGATGATGATTGCCTTAGTCCTGTATGATGCAGAGTATCCTCTAGAACCATGAATGCTAGTCACTAGGGGTGAAGCTTCTAGTTAGGCATCAGCTGGACTTCTCCATGTTCAGTGACACATGTGCTTTCTTTAGCAGTAGTGCCTCACCCTCAGATTGTGGAGAGTTACCAACAGCCTTGGCAATACATCTCAACAAGATCCAATCCTGGCATTGGAGGTTTTATCAAGTGTCATAAAAGCCTATTTGGCATATTGTCTCACCTAATATTTGGTCTACTCTACTTAGATTCCTTTTTTTTTTTTGGTTTTTTGAGACAGGGTTTCTCTGTAGCTTTGGAGCCTGTCCTGGAACTAGCTCTTGTAGACCAGGCTGGTCTCGAACTCACAGAGATCTGCCTGCCTCTGCCTCCCGAGTGCTGGGATTAAAGGCATGCGCCACCACCGCCCGGCCCTAGATTCCTTTTATATTGTATATATTTAGGAAGATTCTATAGTTGGAGGTTTTCACATGGTTTTTCAAATGTCCTTTAGTATTACTTATTCCTCCCCACATTCCTTCCTTTTCTGTTCTCTCCAATCCCCCACCCCATTCGATCCTCCTGTTCCAGTTTCCCATTCTCTAGCTCCATCCATTCACCTGACAATTTCATGATCTATAATAATAGTATATTGTGTAAATGTGTGACATTTTCATTATCTATTCATCAGTTGATAGACATCTAGGCTGTTTCCAGTTTCTGGGTCTTGAGAATAGAACAGCAGTGGACATAAACAAATATCTCTGTAGTAGACTGTAGAGTCCCTTAGATGCCCAAGAGTGGTATGGCTGCATCATGAGGTAGATCAATTCCCACTTTTCTGAGGAGCTGACATACTGATTTCCACAGCCACTGTACCAGTCTTCACTCCCACTAGTGATGAGTAAGTGTTCTGCTTTGGCCACATCTTCACCAGTGTATGCTGCCATTTGGTTATTGATCTTGACCATTCTGACTCACGTAAGCTGAAAACTCAGGTAGTGTTAGTTTGTATATTTCTGGTGACTAAGAATGCTGAACACTTCTTTAAGTATTCCTCAGTCATTCATGTTTCATCTTTTGAGAACACCCTATTTGGTTCTGTACCTCATTTTTAAATTGGGTTATTTGTTTTCTTGATGTCCAATTTTATGTTTTAGATTCAAACTCTCTATCAGATGTATAATTAGTAATGATCTTTTCCCATTGCATAGGTCACTGCTTTACCCAAATTACACAATCCTTTAATGTACAAAAGTTTTTCAGCTCCATGGGGTCCCGTTTATTAATTGCTGGTCTTAGTGCCTGTGCTAATGATGTACTACTATTCAGAAATAGTGCCAATGAGTTTAAATCTATCCCCCACTTTCTTATTTACCAGATTATGAGTATCTGGTTTTATGTTGTGGTCCTTAATCCATTTGGAGTTGAATTTGTACAAGGTGATAGAATGAAGCTGCTTTTATTCTTTGGCATATACCATCCAGTTTGGCCATTTGTTGAAGATGCTGCATTTTTCCAATGTTTACTTATTTGCTTATTTTGCTTCTTTGTTAAAAAAAAAACCAAAAACTAGGTGCCCTTAAGTATATGGTGCCCTTCAATTTGATTCAATTGACTGACATGTTTACTTTTATGCCAATACCAAGCTGTTTTTATTACTATAGATATAGTACAACCTGAAATCTGGGATGGTGATCCCTCCAGCAGTTATTCTGTTGTTACAGCTTGTTTTAACTATCCTGGGTGGGGTTTTTTGTTCGTTTGTTTGTTTGGTTGGTTAGTTTGTTGTTGTTGTTTTTGATATTTCCATAAGAAGTTGAAAACTGTTTTTTTACAATTTCTGTGAAGAATTGTGTTGGAATTTTAATGTGGACTGCATTGAAAATATAGATGAGTATGGTGTGATAGCTATCATAACAATAGTAGTCCTGCCGATCCATTAGCATGGGAGATCTTTCCAGCTCCTGGTGTCCTCTTCAATTTCCTTTTTCAGTGTCTTGAAGTTTTCATTATACAAGTCTTTCATTTGCCTGGTTAGAGTTATGCCAATACCATCGCTCCTAGAATTTCTTCATGTATTTGTCAAAATGTTCATTCATGTCTTTTGTCAATATTTTACTGTGTGTGAGAGAAGTGGTTCTTTATGCATTATAGTTATTAACTCCTTATTGGACAGATGATTTACAAATACATTCTCTCATCCTATGGGTTGGCCGAGCTTATTGTTTGTGTTTCTTGATGCACAGAAGTTTTAAATTTTAGTGTAGTCTAATTCATCTGCATTACTCTTTGTGACTGTATTTTTACTGTCACAGCCACAAAATCATTGGCATAACCAAAGCCATTTTCCTCTGTTTTCTTCAAAGAAGTTCATACTTTTCCTCTTATGTTTAGGTCTTTGTCCTGTGAGTACATTTTTGTACCTGCTATCAGGGGCACCTTGAGCTGCCCGTTAGACTGATGATTGATCTGTATTTATGTTAAACGTGTGTACAAACGGAGCTGAGGAAAAAGCCCCAGGAAAAGGTGTTCTGAACGTTTGAGTTAATGGTAAAGTGTAGTGATTGGAGACATAGGCAGCCAGATGAATACCTGGCCTCTGTCATGCAGTTGGAAACACTTTAAAAGGTCTCTTGTGGATACTACTTGAGGTTTGAGACTAGAAGTGCGTCAAAGAATGGACCATGGTTTAGAGAAATGGAGTCTGGTGGGCAGGTGATGGCCATTGCTGGGTGCAGGTGAGAAGGTTGAGGTGTGAGAGTCCAGGGATGACTCTCAGGACAAAATCACAACATTATAAGGCAGGATGGGGTAGATGTTATGAGAGACTATTTAGGACAATTATTACCATTCTTGCTTGGAAACTGGTAAGGAAGGTGTGAGGAACTGAGAAATGACAAGGACTAAAATCCTTGAGGACAGGGATTTTGTCAGTTCATGCCACCATGTGCCAGGTCAATGGTTGGTACTTAATGCTTCAGTGACAAGACTCCATGATAAAGATTTGTAGAGATGCTAGGAAGCAAGATGCAGACACCCGCACACAAGCATCTAATGGGGAACAGAGGAAACAAATCAACATAGCCGCCTCGTCATCACAGAGGACAATTGGAAATGAGTATCTAGAACATCAAGAAATATAGCACACTTTTGTCTAAGCAATACCATATGCATGGGTGTATCCTTTAACAAAACAGGCATAGGTATACATAAAGAGGTCTCTAGCTTGTTCATAGGAGTATTGTTTATAGAGAGATACACTAGATATAATGTAATCAATGCTGGCTTGTAATTGAAATAAAACACCATGACCAATATAGTCAGCAAAAGTTGTGCTGTATATCTGTACCAAATACCACAGGGAAATATGTTTTATGTCAAAATTCAAATTGAAAATAAATATCAGATAATGCCTCTTTGGGTAATTCAGAATTTTAAGAGTCAATATGTATCTGCAATATGATTATTATAGATGACATTCACTATTCTCTTATGTTTTTTCCTTTTCTGTAATGAATGGGTACTGCTTTGTGATACCTTAATAATCATATATATTCTTAAAGAAATGCACAGTTTGAGTCTGGGAAGCAAGATTTCTTAGGAGACTCAGATTTATTGTCATTGTGGTGTAGGATACAGCTGGATAATGTTAAAAGAGAAAACCCAGACAAGAGTGGTGGCTCATATGTATAATATCAGCACTTGGGAGGGGCAGACAGGGGGATTGCCATGAGTATAAGATTAGCCCAGGTTACAGAGTGATATCCTGACATCAAAAATACATGAGTGAAGGAAGGAAGGAAGGAAGGAAGGAAGGAAGGAAGGAAGGAAGGAAGGAAGGAACTGGAGGGAAGCACTTGATCTTGTAGAGGGCCCGAGTTCAGTTCCCAGGACCCACATCAAACAGTCCACAATTGGCTGTAGGTCTGGTTCCAGGGAATCCAACACATCTACACTCAAGTCAGGAACATAAACACACATACTTACATACAAATAAAAATTTTTAAAGAAATAAACACACACGCACAGAGAAAGACAGACAGAGAGAGAGAGAGAGAGAGAGAGAGAGAGAGAGAGAGAAGCTGAACTCAAAATCTTAGGTAATGCAACATTTAAGAAAGTGAGAGAAAGGGGGAGAGGCTAGACACAGACTAAAGAAAAACTTCAAATAAGGAGGGAAAGTCCAGAGATAAATCAGTGGTAAAAAGCTTCAGGAGAAAGAAGGTTGGTTAGGTCAACACCTTAAGACAGTAGAAGAGCAGAGAAGAGTGAAGACATAGCAGCTGGTGTTGGCACCTCACGCTCAGAACAACAGTTACAGAACTGTGCAGAGAGAGACAGATGAGAGTGGAGACGGAAGTCCAGATGATTCTCACACATGGCTAAGAAGGAGGGGGCAGACTGTGCAGAGGTTAAAGGGCATGTGGTACGGGTGATGCTGGCCTCCTATTCCCTGTCGGACATTCTCTGTTGGTACATTCCTCTCTGTGATGGGCAGGCCAGATGATCTGGATGGAGTCTCTGCGCTGCATGATCTTCATGTGTTCTCCAAAGCTCCGCAGTCTGCAAGAGCTGGAGGAGAGCAAGATGCATCTCTCTGACATCGCTCCCCATGACACCACCAGGGATCTCATTCTCCTCAACCAGCAGAGACTGGCAGAGATGGAGTTGTCCCGCCAGCTGGAGAAGAAGAAGGAGGAGTTGCGAGTCCTCTCCAAGCACCTGGCCATTGAAAAGAAGAAGACAGAGACCTTGCTGTATGCCATGCTGCCTGAACACGTGGCCAACCAGCTCAAGGAGGGCAAGAAGGTGGCTGCAGGTAAGGTACCCTAGGGAGGATTGTGCTCATGCTAAGGGGTGTGGACTCTGAACCTAGGCAGATCTGGGCTTGACTTGTGGCTTTATCATTTAGAAATGGCATCATTTTGGGCTTAGTGGTTAACCCACATCTTTATTTCTCTTCTCTATACTGAAGATAATAAAAGATAACACAAGAGTGGAGTGTGGATTATTTTGGACAAGGGGACTCTGAGGGTGTAATAATGATTCTGGGTTCTTATAGAAAATGTTATTGTATAGACAGTGAGGACTCACTGGTGCGTGTGGGGGTGTATAGACGTGTGTGTGTGTGTGTGTGTGTGTGTGTGTGTGTGTGTTGGTACATATGCCTGTTCACACACGGAGTTCAGAGATGGCTACCTCTTTCTACTCCTTTCTGTCTTATTCTTTTGAGACAAGGCCTCTCACTGATACTAGAGTTATGGTAGAGGGCAGCAAGCCTCAGAAATCCTCCAGTATCTACCTCTTGCCACATTCAGACTTTCGGACAGGCTTTTCATGTGGGTGTTGGGGATTTGAACTCAAGCCTTCCTGCTCACACAGAAAGTTCATTTTCCTTATAGTAGAGGTGGAATGGCTCGTTTAACACATGCTGGGTTTGACTGCGATGTAGTAAGGAAGGGAGGGAAGACTGGAAGCTTATCACACATGAGCAAGGCCTGGGCTGAGACTAGGTGAGGGGGGACCAGCAAGATTTTATCCTGAGGGTAATAGGTGAGGGCTCTGAGGTTGTCATAACATCAAAACATGCTATAATTTATTTCAAGATGGAATAAGGAGTTGGGAATACGGCTCAGTGGGTAAGACAACTTGTTCTGCAAACACGAAGACCTGAGTTCAAGTCCCCATTACCCTCATAAAAAGCAACACGTGAGTGCACAGAAGCTTGATACAGTGAGAAAAACGGAATTCAAATTGTGAGCATCCACATGAAAGAGGGGTATGGCTGCATGTACCTAGAACCCCAGCATTGGATCAGAGGAGACGGAGACAGGTAGATGCAAGAGCTTGCTGGCCAGCCAGCCTGGCTGAAAAGGCGAGATTCTGGTTCAGTAAGCGACCTTGTTTCAAGGCAGAATAAGTCAGGGAGCAGAGAGGAAGGTGTACATTCCTTCTTCTGGTCTGTGGGTTCATGTATATGAACTCTCATGTCTATGCAGAGCACACACACGCACACACACACACACACACACGTTGAGAGTGAGATTGCTGCAGGACTTCACCTAACAAGAGCAGCAAGTGTTGGGAATTGTAGACAGACCTGGAGGGAAAGTTCTAGCATAGAACTACATACGTCTAGAATCTACCAACAACGTAAGATCATCTGGTTCATTTCTGTCAAGTTGACATAAACTAGAGTCACCTGGGAGGAGGGAATCTCAGTTGAGGAATTGCCTCCATCAGATTGGCTCGTGGCATGTCTATAGGGGTGTTTTCTTGGTTGATAGAGGGTGGCCTAGCTCCCTGTGGGTGGTGTCACCTCTGAGCATGGGTCCTAGGTTGTATCAGAAAGGTTGCTCAATGTGAACCTGGAAGCAAGTGGGCAAGCAGTTCCTCCATGGTCTCTGCTTCAGTTCCTGCTTCCGTTCCTGCCTCATCTTTCCTCGTGATTGATTGTTAACTGGGACTTGTAAGAGGAAGCAACCCTTTCTTCCCACGCTGGTTTTAGTCACTGTTTCATGACAGCAATATAGATGCAAACTAGGGCTCTAAAAAAATGGCCATAATGAACAAGAAAAAAGTTTAAAAAAAGTAAAAAAGGAGAAGTCTGAGAAGAACAGAAGCACGATCGGTAGAGTCACGTGAAGAGAGACCCCCACTGCATTCCAGGGTTCGGCAGTCCACTTAGTACACACTAGCCAGCATGCAGCAGATAACAGTAAGTCTCCACCTTAGTTCTCACTGAGATGAAAAGTGTACATCGGGCAAGGAGACAGCAGATGTGCCGGCCCCAAGGCAGGAGGCACTCCCTGGGATGAGATACCCCAAGTAAACCAGGAGTCGTGGGGGCCTAAGGTCAGAGGTGGCACAGACGGAGAATGATCCCATTTGTAGGTATACCAAGAATAAAAAAGTGACTATTAATTAGCAAGATTATTGTTTGCCATGTGAAAATTAGTGTAACTGGGGGCCAGGGTAGAAGAGAGAAAGAAATAGAAGACTGTGGCAGCTGTGCCACTGTGCCAAGACAGACTCCTCCAGACCCAATGCTGGCATCTCTGTAGTGCAGGCTCTGCTTTTGGATCAAAGGGGCCATTTCTCTCAACCCACAGCACCTTCACTTCTCAGGGGGACATTTGCTAACTCAAATTCCTACCTCCATCACTAGCTGGGGAACTCCCTAATACCCAGGGCTCCTTCTGCTTATTTCTTTGCAATATGACTCTTGTGGAACAATGCTGTCTCACAGTAGGGACCCAATGTATGTGTTCATATCTGTTGACTAGATGGGAAGAGGGAATGACATCAGTTCCTTTCCCCCAGAGGGCAGGCAGTCTTGGTCTTCAAAAGACATTGGATTAAAAATTTGTAGAATTATTATCCTGTATCCTTGGCTACCGCTGACCTCATTTCTGTTGCAGGAGAATTTGAAACGTGTACAATCCTTTTCAGTGATGTGGTAACATTTACCAACATCTGTGCAGCCTGTGAACCTATCCAAATAGTGAACATGCTGAACACAATGTACTCCAAGTTTGACAGGCTAACCAGTGTTCACGAAGTCTACAAAGTAAGTGTGGTGTGTGTGTGTGTGTGTGTGTGTGTGTGTGTGTGTGTGTGTGTGCGCGTGCGCCTTCTGAAATCAGGCCAGGAGGGAAGCACTTGAGCCTGTCTTCCCTTCCTGCATCTACACCAGTCTGAGAAGGAGAGGCACGCAGGGATTCAGAAGTGTGTAGGAATTCCTTTAGAATGCCCATGGTCAGGTGGTGCTTTAGTACCCAGGGGCAACAATCATCACTGTCCCAGGCATCAATCTCCTGCTCAGCAGAGTTTCAGCCACATAATTCATTATCTGATATAGAACATCATGTGACTACCTAGGAACTTCATCTTCTCTGTGTGGCATGAATTCTAATTGATCTTAATAAATAAAACCTGGAGTCAGATATTGGGGGGTGAAAGCTGACAGATCAGAGAAGCAGTGCAGCCAGTCACTAGAGAGATATTTTACCTCTACCAATGCTCAGACACAAGGGACGATCCTGTCCTCAGACTGTCTTCTCAGACTTCATCCTCAGACTGCAGTGAGCTCCCCGTCTCCTTTCACCTTATATTCCTCTCTGCTCTTCCTATCTCTACATTCCTAGTGCTGGCATTAAATTTAAATCTTTGGAAAAAGAAACTGAAGAAGACCCAGAAAATGGAAAGATCACCCATGCTCTTGGGTAGGTAGAATTAACATAGTAAAAATAAAAATATTACTAAAAGCTATCTACAGATTCAATGCAATGCCCGGAAAAGTCCCAGAAAAATTCTTCACAAACCTCAAAAAAAAAAAAAAAAAAAAAAAACAAAAAAAAAAAACCCTCAATTTCATATGGAAATGCAAAAAACCCAAGATAGCCAAAACAGTTCTGTACAATAAAAGAACTTCTGGAGGCATCATAATCCCTGACTTCAAACTCTATTACAGAGCTACAGTATTAAAAACAGCCTGGTATTGGCATAAGAACAGACAGGAGGACCAATGGAACCAAATCGAAGACTTGGATATCAATCCATACACCAACAAACACTTGATTTTTTAACAAAGAAGAAAAAAACATAAAATGAAAAAAACCATATTCAACAAATGGTGCTGGCATAACTGGATATCAACATGCAGAATGAAAATAGATCCATATCTATCACTATGCACAAAACTCAAGTCCAAATGGATCAGAGACCTCAACATAAAACCAGCCACACTGAACCTCATAGAAGAGAAAGTGGGAAATACACTTGAACGCCTTGGCACAGGAGACCACTTCCTAAATATAACCCCAGCAGCACAGACACTGAGAGAAACAATAAATGGGACCTCCTGAAACTGAGAGGCTTCTGTAAAGCAAAGGACACAGTCAACAAGACAAAATGGCAGTCTACAGAATGGGAAAAGATCTTCACCAACCCCACATCAGACAGAGGTCTGATCTCCAAAATATACAAAGAACTCAAGAAATTGGTCATCAAAAGAACAAATAATACCATAAAAAGTAGGGGATGGACATAAACAGAGAATTCTCAACAGATGGATCTAAAATGGCTGAAAGATACTTAAGAAAATGCTCAACATCCTTAGCTATCAGAGAAATGCAAATCAAAACAACTCTGAGATTCCATCTTATACCTGTAAGAATGGCCAAGATCAAAAACACTGATGACAGCTTATGCTGGAGAGGATGTTGGGTAAAGGGAACACTCCTCCATTGCTGGTGGAAGTGCAAACTTGTACAGCTGCTTTGGAAATCAGCATAGCAATTTCTCAGAAAATTAGGAAACAATCTATCTCAAGACCCAGCAATACCACTTTTGGGTATATACCCAAATGATGCTCAATCATGCCACAAGGACATGTGCTCAATTATGGTCATAGCAGCATTATTTGTAATAATTAGAACCTGGAAACAACCTAAATGCCCCTCCACCAAAGCATGTATAAAGAAGATGTGGTATATTTACGTGATGGAATACTACACAGCAGAGGAAAATAATGACATCTTGAAATTTGTGGGCAAATGGATGGATCTAGAAAACACCAAATTGAGTGAGGTAACCCAGACCCAGGAAGACAGTTATAATATGTACTCACTCATAGTGGCTTTTAGACATAAAGCAAAGAAAAAAAGCCTACAGTTCAAAACCCCAGAGAACCTAGACAACAAAGAGGACCCTAAAAGAGACATACATGGATCTAATGTACATGGGAAGTAGAAAAAGACAAGATCTCTTGAGTAAACTGGGATCATGGGGACCATGGGAGAGGGTAGAAGGTGAGGGGGGAGAAAAATGGGGAGCAGAGAAAAATATGTATCTTAAACAAATTTAAACAAACAATTTTAAATAAAGCTGTGTGATCCCAAGTGCTGGGATCACCTTTGTGTGATCTGTTTCTCTTTTAGACAGAGTCAATCTCATGTAACCCAGGGTGGCCTTGAACTCACAGAGAAAACTCTGCCTCTGTCTTTTGAGTCCTAGGATTAAAGGTGTGTGTCACCACTTTCTGGCCTCTAGAGGCTTAGATCTGCCGCTGATCTTTAGGCAAGCTTTATTTGTTAAAACACAAACAAAATTGCACGACATCTCTGGGACTCATTTTTACTCAAACCAGTAAGGAGGTTGGGGGTACGGCTTGCCTAGCCATGTGAGATCCTGGGTGCCATCCCTGGTATCAAACGTAAAACAAAACAAAATTAGAAAGATCTCTTGGCCGCCTTGTGTTCCTTCTCCTTCCTACTCCTCTTTTCCCCCAGCAAAGAATCAATATAGCTTGTTGTCAATGAGAGGCACATATAGTTATTTGGATGGGACATGAAGGAAACTCCCTGAACACTTTGGACACTTTATTTTATTTTATTTTATTCTGTTTTTGCCCTGGCAGGTGGAAACTATCGGTGATGCTTACATGGTGGTAGGCGGAGTACCAGTGCCTGTCGAGAGCCATGCCCAGAGAGTCGCTAATTTTGCTTTGGGGATGAGAATTTCTGCAGAAGAAGTGATGAATCCTGTCACTGGAGAGCCCATCCAGGTAGGGAGCAAAGGAGGGCTTCACTCGAGACAAAATATAACACACGAGAGTAAAGCTCTGGTCTGCTCGGGTAGACTTGGGGTATGCTACACCATTGGCATTACATCCTCTATCAGAAGTATTCTTAGGCCGGGCGGTGGTGGTGCACGCCTTTAATCCCAGCACTCGGGAGGCAGAGGCAAGCGGATCTCTGAGTTCGAGGCCAGCCTGGTCTACAAGAGCTAGTTCCAGGACAGGCTCTAGAAACTACAGGGAAACCCTGTCTCGAAAAACAAAAAAAAAAAAAAAAAAATTAGAAGTATTCTTTTTTTGCTTACGCTCCTAAGCAGGAAAGCTTAGAAGAAGCTCAGCTCCCCCAGGCTCCAGAACAGGCTGTTTGCTCTGAGATTTTCCTGGGACTCATGGATACTCTTCTTTGTAATAGGACGGTGCTGAGTGCTCCTCATTTGTAATTCCTGCTTTTTTTTTTTTTTTTTTTTGTTCAAGCATCACTTCAGGTGGCTTGGCTTTACCGAGCAGCTGGAGATTTCTGCTTGGGAAAATGCATGCCCACATGTCCCTGATAGCTCAGAGCACAGCTGAGGTGTGTACCGTTACTGATATAAATGGAGAACTGGAGAATCAACCTTGGAAAATTCGGGGCATTTTTGGTTTGGTAGAAAATTAAATATGTGTTTACTTTATAACACAAGGTATCACCTTATGATTGCAGCAAAACGTGCACTTGTCAAACTTCGTGGAGCTAACCACTCCAGTAGATGTGTTTTCATCTTAGCTAAACCGTGCCTTCAGAGTAAAGGCAAGAAGATTCAAAGTCCTCTTCTCAGTGATGTTCTCTCTGTGCAGATCAGAGTGGGAATCCACACGGGACCAGTCTTAGCAGGTGTTGTGGGAGACAAGATGCCGCGGTACTGTTTGTTTGGTGACACTGTCAACACAGCCTCTAGGATGGAAAGTCATGGGCTTCCCAACAAAGTGCATCTGAGCCCCACGGCCTACAGGTTGGCCATTGGTTTACCCGTGGCTTCGCTGTCCTTCCAGCTTCCCCAAACCATCTGACTGCCAAGCAGCATGGGAAGGACAGGAAAGAGGTTGATGGTTCTTCTTCTGTGCTTTACTGGCTTACAGACAGGAAGTGGGGAGGGGCCTCTACCATAACTTGTTTTTTTTTTTTTCTACAACCCCCAGGCCAAATCCAAACTGTTGCTTGGTTTTGGAAATAGTTTTATTGGACAAGAAAGTGGGACTTTGGGAAAATCACCCACTGCTGAGCTGGATGATGGGGTGACTGCTTTGTTCGTGGTACCCAAAGCAGAGCTAGAATTCAGCAGTGAGGTCTCTCTGATATAAGACATTTGTTTTTATTTATACATCGTCCATGACTGATGTGTCTGTGAGTGGCAGAGTCAGGCAGTCATGACAGAGACTGTGGCTCACAATGCCTGAAACAGTCACTCTCTGGTCTTTCCCAGAAAAATCTTGTCGGCTTGGTCTAGTAGGGGAAGAAAGAGAATTCATGGTTACGATTGAAATAGAACACACGTGAAGGTGTGCACCAAATGGCACTATTTCTCGAGCGGTTAGGATAAGTCACACTTAGACTAGGTTCCTTCATATTGGTCAGCTCCTTTGCTGTTAAGCTGCTCCATGAAGAAAAACCAACGCTACTCTTACTTACATGAAACACCCTTAAAAAAAAAAAAAACTCCGGTAAATTTTTTGTTGTTGGTTTTAATTTCCCTGTTTCCTAAAAAGAGAGAGAAAGAAGGCTTGGAGTTGGATGGGTGGGAACGGTTTTGTAGAAGATGAAGGAGGGGAAACCTTGATCAGAAAATATTGTAGAAAAAAATATTTTCAATAAAAGAAGAGTAAGGTGGAAATCTGATATTGAGGCTTAGAAGCAAAAGAAAGGAAAAACAGCTAACAGCTTGCTTCAGCTCCGAGAAGGCCAGGAGGAGCTGGGTGATGCGCAGACTCCACTCTGACCATTCCACTCCCCCACAGTAGACCGAGAGCATGGGCCATGGGAGGTTGGGAAGGGTCCGTATCCAGAAAGGTTTTATGGAGATGCTCGAGCTGAAACCTGAACAAGGATTTAGAGAAAACTAGGGTGCTGGGGAGTAAAGATCAAGCAGTAGGGAGAAACAAGTGTGGGTCCCCTGTACCCACTCCCAACCTTTGGCACCCTGCTCAGAACACTGGCCCTTCCTGCCTCCCTCCTTCCCCATCGAGTCCCTCACCCTGATGTCCTAACAGGCTCTAGAAGGTTATCACCTCAGATCCTCCCTCTTCCGCTGTGGGTCTGTGATCTTCGGTATTTGGCACATTTTGTTTTTCTCTATATAGAGCCCTGGAAAACAAAGGGTTTGAAATTGTCAAGAGAGGTGAGATCGAAGTGAAAGGGAAAGGCAAAATGACCACGTACTTTCTGATCCAGAATCTGAATGCCACCGAGGACGAGATCATGGGGCGACCTACAGCTCTCGCCCATCAGAAAGGTAAGCACTTCCACAAGACTTGTCCTCGGTGCCGGGTGTTCCTCACTGAGCTCTGCAGAGGTGTCTAACGTGGCAGCATCCCACCCCCCACGATGCTGCTACCATCCATGTGGCAGCATCCCATGCTCCACAATGCTGATACCATCCACAAGGTAGCATCCCACCCTCCACAATGCTGATACCATGCACGTGGCAACATCCCACGCTCCACAACGCTGATACCATCTACGTGGCAGCATCCCACCCTCCACAATGCTGATACCACCCACGTGGCAGCATCCCACGCTCCACAAATGCTGATACCACCCACGTGGCAGCATCCCATGCTCCACAATGCTGATACCACCCACGTGGCAGCATCCCATGCTCCACAATGCCGATACCATCCACGTGGCAGCATCCCACGCTCCACAATGCCGATACCATCCACATGGTAGCATGCTACCCTCCACAATGCTGCTACCATCTAAGCAGTGGACACCTGCAATGATCAGCTCAGCAATCTTTCCCTGGACACTCACATCCTGAGGCAAGTTCTCACCTGCATCCGTTTCCATGGCGCTTGTGTATCCAAGCGATGAACTTTCCCACAGATGCTCTTGTGCTAGGAAATTACTCTGAGTGCTTCCCCTACCTCTTCACCCTAGCAGAGGCTCCTGAGCAGGCTTTCCACACACACTAGAACCTTCCACTTGGAAAGAGGGATAAAAATCATAGCTCACTAAGCTCGAAGAATGACGAGACAGTGGGACGTTGGGGGAAATAACCTGGGGCTGAGTTGGACCAAAGAGCCACTGTTTTGCTTGTGGTGACCAAAACAGAAGCTAGAATCCAACAGTGAGGTTCCCGGCGCTGCAAAGCAGACTTGATTCATCCCCTGCAGCTGCTGCCCTGATTAAGAGGAAAATGCTGGTCTGAGAGGAAATTCTATAGCAGGGGAAATTCCTGTTACCTTTGAAGAAAGCAAGACAAGGAAGTGGGTTTAGTCTGACACTTGCTGATCTCCAGCTGCTCTAGAGCACCCCAAATGAAAAGCTCTCAACCCAGGAGCCTCTTGTTCACATAGCTAACATGCACGGTGACTCTTGGGGACACACCAAATACAGCCCCTCTCTTTAAAAGTGTTGTGGTTCCAACAAAGAGATGGCCGTTCGCAGAACTTTAAGATTGACTTTCATGGCCTTTTGTTCTAGCTTCAGTTCAGCTGAACATCCCTGTGAGCAGAGGCTGGTTTAGGCCGCTCTCCAGGTGGAGACACTGAAATGGAAGGGTCTAAGAAAAAAAAAAAACTACAGGAAACCCTGACTTAAGTCACCAGGACCAATGCTCATAGGTGTTCGGGTCTCCATTTCTAGACTCTGGCACCTTTCCCACAAACAACCTCCCTCCCTCCCTCCCATCATGCCATTCTCATATTACAGAGGTTATTTTTTGCCATTCCTCTTCCTTGTTGGTGTGTTTGAAGTGATGGAAGTTGGGGTGTCATGGTGGGAGACACAAGGGCAGGGCAGAAGCCTTCGAGGTCTGACTGAAACCCTGCACTGGTCTGTGCTACTCACCTGCAGAGATCCCCAGTGCTTTCCAGAGAGAACCTGGGATTTGTTTACTTAGATATGTAAACCACTGCCCTTCTAGTTCTGTCTGCTGGCAGGTTCTTCTGGCATATTCCTTCCTCTGGGCAGAGGCCAGCCTCCTCCCTGAGCCCCTTAGTTAGGGAGCACCATGCAGATAAAGAGCACAGCGCTGGGCAGGATCCTCAAATGAGACCCATCTCTTCGCTTTTCACACACTGTCCTCACCTTGGCCCCTTCCCTCCTACCGGTCTTGGGTTGCCTGCCATAAACCTCATAGGCTCTAGGTCAAGGCATATTTGCTCTTGGGTCGCCCCTGGTCCGTGAAGGACAGTGGCAAGGCCTCCAGCAGCAATGAAAAAGCTTGGAGCTCTCAGGAGACATCTGGGAAGGTCCTGCTTCCTAAGGGGCATGGTGACCTCGGGGGAAGTGGAGGCTGGGCATTTTTCCATGGTGGCCATCTCCATACATGGTTGCCATCTCCATACAGTCAGATGGAGTTTCTCAAAGTCAGAGGAACACTGCTGTACGACTAAAACTCTTCCCAAACCCATGTCTTTCTTTCCTCACATGTTCCCACTGGACACACATGCTGATTTGGAAGGTGGTGGTAAGGAGGGTGGTAGGTGTGTATGTGTGTGCACGTGTGTGCACACATGCACACGTGCGTGTATGCACACGCATGTATGGAGGCCTGAGGTTGGCATCAGATGTCTTTGCCTTTATATACTGAGGCAGGGTCTCTCACCAAATGTGAAGCCAGGTGTTTCAGAGTCCAGATAGCCATCTCGCTGCAAGATCCACTGTCTTCACCTCTCATGCCTTTGTGCTGGGATTACGGGGAAACTCTCAAACCCACCAACCTTTACAGCTTCTATGGGGCTTCTGGGGATTTGAATTCTAATCCTGACACTTAAGCAACTTTCCCCCACTGAACCATCTTCTAAACCCCAAGTGTTTTCATTAGCAAACAGACAAAACAAACAAACAAACAAACAAACAAAAAACATTGAGTTTGCGTTCTGCATCTCTGCACTGTGATCCTAGCATAAAAGTGAACCCGAGCCCTTTCAAAGCATTCACCTTGCACGGTCCACTTCTGAGAAATTTAATCGCTTTTAAAATTTTAATGATCAGATTTCCAAGAAACCTAGTAGTTCAATAAACTCCATAATTAAAAGAGAAAGAAATGAGGGGTATTAAGAATGATAAAATTAGCAAAACAAAACAAAAGAAAATAAGTCAGCCCTAAGACTTGAATAGGTAACAATTGCCAGCTGAGCGTTGCCTTCATGCACACCAAGTACTGGGGGAGAGGGGAAGCTAGACTATCAGATGAACTTTAACTAGGGGAGCCTATACTCAGCCACGCCACATTGGCCATGTTCTATAAGAATGCCATATGCGAAAAAGTTGTGTGCATTTGAGAGTTCTGTGGACCTTGATTTCTTGTCACTTTAGACCCTCCGTTTTAAGTTCTAGGTATAATTTGTCTACTTGAGTTGTCCCAAGGCAGGCTCTGCCTCTCCAGGTCTTCTTTGATTCTGGATCTGAGGGTTCACGACTGGCAATAGGTCCAGAAGTCCCAGAGCACTCGCCTCATATTCACTAAAGACTTTATCAAACAGGGCTTGTTGCAGTCTGGTTGTGCTGGAACCTG
This sequence comes from Arvicola amphibius, assembly GCF_903992535.2. NCBI lineage: Eukaryota > Metazoa > Chordata > Mammalia > Rodentia > Cricetidae > Arvicola > Arvicola amphibius. The sequence continues at coordinate 51,826,118 of NC_052059.1, forward strand.
CCTAATCCTCTTCAGATCTTAAAGCGAAACAGACCACGAGGCAGACTGGCAAAGAAGCCTGAGGCGCTACCAGCCCTATCCCAGGCCACAGAAATCCTACTCACAAATTTGGGGAGGGAGAGCAGATTTGATTGATTGCTTTCTAGGATGTTAGATGGATGTGAGTCTCTATTTAACACAGGAGCCTTTTTAAACTTAAGTGCATCCAGAACAATGATTATCATAGAAAAGAAAATGGAGATGCCACGTGGCTGAAATCTCAGCTGTTGCAGGGTGGGCAGCAGCAGGGGGAGAGAGAGCCTCTGAGAGACGCCTCCTATAGCCAGAGTTCTCTCACCCCACTCCCCCCTCCTCTCCTGGCTCACATCCCAGAGGCTGCTGTGTCCCCAGCCTGCCCTCTGGCCTCCCACAGGTAGAGAAATTGGCTGTTGGTGTTTTCTCTCCACGTGGGACATTGTGCTAATCACTTGATATAGGTCCTCACTTTATTAGTTTCTCCCGTTTTACAGATGAGCAAACACGAGACCCAGAGAGTAAGTACCATGGCACTCACAGGCAAGCAGGGTCACACACCCCAGTGCACGGCCCCAGGTCTGAACCCCATCCCCTGTGGCCTTGCTGTTCAGAGCACTCAGACAGTCACATGCCAGCAAGGGCACGTGAGTAGTGCGGAGGTAAAGACTTATGATGACATTTTTAGCACAGCATAGCAGAACAAAATTACGGAGAGGAGTGGGGGTGTAGCTATTGTAGCTGGGAAGACCTTATTATACTGAGGGGGACCACGTTGTGTTTCCAGGAGCCTGGCTCCAATAGTGCCCACCCCTGGCGCAGGGAAACCAGCTGGAAGCTTATCCACTGACACTTCTGTCTTGTTTCAGTGTCTGATGAAGTCACACCTGCTGGGAGCCCCGTGGCAGGGCCAGAATCCATGGATGCAGCCAATGGCCAGCCACCGCCAGATCAGACCAAGACAAGTTTCCCTGCTAGTGGTCCCGTGCCGTCTGTCTTCTGTGTTGTTTTGTGATCAGGAGAAAAGGCGAACCTATGTGACTCATTTCTTTTCATCAATGGCAGCGAAGACAATTAACTTAGAATAATTTGGAAGTCCAAAATGTTTCCATTGCATCTCTTTCTGCGAGGTTTGGAAAATGCTTTGTAGTAATGGGTCACGGCCAGCCACAAACAGGCTGGAGCTGTATCTGTCTTAGATATTGACTTGGTCTCTGGGTCTGTTGCTGTTTGCTTGCTCTCAGCTCCACGACTTCCCAATCCCTACCTCTGAGTGGGTGTCCTAGGGCCCATCTTCACAGGACACCCTGACCTTGGGGTCCAGCATGCCATTTAACTGGAAGCGGGAAGGAAAAGAAGAGAAGCTGGAGAAGAGAGGCCCAGACCCTGCAGTTCCTAAACTGTTACCCACTAAGACAGCTGAGCGGGGGAAGGTACTGGGCCAGTGAAAGGAAGCCATTTTACTTTCTGGATTCTCCACACATCACTCTGGAGCCGCCATTTATCCTATTAAACACTGCTAGAGACGATCTTCCCAGTGTTGGGTGTGTTGTTACTTTTCTATTCTTTGTTAAAACACCATGACCAAGGCGACATATAGAAGGGAGGTTTATTTGGGGTTTCCAGTACCAGAGATGTACGAGTCCCTCACTGGCACATGGGGAAGGAGGGCCATTCTCATTCAAACCACCACACTTGGGAAGCTTGGCCAGGCTGATAAAAGGCTCACAGGGCTCCTCACACCTCCAATACACCTTCATTTGGTCTGGAATCTTCTGCGGGTTGAGGCCCCAGAATCCAGGAGTGGTATGAACTCTTACTGAATCAATTAGCTCAGGGACGGTCTATGTCCCACACACCTGTACGTACATGCTGTGTTCTCATGGAAGCATCTGGAGTCCGCCTCATGGCCACCAGCAGACCCGGGCTGTCACTCTGATGAGAGACTTGCTGATGAACTGTGAATGATTTGCTTGCTGGACAGCATGACTCTAGGTCGAGCCCTTCCCAGAGCAGAAGGTTCCAGGGAACTTTCTGCTACAGCTACAGCTCGGCAGGATCATTTTACCCCATAACCCTGCCCTGTTCAGACCCCTCTTAGCTTCTACCACTTCAGGGCACCTGTCCCAGACACGGCCTATCCAGATGGTGGCAGATGGCCGGTCCTCAGACCGATGACTGACAGACTCATTGGCCTCTAGCCACAGAGGGAGGTGACAGTTTCCTAAATACAAAGTTAAAAACACTCTCCACTTCAGGGTCATGGAACTCAAAACCTGCGTTTCTAAGAACCACAACACCGCTGCTCCCACTGTCCTGCATACCACGGCAGTCCTGGATGATGGAGGCGAAGTTCTCGGGCACTGAGGAGGAGAGGGCCATCTGCTGGGGCCCCGGTCAGTCTCTTTCTTCTCCAAGGGCCCTCTGTGTCCAGCTGATTCCAATTCCTGGTGTCTTATCTCTCTCCTGGGCTAAGACTTATTCATTCTTCCCCAGCTTCTGGCTTCCCTGTCCCTTCTTAGTCTCTTTCTTTCACTTCCAACTTTTCCTTCAGCTCAAGTTGTGTGAGAAAGAAAAGGAGCCACTCGCTGGTTGCCTGGCTGAGGGGTGAGATCACTGTCGTCTGTCCGTTCCGCAGAGAGCCCGAGAAAGCAAGCGGAGGAACTCGTTCTCCGCAGAGGACCATCTGGCTGCGACAGACTCCTGCTAATCTGTAGCTTTCGTTTTCTTTATTCCTTTTGGTTTGTTCCCTGGGAGCACTTCATCTGCAGCTGTAAATTCAGACCCGGCCCCTAGGAAGGCAAGCGTTCATTTGGGGAACGTGCTTATTCTGCCCACTCCCATCCCTCTCGGAGGTGTCAGGAAGCCATTCTTATCCCTGGTGGGTTTCTGTGGCCTCAATGTCAGGGCTGCACTTTCAAATGGAAATCAGGCAATTATTTGTCACACAGAGAAGCCTGACAGATGCAGAGGTTTGACACAACTGGCCCTGTCTGCGGGACCAAAGCACCTGGTGCTCCCCGAGGGACCATTAAATACATAGAATACGTTCTGAGAGCACAAAAAAATTCAAGAATAATTAACTGTGCGATGAGCATTCAGAGATGCGTGGCTGTTTAACCTCCAGACGTGATCATGGTACGTCAACCAACCGCCTGAGTCATCTTAAAAGGTGCCATTGAAACCGGGGGGGGGGGGGGAGGAGGGGGCTGCTCTGAGGCTCTGCACGGCGGTGCAGCCCAAAAAGTTTTGGAGGATTTGGAATCACTGTGTTTCCCATCGGGGGGGCTCCACTTGATGTGAGGTGGGGGAATGAGAACAGCTCCAGGTCTGCCTCCAGTGGGATCTAATAATGGCGCCCTCTAGAGATCTTGGTGGAACAGTACTACCCTCCTCCCTCCCCCTGACCCCACAAAGTCCTGAGAGACTATCACAGATCTGGTATTTAGCAACACTGCACAGACAGGAAACCATTTCTACATGGACCTCTAGAAGTTAGACCCATTCATAGTGTCAACCATGGGGCCCTCTGCCTCCCACACTGCAGCTCTGAGCATGACTATTTTCTAAACATCCTCGACGAATTGGCAGAGTGGGGAGAGTTGTTGTGGGATATTATTTTAAGCTGTGTTACATTTGTTTGTGCTGTGGAACATTTGTTTAATGATGCAAAGATGTGCTGCATTCTTTTATGTTGCATTTGTTTAATTCTGTGAAGCTGTGTTACTTTGCCTGTCTAAAACACCTGATTGGTCTAATAAAGAGAGCCAATAGCAATGCTGGGAGAAAGGATAGGTGGGGCTGGCAGGCAGAGAGGACAAATAGAAGGAGAAAAAGGAAGGTCTAGGAGTGAGAGAAGGAGCAAGAAGAGTAGGGGCCAGCCACCCAGCCAGACATGGAATAAGAAGGAAAGAGAAGATATACAGAAACAGAGAAAGGTAAAAGCCCAGAGGCAAAAGGAAGATGGGATAATTTAAGTTAAGAAAAGCTGGCAAGAAACAAGCCAAGCTAAGGCCGGGCATTCATAAGTAAGAAAACATCTCTGTGTGTTTATTTGGGAGCTGGGTGGTGGGCCCCCCAAAGAGCCAAAGAACAAAATAAAACAACAGACAACAGAAAGTCTTCATCTGTGTTCCCCCCCCCCCCCCATCCTTTGTTGTACAACAACTTCACAGCCAGCAGCATGGGATGTTTCCATCACAAGCCATAGGTTCTCTGCCCTTGGGCAAGCCGACCATGCAACCAAGGCACAGCTTCTCCCTGTGGCAGTGGGCATGGGAGGGAAGAGCCAGCTTGAGGTGTCAGCTCCAGATCTGTTGATCTGCTTTAGTTTACCCAAGAGGTTTTTCTGAAGGATAACAAAATGGGATTTGGTTCTCAGAAAAAGTGCTGGTGTGAACTGTTCGAAATTAACTGGGCAAATGGCAACTCAAGGGTTGCTGGCTAAAAGACAACAACATCTAGATGCTGATCACTAAGATAGGGATCTGCATAGAAAGAAGACTATAGTCATCCAGGTTCCTGAGTGGTACCAGTAGGGGGTGGGGATGGCTCTTGCTCTAGCTGACCTTTGTGAGAATGTACATGAATTTCTTGCATAAAAAAATCAGGTGAAACCTGTGACAATTTAGATCGGGTAATCGTGAAGTGTTAGGCCTTTAAAGTTCAGAGACCAGTGGGATGTGAATTTGAGGCACAATCAAGAATGGATTCCTAGGGATGTCTTTCACATCATCAGTGTCCAGTGATACGTGAAAGAATAAGAAAGCAAGAAGGGAGGAAGCTACAGAGACAGAGGGTAACATATGGCTTGATAGGTAGAGCTTTTGGTAGAAACAATCATACCAACAGGCTAGTCACCAGTTGGGCCAGCATCACACTTCTGGGACCATGGGGACTACCTGGAAGGCTCCCATGATAATTCTTGAGAGGAAAGAGAAAAGAGCAGCATTCCTGAGCTGAGGTCTTAACAGGAATAATGTAGATGGAACTTTCTGTCCGGCCTGATTCCGCAGCCGTTCAGTCCCAAAGAAACACACACAGGTTTACATTACTTATAAACTGTCTCATTAGCTCAGGCTTATTATTACTAAACTCTTACAACTTAAATTAATCCATAATTCTTGTTTATATTTAGTCACATGGCTTGGTACATTTTTCAGTGAGGCATTCTCATCTTGCTTCATTTGCTTATGGCTGGTGACTGACTCTCTTCTTTTCCTCTTCCCAGAATTCTCCTATTCTGGTTGCCCCACCTATACTTCCTGCCTGGCTTCTGGGCAATCAGTGTTTTATTAAACCAGTACAAGTGACAAATCTTTACAGTGTACAAAAGCATTATCCTACAGCAGAATGATTTGCTCAAGGACACAGCGCTAACTACAATAGTATGCTACTGGTGGTAGGTGCCTTGAGCCGAAATAAGCACTGACCTCCATCTGCAGTGCTTGGGACTCCACAAGATAGGAAAGGTTAGATTTTTAAGCCATCACGGTGTGTGGAACAAAGTGTCACCACAACAACCTGGCTCAAACGGATCATGTCTGGAGTAGCCCCTCCTACTTCTAGGTTTGCGTACTGACTTTTGATTTCTAAAGCAGGATCATATGTGTCCCAGGCTGGCCTTGAACTCTGTGTGAAGCTGCAAGTCATCTTGAAATTCCTGATTCTCCTGTCTCCACCTCCCCAGTGGGGGGATTACAGGTTTAAGTGGTGTAGTATTGTGGAATATTAATTTAAGGTATGGTACATTCATTTATGCTGTGGAATATTTGTTTAATGATGCAAAGGCATGTTACATTTGTTTGATTAAATAAAATTAATTCTTGTCAGTAACTAGCTGACAGGAAGTGGTAGGAGGAACCACGTATAGCTAAGCTTCTTAAGTGGGGGCTGAACAGAAGGATGGCCATGTTTTTGGGGAGCCACAAGCTAGGAGAGAAAGTTAGCTATTTGATGTTTGGGATCTCTGAGCAAGCAGAATTTTATCTAAACCTTTGAATCCTGAGTTCTGTATAGGGATAGAGATCTAGGTAAAGTGCCCTTTAGTGGCTATGATAGAGCCAGTGCCTGAGGGAACAGAATTCCTGCCTGGCTATTTCCAGGGTGGCCCAACAACTACTGATAGCTATGTACTTGCAACTGCCGATTAGGACAGCAGTTGCTTAAGGGGCAGCTACCGAGTTTAAAGAAACACAACACTGTAGGTATCAAATCCAGAGCCTCCTGCATGCTAGGCAGGCAGTCTTCAGACTGCGCTACATCCCCAGCCTTCCACACTGATTTTTGTAGAGTTGGATTTGGAGAGACATTCACTTCTCAGCCACCAAGGCACTGACAGTCTCTCAAGGTTCAGGGTTGTTTCTATGTTGGGAAGCAGGCAAGAGAAATGAGATTGCTGGTGAATGAGACTCAGCTTGACTGAGGGCGTCAGAACTCAGGATTATTCCCTGAAGAGGTTGGGGGTGATGTGAGAACACGGGAGGTCAGCTGAGCAGCAGCCACCTGGCCCTGCTGTGTGCCCAGGGGAAGAGTTATTTGAACTTCAGACATTTCTGCCCCAGACCTCCCGCTGCCTCCTTAGAAAAGCAGGGCTGGGCATTCTCCAGAATTCTCCACTGAAATGCCTTTTTGGCATTCATTTCCAACTCTCTCTCTCTCTCTCTCTCTCTCTCTCTCTCTCTCTCTCTCTCTCTCTCTCTGTGTGTGTGTGTGTGTGTGTGTGTGTGTGCGTCCTGGCTTTCATAATACAAATCTTTGGAAAAGAAGCCATGTTTAACTCTAAGAAGGTATAAAATGCACATATTTGGGCATCATTATTGCATTAGCAGCTGCCAAGTTGGTAAGAAATAAAGTATTCAAACGGTTGACATGTGGTTTACCAGAGTCTGTAGTGTGAACTCCTGTGCTTATGTCAACCACGCAGGCACTCCCAAAAGAGGGAAGCCAGCAAAGTCAGGTGGGAGGAATGATCTTGCTTTCACAGGAAGCCTCTTCTGGACATTTTGAAGTCCAAGGCCCTAGCCTGGAAAGATACGCACTCTTCTGCAGACTGGACTGGGGCAGAGGGTGAGATCCACACTCTGGGGTAGCTTGCACTCCGGCATAGAACAAACAGGCAGGGCTGATTGAAGGAACACCGCGTTCATCACTGGTCTTTGGACAGACACCTCAGGTGTCTCGTGGTTTTCCTGAAGTTGCAGAATGCTCTTGAAAGTGCAGAAAGCATCTTAGCTCTTTGTGGCATCTGAAGTTGCGCAGGAAGCAGCTAAGCCTGGCGTGTGGCTGCGTCACCTGTCACTTGCCCCTCTTTCGTCTTTGTGTTGGCATCTAGTGAGGAGAGGAAAAGGTCACTGAGGGCCCGAGCACCATTTACAGAATAGAAGAGGTTGGCTGGAGGTTTGGATTCCCTAGAAGTAACGGTGGTGTGTTCTCTTGGAGACCCCCCCCCCCCCCCCCCAGCTTGGCCATCTCCTTGGGATTAAAAACCAGTTGACAATGAAGATATTCTCCCTCCAATGGCCACTGCAAAAGAATGTTTAAAATACAATACAGCGTTCCTACCGCTAGCAGAATGGATATCATCACACGGGAAAAGAAGTGAAAGAAAACACAAGAAATACATGTATGTAAACATGATTCTAAGAAGAATAATTCCTAAGTGATTTCAGCTTTGCTTTCCTTCCCCCCCCTTTCCCTTAAAACAAATGTTTCTCAAGCCGAGCCTTACATAAATCTGGACGTCCAGCCAGAGAGGCATAGACTTGCAGGGAGAAGCAGCGGTCACTGATGTCCCTGGGGATATAGCTGTCCATCGGTGACAGCTGTAAGCTGGCCCCTCACCGAGGGAAAGACTGCCAGTGATTTTATCCCGTAGCTATGTTACCAACGACCTCGTTGACAAAAGCTGATTTCCATGCCCCGGTGTGGATCTGACACGAAGGTAGCAAAGCCTTCCTTCACTTCTCCCCTCCCCAGAACTCTGTCTTTTTCCACTTGGCTTTTTCCATAGCCCCCCACCACCTGATAGGCTATCTGCCTGCCCACCCTGAAGTGGAAACTTATCCAGAGCATTTTTTTCTTTTGTCTGCAACACTGTCGGCTTCGTATCTGTTACCTAGAATCAGGTTTTGACACATAGTCCGTACTCAGACCATGTCCTTAAGGAATAAGAGAATCTAAGCTTATTCCTTAGTTTCTTTTGCAAAAACTATCAACCCTATTTTCATTTTCTATGCACCCTAGGAAGATCACTTTAATGTTTATGAAGAGCTCTGATTCCTCTGTAATCTCATTTAATGCCTTCTGCCTTCTCAGATAGCCTTGATTGACAAAATAACATTTATTAACAAAGTACAGTAAATGCTAGAAAGCGGACAGTGATCACATCTGCTACACAGCAGCTTTACAGTCCTGCTTAGGGCTGCTGAGGGCAAACTGACCTGCAGACCTTATTAAGAACAAACTAGAAGACGAAGCAGAATAGGTTCAAGTTTCCCTTATTTTCTACTATTACAAATTTGTAACTTCATTCTAAGAAACTACTTTAGGCTAAATGGCTACCGTGTAGCTATTTCCTCAGAACCGAAACGTCTTTCTGGAGGGCAGTTTATTAAGTAAGCCTCAAGAAGTAAACAAAACTCACCAACTCAGGGAGTTCCTAAGCCTTAGAAGATTCACAAGGCAATGGGAAGTTACAGACAGACGCTGTAACAACTACTGGGGGGAGGGGCCTGCATTTGTTCAGGGAGCTCCAGAATGCAGCTGTTTTGAGTGGTCACTCATGTTGGGCCGGCCTTTGAGTCATCCATGTTCCTGGAAGGGCTCCCCCACTCACAGTTCTGTAAGTAGCCCTCTCAAACTCACTGCTTCACCAGGCTGTACATGAGCGGATTTCATCTTTAGCTTGTTGGTGGAGTCCTGTCTAGGGTAAGCTGATGTTAGTCCATATCTCAGGAAAGGCCACAAAACGATGGCTGTGCTGGTTTGATCTTATTTATTTGTATTTTTCTGCCAACTTGACGCAAGCTAGGGTTATCTGGGAAGAAACCTCCATTGAGAAAATGTCGCCATTAGACTGGTCAGTAGGCAAGCCTGTGGGGAACTTTCTTTATTAATGACTGATGCGGGAAAACCCAGGCCACCGAGGCTTGTGCTGCCCCTGGGAAAATGGTCCTGGGGTGTATGGGTAAGCAGGCTGAGCAAGCCATGGAGTGCTAGCCAGTAAGCACTTGTGGTCTTTGATTTTGAGTTCCTGCCCTGACTTCTTTTTATGATGGACTGTAAGCTATAGGATGAAAAAACCTTCAAGTTGCTCTTGGTCATGTCGTGCATCACAGCAATAGAAAATCAACTAGTAAAATGGCTATAAGCTATACAGAGAGAATGCATAAGAACCTCGCGACAGACTGAATCACTTCCTAGATTTGGACACTGAATAGCAACCTACCACACACCCAGACTCTAGTTTCTAGACTATACTCTCCAGTTCCTTGGGGAAAGCCTGACTCAGATGATGCAGGCAAAGCACAAGAACCTGTCCTATCTGACTGTAGAAAGAAGAAACAATGATAGCAGCACACTTAATAGATACGAAAGTGGGACCCCACAGCTGCCAGTAAGATACCCACAGTGCAAGCATGAGGACCCCAGTTCAGATTCCCAGAGTCCATGGAAAAAGTCAGGTACAGTCTTAGCACTGGAGGTGGGAAGGGGGCATCAGGTGGGCAATGGAGCTCACTGTTCAGCTAGCTCAACCGTACCAATGAGCTCTAAGTTTAGCGGGAGTACTTGTTTGAGAGCATAAAGCATAGATGTACAGAGAAGGATACCTGATGCCAACTTCAGGCATCCACACACCCACATACATGTGCAGCATGTATGCACACCCACAAACAGGTTAAACACACACACACATACACACACACACACACACACAAATACTGGAGCAAGTGTGAAGGGTCTCTCTCTAGCCCTTCTGGAGCAAATGAGCATCAACTCATAAAAACTCATTGGACAGACAGGAAAATCTACAGATTTTCCCAATATAAATTGTTAGATGAACAAATGGAAAAGGTAAAGTTCTTTAAAGAAAGTAAATACAGAAGACCTGAGTTTAAAAAAAGAAAAACAATAGTAGAGCCGAAAATGAGTATTTGTGACATTATATGGGGAATAGATGCTTATAAAGTCAGGGAATATTTACCTGCAACTTATTAATCACCATGACAGTTGATGATAATTTACAGTAGACAGCTTTTGGCTGTCACCCCAAGTGACCAAGGAAAAAAAAACAATTTTCTATATGATGGTAATTGGGTAATAAATGTGAAAATGTTCAACATCATTTTTAATCAAGAAAATGTTAGTTAAGACTGTTCCAAGGGCTGCGGCGATGGCTCGGTGAGTCAAGTACTTGAGTTCAAATCCCCAGAACTGCCGTGATGCTGGGAACAGCAGCAGATTCCTATATAACCCAGCGCTCTGCAGACAAGGTGGGAGGAGGACAGGAGATCCACCCCCACCACCGGAAGCTCGCCAGCCACACAGAGTGAACAACAAAGATCCTGCCTCAGTACACAGCCAAGGTTTCCTCTGACTGCCGTATGTGCGCTGCAGCACATGCGTGCTTGAACTTACACACACACACACACACAATTAAAAAAACCTATTATTTAACCTAATAAATAAAAAGCCTTTTATTTAACCTAAGAAACCAAATAAACTGCTTGTTAACTTTTTTGTGAAGTGTTTTCACAAATATATAGACATACATATCCATACAAATATATGTATGTGTATATATATATTTTCATCAATAAGCCTACATTTCAAAAGCTATTTTAATGAATAAAAGATGTGAACAAATATTTATATCTACTATGATACTTCAAATACCAAAGATTTAGAAAATAAACAGAGTTTAAGAATATCTTTTGAAATTTAAATTTTAATTGCATAATTTCCTCCTTCCCATTCCCTTCTCCAACCCCTCCCATGTATCCCTCCTTGCTCTCAAATTCACAACCACTTTTTCTTTAATATCTATACACACTCCTAAATATATAAATACAACCTGCTCAATCCATATAATGTTCCCTGCGTGTTTGTTTTCAGGGCTGGCCACTTAATATTTAATAACCAAGTGGTGTGCTCGTCCTTGGAAACAGTTTTTCTGGCTCTCAGTATTCGTAGTTGTCTGCAGGTCCTTCTCTAGGGCTGAGGCCCCTCTCCCCTTCCACAATGGCATGTCTACTGTTGCTGCCCCATGTGGACCTTGTTGAGGCAGCCATGCTGGTAAGGCTTCATGGGTAAAGCGCCTCTGTCAATTCTAGGAGATACTCTCACAGTAGAATCCTGTTCCTCTGGCTCTTAAAATCTTTCTGCCCCCTTTTCCTGGTGACCCCTGAGCCTTACGTGGAGGAGTGGGATAGGAAAATGGTTATTAAATGGTTAAATATCCAAAGAATTGAAAATTATAGTGTAGTTTAAATTAAGCATCCATGTATGTATTTTTGACAGTACTGGGGACTGAACCCAGGACCTCCAGCATGACAGGTAAGTGCCCCATCTCCTACCACCACTGAGCTCCTTCCCAGGCCTTAACAGGCCTGTTTATGAATACCCAGGAAGTTGGGGAAATGTTCAGAAAATGACAGTGTGTAAAAAGAAACAAAATTACTATTAGAGTTCTTGAAAATATTTTTTATTCTAAGAAAATTATCTAGCTGTGTTTGCATAATAGAAAGGTGAGACTGCAATTTTGTTTTATTTCTATACTTTTTAAAACAAAGAACATGAATTCATACAAACAAAAATATGGCTAATCGTAAGATCTACCAAAATGTCCAGTTCTGTCCATCTCACTTCAGCTGCAGCCGCACGCAGGGGAGCAGAGGATGGCTGGCCACCACCACGCCTGCCAGAGGGAACTGCGACTCTGAACCCTGTACACTTGACGACTTTCCGTTATGGCAGACATTCCGGGGGCCCCAGGCAGCAGCTCCCACGATTACTTTCCCATAGTCTGTTAGACACAAAGTCAAACCCCAGAGAGGACTGGCAGGACCTGAGAACCGCTTCTGTTTCTCAGCGGATGGACTAAGGATCAGGACGGCAGCGCAAGAATCGGGAAGACAAGACAAGCGGAGGCAAACTCCTTTCCTGCTTCACCAGATTTTATTCAACACTTCAAATCTTCCCAGCTTTTTTAGTTTTTGCTCCAAAAAAAGCATCAAGACTTTTCATGCCGCTCTTGTCGACTTTAGCCAGCGCCCTCTGGGCCGCAGTCATTTTGCCGTTTTTCTGTTAATAAAAACAAGAGATTTGCAATATTTGTAAGTTATCATACACACAAATCACACAGCCTGAGTCTTGCGCAGTGGGGACAGGGGAGTGAAAGCAAGGCTGCCCACTCAGGATGCGGACTTCTAAGGAAACCGCCCACTCAGGAGAGGAAGCTCCAGATGGGTCCCGCTGGGGACCATCTTGAGGGTGCGCTAAATGGAACGATACGGACAATGGCGGCAATGATAGCAACAGTCGGGGGAGTCACAGCCTGTATTCTCCACCCTCACGATGAGGAGCTCACAATCCGATTTTGTTTGTCCTCTACAGAAAACCAAGGGCAGCGCTGTCATATTCAAAAGATGGCCTGCAAGGCGGTGTATTCCAGGCTGCGGCCTCGCTGTCCCACTGTGGTGGCAAAAGGGAAATGCTTGCCAAGGAGCTGACTCTACTTCACTCTGCCCTGGAAACTTCTATTGGTCCCGGCCACTAACTCTCTTCAGTGCCATGGTGAGGTGTAACCACTGGGAAGTGAATGGCTTTTCCAAGGAAGATGGGGCAGAAAGATCTCCACCAGAGAGACTCACCATGTCCCCACATAGAACACTGAAAGACTGAGATATTTGAGCAAAACTCAAAACTGGAATTTTTCCTGCCCAAGGAATTAAAGTTGAAAAAAAACCTTAAATGATACATTGCTAAAATCTAAATGGGAGATAATGTGTCTTGGGATGGGTAAGCACAAAGTGTGTGTGTGTAGGGGGGATCATAAAGAGATGCAAATTATATACCTAGCCCCAGGAAAAAACTTTCAACTGTTTAAATCAAGCAAAAAGGCTAAAAATACATGGGGAATTTTCTTTGTGCCCTGGATGTATCATAAAAAGAGTCACTAGCCTTAACTTAGAATAAACCTCACATTAACAGCAAAGCAGCGTTGGCACAACACAGAAACAGGCAAGGTCACAGCTCACAGTCTACGCAAATACAAAGTGCCAACAAGCAACCTGGAAAACAGACATTTCTAGTTAAGGAAACGTCTCATCTGACAAGCAAAAACTTCAAAAGTACAAGTAATACTGGCACAGCCCGGTGGCAGGCAGGGGCTGGGAGTCACAGCTTCCTGGGAGCATTTAGCTGTCTATTTCCATCGCCTGAAAAGTCTGGTGTTCTCTGAGCTCGGTCTTCTAAACTGAGGGCAATGCAGTGGTCAGAGCAAGGACTAAATAAGAACACCTTCATTTCATCAAAGCAAGCCAGGCAGTCGCTAACCTGAATGCGCAAACAGCAACTGGTAAACTCACGTGACTACGGGCCAGGGCTAGTGTGGCGAGAGGTTTAATGGCGCACACTCTCATAATGCTAAATGAAAAGGCAGAGCGAGAGCTAGGTAAAAAAATGCAGCATGTTACCCATGATGCACGCGTAGGATAGAAGCCAGCAAGGAATGCTACTGGCAGACATCTGCAGTGCATGCTGAATAGTGGAACTGCCGTTTGTTATTTACTATAATTTCTCGGAACATTCTTGGCAATGGGGCTGAAAAACAATTTCTGGAGAGGTTTGGTTCCCTTTCTTCCATAGCTCTACGAACACACAGCAAAATTCAACCCCTTTCTGTACACCCAAGGCTTTCCTTGGATTTGCAAAATGTATTACTCTAACACGTTCACTATCTTAACAACTGTGAATGAATTATGTCGTTTGAAATGCAAGTTAATCATTTTTCCTGGTGAAAAGTGTAAGCGTAGTTAACAGTGCAGGCATCATGGGAAACATGAAGCCACTGGGCCTGCGCAACGTGCCAGTACCCCTGGACACACATACCTTGCCAGTCTTCAAGTCTTTAGTGTTAAACTTAGTGTAATCTTCTTTGGCTTGTACAGGTTCATCTGATACCTTTAGTTTCTGCAATGTTAGAGCAGCGAAGCAAGGTCAGACACCCTCCTCTCACCATCCATTAAAAACAAACAGATACACCCTTGGGACCCAGCGGACGCCAACAGGTGCACTCTACACACTCCTTCACGTTTCACAAGAACTTGGGGGAGGAGGCCACATGGCTCTTCCAGGAAGCAGCCTTGGCGATGACAGGCCACAGGAGAATAGGTACCTGACTTGGTCCCTCAGGCCTTCAATGACATAAACCCACTGTGCACTGTGCACTGTGCATCAGGCACAGAAGTTGGAGAAAACAATCCTCCTTATGGACCCTGCTGCCGGGGGCCACTCCGCCCAGCCCCAGTCTGCTCTAATGCCCACCACTGAACACAGGCGGCACCTTCTGTCGCCACCAGCTCTGCCAAGCGGAGCCTTGCCTTTTCTGTTCCATTCAGCTTCCCCATCCATCCACACAAAAACCTTGCACAGCAAGCAGCCAGAGAAGAGGAGACCTAAACAAACACTCCAGGCGGGGGCAGAGGCTGTGGAGCTAGATCTCAAAACAAACAGAAGCTAAATTAAAATACACTTATTTATTCACTTGTGTGTTTTCTTGTGTATGTGCAAGCCACGACACACGAGACAGAGAGAAGACAACTGGAAGAACTTGGCTGTCTGCTTTTACTACATAGATTTCAGAGGACTCGGGATTGGCCAGTAAGCATCTTTATCCCCTGAGCCATCCTACTGCCCCGTCTCATAGCTTTTTTCTTTTAATCTTAAAAAAATGACCTACGTACACGTGTGTGCGCGCGCACGTGCAAGCGCATGTGTGTGCTAATCTCAGTCTTCATACACATTCTGTGTCCATTAGGTCCAGTGCAGCTAGGTCACACCTTCACATATTTCCACCATTCACAAGATCCCTGTGCTCCTCATACATGTCCTGTATGCGAGACTTCTGTGACCTGGGCTGAGAATTCAGGGGACCATAATGTGGAAAGGAAGTCACACCCCTCTTCTCAGAGAAAGCAGAGCTGAGTGGATGGCCTTGTGCTGTGCAGAGGGCAGACTGCAGGGTGATCACGATGTGGATTTCCACAGACGCTGTGCACTGCAGGGTGATCACAATGTGGGTTTGCACAGACGATGTGCACTGCAGGGTGATCACAATGTGGGTTTGCACAGAGCGCTGTGCAGAGGGCAGACTGCAGGGTGATCACGATGTGGATTTGCACAGATGCTATGCACTGCAGGATGATCACAATGTGGGTTTGCACAGACCTTTATAAGCTTTTCGTGGAACTCCTAGATACATTCAAGCCAGCACCAGTGCCCTTGAGAAATGCAGCGGCATTCCTGCATCTTCCTTTACACTCTGCGTTTGCTGGACAAAGAACCAGCAGAGTCATTGCTCACTGGCTCCAGGAAACAAGATAAAGACACAGGGAAATTCTGAAATTCCTTGCCGTAAGAAAGAGGAAGATTTTCTTGGCTACAGAGCAATCTCTGGCAAGGGAATCATCAACAGCAAAGGTTGGCTTACTATTCAATAATGACCTACCAGCACAAAGTGAGCGGATGCACGCCAGGTGTGCATGCCTGCATTCCTGGCACTTAGGAGGCTGAGACAAGTGGAGCGCCATGTGGTCAAGGTCAACCTGGGCTACAAAATGAGTTGCAGTCTAGTTTGAATGACTGAATGAGACTCTGTCTCAAAAGATAAAATGACCGAAAGAATCCACCATGGCATCCAGGTACGGTGCAAGGGGGGGGGGGGTCATGAACTAGACAGGCCTTCAGCTAGGAGAGCACGGTTGGCATCTGGCAATATGAAGAAGGTTGAACATGAAGACAGGAAGGTGTTTGTGTCCCTTCTCTATCGCTAGCCATTTTCCATTGACTCAGGGTAGGATGTCCAGGTGCTCGGAGACCTAGCAGAGGTTGCAGAAGTTAGGAACAGGTCAGAGAGGACTCAAGGTTAGTACTGTCCTTAGCCTTGACCGAGGAAACTTCTCTTTGGAACAATCTAAGTCAGGGTGATGAGAACAAAAGGCTTATTGAGTGTTCAGCCTTAAACGGGACATTCATATTCCGATAAGGCTCCCTGAACACCACAGAAAAGAGGGCAAAAGATGTAAGTACTAGATCACCGAGAGGAAGGCCAAGAACACTGTTACAAGCATGGCATGACTGTGGTGCACATGGACGCAGAACCACTGCACTTAAAAAGGGGATGAACAAGACACGGCTAAGAAACATTCAGTCATAGACGGAGATGCCTCGTGGGGCCCAGTCCTCCCTAGACAAACTAGAGGCACCAGTACGCTGAGGAGAAAGGAAGCGATTGTCTTCAGGTGATACAGCAACCGGTGAGTTTCTCAGGTTCCAGAGGACAGCTCCACACCCCTGCTCAAAGGGGGAGCTCTGGTTGAACCCAGTGGGCCATAAAGCAAAACCAAAATAAAAAGACATGAAAGAGTGGGGTGGGAATTGGTGGAAGTGAAAGACTTTGGGGCACCTCAGCGTTACTGCACCCCCCCTTCCTGGGAACCAGGACCCTGGTAACCAACCACGCGTGCACTGGAGCTTTGAGTCCTTTCCATCCCCATTGTAGTCTTTCTTCAATAGACCCGGACCCTGGAACTGGGGTGAGACGACCTGCAGATGACCTGCAAGTGTTCCTCCTTGTTCAACCAACCCAGCAACCGCCATAGCATTAAGTTAGCTGACCACTGAATGAACTAGTCAAAATAGATGACAAATGATTTCTGGACTCTCCTTTTTGATTCTGTACTACCCCCCTTAATTCTGTGGTTTTCTCCTTTAAAAGAGCCTGTAATAGACACAGCAGGGGACCCTTCTCCTCTGAGGCTGAGGGACCTCTGCCATGGCAGCAAAATAAACATTCCTCTTGCTATTGCATCAACTGCGGTGAGAATATCTTTTGGGGCGACCTCCTCTTTGGTGGGGTGCCCAGCACTGCAGCCCGTCTGCGCTCTATGCGCTAGAACCCAGTTCCGAGCTTCGGGCAAGGGGCAGGAGGTTGAGGAAACACACGCAGAGACAGACTAACACACGGACCTCCAATCACTGGTTCAAAAAGCCCTTCTTTAATAGCACCATGGAGGCTTAAATACTCTGCAGTCAATGGCCAACAGATGAAAATCCCATCCTCTGATCCTCTAAGCTAGGCACAGCCTCTAGTAACTTCAATTAGAAGGCTCTAGACAGGGAAGAGCAGCTGAAGGCCAGGACTCATTAGTCCCAACAGTGGGGTTTTAGGACCCAACAGAAGGAGGGGGGATTTGCCATAATGGGGGGGGAGGAAGGGAGGATGGAGGGGATGCCAGCAGGATGTATTATACATATGCACGGAATTGTCAAAGAATAAACTAATTTTAAATATACCACAGAGAGACGGCATTATAAAGCACTTGGACCTGCCTCGCTTCACCGAAAAGTCGAGCAGAGAAACTGTTAGTACATAGGACAGGGATACCACCATACAAACGTTCAATGTGCAGAAAGAAGGAAGGTGTTTGAAAAGTTCACATCCACATGAAAAATGTTAAAGTGTTTATTAAAGGAAAACAGGAAAAGAAGAGGAAGGGAAAGGGATGAGAGGGAAGAAAATGAAGGGAGGAGGAAGGGGAGGGACGGAAAGTGAAGAGGGACAGTGAAGGAAGGGATGGAGGGGAGGAGAGCAATGCCTTCTGTAGGTGACTGGTTTTTATTTTCATTCTGGCATAATTCTGCTATATACAGTGGGAAATAAGGGGATGTGGTATTTCCTGCTATTTTGATATTAAAAGTCTGAACCATGGACTGGGCAGTTGCTTCAGGAGAAATAATGAGTCAGAAAGACACACAAAGAACGCGACTGAGCAGATGTGTTCTACGGAGAGAAACAGGCAGTATACCCTAGACCAACAGTCCCTGGCCTTCAGCGCTCTTACAAAAATGTCTCCAAGCCCACTGCCTGTATTCTGCTCTGTTAGTTGACAGTGACAAGTCAAAAAACCTGACGGGGTGGGATGCTGGACCTCAGCCAAGGCAGGCACGCGTACAGCAAGGATGTGAAGTTCCATGCAACCCTTTATCATGCACAGACTCCTGAAAGCAAGCTCTCATACCTTTATAAAAACCAGGCAACTCCTGGGCACAAACAGGAAGGTCAGAGGCAACCTATGTTGTTTAAACGTTTTCATTTGTTTTGTTTTTCAAGATGGTATTGCTCTGTGTAGATCTGGCTGTCCTGGAACTCGCTCTGTAGACCAGTCTGGCCTCGAACTCAGATCTGTCTGACTCTGTTCCTAAGTGCTGGGATTAAAGGAGTGCACCACCGCACCTAGCTACAGTCTGTGCTGTTTAAACTATACTATATCATCCAGTACAGCATGCCTTCTGAACCCCAGAATCCCTAGGTCACATGGAGGAGTAGGAGGCAACAAACAATCTAGACTTGAGGCCGAGGCTCTCAGGAGCATGAGAGGCTGAGATCTAAACGTTTTGGCAAACTAAGGCCCACAGGCCAAATCCAGTCAGTGCTGAATTTTATAAAGATGTTTTCTTGAAACACTGATACACTGTGTGCTGTAGCAGCTGTGTTCTCACTAAGTGCCAGAACTGAGACGTCGTAGAGCTCATAGACTGCTCAGGAAACCCAGAGTCACTGTTTCAGCCTGCACTCAGTGCCTGCGTCCCCTACAGTCACCACAGTCACCGCCTGTGTCACCCTACAGTCACCATCTATGTCAGCCTACAGCCAGAGTCTGCGTCAGTCTACAGTCAGAGTCTGTGTCACCCTACAGTCACCATCTGTGTCAGTCTACAGCCAGAGTCTGCATCAGCCTACAGTCACCGTCTACTTCATTGGCTCAAGCCGTGGTTCTCAACCTGTGGGTCATGACCCCATTTTCACAGAGGTCACCTAAAACCATCAGTAAACACATATTAACATTACAATTTATAACAGCAGCAAAATTACAGTTATTAAGTAGGAATGAAAACAATTTTATGGTGGGGCCACCACAATATGAGAAACTGTATTAAAGGGTTGCAGCATTTGGAAGGTTGAAAAATCACTGATCTAAAGTTACAGTCTGGCCTTTACAGAAAAACTGAGGACCTTGGATCTAAATCCAAAATAATAAAAGCATAATTACTTAATGTTGGAAACAAATTAAAAAAATAAAATAGAAAACAGGAATGGAGGAGAAACTAGAGAAATATATTACTCGGTATGTTCAAAACACATTATGTAGATATATGAAATTCCTGAAGACTGAAAAATTATGTATACATATATAAATTATATATACATATATAAAAATAAAAGGCTAGTGATTTAACAGAGTCAGTGTCCAGTGGGGCAAAGCAGCTGACAGACAGGTATGACAGGACAAGGCTATAGTCCTAGTCATTCACAGATGGAGGTGGAGGACTGAGTGAGGTCCAGGCCACCCTGAGCTGTATAGAGAGATGCTGCCTCAAAAATAAATAAGTGGAAAAATAAAATGAAGATATTTTAAAAAGAAAGGAGGAAGTATCAGGTGTAGTGGTGCACTCCTTTATTACCAGCACTTGGGAGGTAGAGGCAGGTAGGCCTCTCTGAGTTCCAGGCTAGTCAGAGCTACAATGAGATCCTGTCTCAACAACAACAACAACAACAAAGGAAAGAAAAGGAAGAAATACTTTATTCCAGAAGGAAGAAATACTTTATTCCAGAAGGTCTCAATGGTGAAAACCAGACTGGAAGGATGTGGGATTCCCCTCTGTATGCTGTGAATATGTTCTATTACCATTGGTTAATAAAGAAGCTGCTTTGGCCTATGGCAGCGCACACTATAGCAAGGAAGAGAAAACAGAGATAGAGGAAGAAAGAAGGGCAGAGTCAGATAGATACCATGCAGCTGCTGAAGGAGAAAAATGCCAGAAACTAAGGGAAAAAAATGCCAAAACCTTATTGGTAAGTCACAGCCAAGTGGTGATACACAAACTAATAGAAATGGGTTAATTTAAGATATCAGAGCTAGCTAGAAATACAACTGAGCCACTGGCCAAGCAGTGTTGTTCATATAGTTTCTGTGTGAGTATTTGGGTCTGGGCGGCCAGGAATCAAAAGTACAGTCTCTGTCTACACTGGAAAAATGAATCAGTAGTTAAGAGTACTGGTTGCTCTTGAAAGGATCTTCGTTCACTACCCAGCACCCATATGGCAGCTCACACTGTTCTGCAGGCACTACACATATGAAGGCTAAATACCGACATATGAAACAAAAATAAATAAATCTTGTTTTAAAAATATGAAAACTTGCAAACATGAGTTTAGACTAATTCATAGGTATCTCTGAGTTACCAAGGGACACAGATTTGAGGAGAAATACACTTCATCTTTTTTTGAAGAAGAGAAATCAACAAACATTGTTGAGAGCGCCTATTTTTCTGTCTTCTGTAGCTACTGCTAGAGGTTAAGCTAGACTGAAAGTATCTGAGCAGAGCAGACATCTATAGATCTCTGCCCAGTATGATCCTTTACAGGGGTGATACCCTAGAGCAGCAGTTCTCAACCTGTGAGTCACGATCCTGTTGCGGGGGGGGGGGGCGTTGACTAACATTTTCACAGAGGTCAATTATCATATATCCTACATATCAGGCACTTACATTATGATTCATAACAGTAGCCAAGTTATCGCTATGGAATAGCAACTAAAATAGTCTTACAGTTGGGGTCACCAAATGAGGAACTGTATTAAAGAAAGGGTTGCAGCATTAGGAAGGTGAAAATCACTGTTTTAGACAATCAAGGTATGTCCTTGTTCTCATTCTGGAGTTACACATAGGGACCTAAGACTTGGCCAGAACTGTGAGGAAGGCTATAGCTGTGACTAGCTGTAGCTAACACCTACCTTCTTCATCTGGATCTGGGAAATTAGCACGAGCTTTGGAGGAATCAGGGTGGCAATTCTGGGAACATCCCGAAGAAGGAAAGGCATTCCAAAAAAGCTGGGGGAGATGAACGCTTGCCTGCTAATATGAGAACCAGCAGAACAAAGTGATGTATGCAGTGGTATATGCTTGTAATCCCAGCACTGGGGGGACAGTGATAGGCAGGTCAGCCTGGCCCTAACTGGTGAGCTCTAAGCCAGTAAAAGACAGTAAGTAAACAAGGTGGATGGTGTATCTGAAGCTGTCCCCTAGCTTTCACAGGCATGTGTGTATATGTAGTGTACATCCACATACATGCACATGCATGTGCACACATACCCTTATATATGCATGAACACAAACATGCAAAGGGTTACTATTAAAAGAAGACAATCATATAGAAGTAATCTTTCAAACTCAGGAAAGAGTCCAGGTCATCCTTTTTTCAAAGGAGTTTTTGTGTCACAAAAATCATGCTGTGCCCTTTGTGCCAATGACAATTAAAACTTGGCAACATGACTTTCAGTTATATGTAGTCATTGCAAGATTTCAGCCAGTGTGGCTCCAGACACCTGTAATGCCAGACTTGGAAGACTAAAGCAGAAAGACCAAGTTCAAAGCCAGCCAGAGCCACACAGTGCAACCCTATCTCAAAGGGCAAAATTTTTAAAATTATTTACCTGTAAAGATTTGTTCTATTTTTATTTATATGTATGTGTGTGTATGCAAAGCTGTGTGAGCTAAAGAGGACATCAAATACTCTGGAGTCCTGCAGCCAGAGTTATGGGTGGTTGTAGAAACCTATCATGGGTTCTGGGAACCAACTCCGGTTCTCTGGGCAAAAGGAGCTGTTATGGCCATATCTCGGAATCCCAAAAGAAACCACAAAGCCAGGTTTCTGATATAAATACAAGAGAATCTTTGTTTAGCAAGCTTAAGCTCAGACCACAAACCTCCAGCACACCAACGCAGCAGGTAAGAAGAGAATGCAGCCTGAGTTCAGAAAAAGACAAGCTTTTACAAAGGGAAAATGTCACAAGTAAGGGGCACGTGTCTTGTTTTCTTGGGACTGGGTAAAGAGGGTACAGACTAAGAGGATTTCTGAAACCACTGGTCAGTTTTTGGGTGCGAAACTCTAACAGAGAACACAGATGACTGACAAGGTATCTGTGAGGGCAGGATGTATTCAGAGACATCTGGACCTCGTCCACCCTTCTGGTCTCACACCTTAACTGGCTGTCCGCTTTAAATTTCTCTATCACAGCACATTCCTGGTGAAAGACCCTAATTTCTAGGGTTCGAGGAAGGATCCCCCAGACTCAATAAGCCACGCCAATGGATGCCAACAGTAAGAGGTTTTTTTTTTTTTTTTTTTTTTTTTTTTGGTTTTTCAAGACAGGGTTTCCCTGTAGTTTCTAGAGCCTGTCCTGGAACTAGTTCTTATAAACCAGGCTGGCCTCGAACTCAGAGATCCTCCTGCCTCTGCCTCCCGAGTGCTGGGATTAAAGGTGTGCGCCACCACCGCCCGGCTAGTAAGAGGATTCTTTAATGTCAAAGGCACCAACGAGGGACTCACTACTCCAGTGAGAATGAGCCCCCCTTGGTATTCTTCCAGCAAGCATTTATAGGGTCACAGGGTTACATAATAGGGAACCATAGCAACAGCCATATCATTGGTCAACTCAAATTAACATATGGGGGGGGGGTCAGCATCAGGATGAAAACAAGTCCAACAGGATAAAAACAAGTCTAACAGGATGAAAACAAGTCTAACAGGATGAAAACAAGTCCATTTCCTTTTGGTAAAAATGGTCCACAGTACTCACTGATAAGGCTATTGTACAGTAAATTGTCAGTATTCTCTGGTTCAGCATATCTTATAACTGTATAGATTGTGCAGTTACCAAGTTGTCAGAACCTTAAGAACAAAAACAAGTCTAAATTAAGCCAGTTTTCGGCCAGTTTCTACCTCCTGAGCTTTGATACACAAAGGACTGGGTGTTTTTCTCAAGACTGCTCCTACTGCCCACAGATATCCTGTTTTGCCCCCTTGGCAGGTACAGCTGGTCTCAAGGCTGCTTCTGCTACTCATAGGTATCCTGTTTTTCCCTAGGTGATCACAGAAACATCACAAAAAAATCTTAAGATGGAGACTAGGGTTGGGGTCTTTCATGGGAACTGAGGTCAATCCTAGGTCACCAGTTGTCTGAAAAGAAGTCCCATCTTCTAAGATAAGAGTCTGTGAAGTCACAATGCACTTAAATCTCAGAATATCACAGAGTGAGTACTCGGAGCTGTTGAGTCAGTTCTCTAGCCCTCACCAATATATGTTAATAGAAGAATCTTTACTAAAATCAACAACGTTTACACCATCCAGGAAAAATCTCCAAACTAAAACAGTCATACAGTACAAAGTTCAAGTTATACAATGTCACGCAAGCATTCAAGACAGTTTTTTCCCTTTAAAATAAAATAGAAAAGGCTGAAGTGACGGTTAAAAGCACAGTAGTTTCCTAAGTCCCTAAAGGTGTCTTGGTCACAGTTTCTTACCTTTGATGGAGGGTTTGGAACTGAAGCTGGAGGTTCTGGAAGCCTAAGGAAGTTAACAGTGAGAATCATGGTCATGGTATGTCTCACGTCTCATAGACAACAGAGAAGCTGTAGTGAGTCCTATCTGCAGAGAGAGAGACCCGACCTTTGCATATCATCCTGCTCACCTTAGTGAGGAAGGCAGCCTCACTGAATGAATGACATCTAACCTCTTATGTCCTTACATAAACATAGCTATGTTTATGCTAAAGATACAGTTAGAACCTGTTTTGTTGAAGTCAGAGGCTTACCTTTCACCTCCATGACTGCATTTTGGCAGAGGAGCATTTTTTTCTTCATAAATGATAATTTATTTAAATAAATGACATTAATTGTAAAAAGTACTGTAACTGCTGGGAAAAGTCACATGAACGCTGTTGTCTCTATATCAAAGAGTAGTTTACTTTGCATTATCTTTCACTCAAAATATTTAACCCAAAATTCAGTGTAATGGAAAAAAAATCAGCACAATTAATGGAAAGGAAACAAAGGCCTCTATCAAGACAAGCAGCTTGGGAACCCAGAGAACATCAAGCTGTCAACACCTGCAACTGGTCAGGAAACAGCATCCACTAGTTTTCTGAAGTAGATGCGATGAGCAGTTTCACTGTCAACTTGACACAACCTAGGACTACTCAGGAAGAGGGAACCTCAACTGAAGAATCGCCCTGAAGAGACCGACGGGCCTGTGGGGATGCCTGTGAGGTACTGTCCTGATGGATGAAGGAGGACCCTGCCCACTGTGTGCCGCACCATCCCCAGGAAGTGGGCCCATGCAGTATAAGAAAGCTATATAAGCTAATACACAGTGTCTCTTATTACTCTGGTTTCTGTTCCAGGCTCCTGCCTAGGTTTCCCTTGAAGATGGACTGTAACTTGTAGGTCAAAATAATCCCTCCCTTCCCCAGGTTGTCCCTGGTTAGTGCTGTATCTCAGTAACAGAAAGCAAACTAGAACAGCAGGACCTATGGAATTTGTTGGAAGCAGCAACTATATTATCACCTATTGTATACAATAAGGAAGAAAAAGAATTTAAACAGGATCAAAAAAAGCTATTAAGTCATCAGGCATATAAAACTTTAATACCAGCTACTAATATCTTGAACATTAACAAGAAAATGTCTTTAAGACACATTAAAGATCTTTATAAGGGAAGGCTACAAATAAGGTCATCCTGAAGATCAACCACTCTTGCAGCCCTTCAGGGTTCCAGTCTACAGTGATCTGAGCACTCAGCACCAGGAAGGCACTTGGTGGTGGAGATCTTATAATTAATTGTGCATGAGGCACACTATAGAACTTGTAATTTTTAAAACTATTATTGTCTCTTTTTACTTCCCATCTCTCTCTTAAAATGACCACAAAGAACCAAATTAACTGCCATAAGGGATAAAAATTTAACACATATTATCCTCTAAAATTGCACAGAGCTATAATTTTAACTCTACAGTCAGTTTCTACCAAATCAAATCATTCTGCTGAATATCCATTAAGAATCACTTCCTGTTACACAGTGTGGCACAGCCCAAGGCTAACAGCTCATCATAACCTGACACTCCATGCCACTGAACCACCCCCTGCCAGAAGGAGCACGAAGGAGCTTGGGGTCAGACTGGAGATGAATGCCACTTACTTCAAGGACTTAGATAAGTCATCACTTAATTCTTTAGGGATGTAATCAGAGATCAGACCATGGGCATAGCGAACATAGTCCTCTGAAAGAAACAGAATATGGAATGAAAAAAAATAATTAGTAATATTTGCAGTGGTTTGAGTCAAATTGATCCAAGTTCAAATTCTTGTTCCACATGGATTTGGAAATTCACTTAAACCCTACTTTCAGTTTCCGCACTGGTAAAACAGGGACACTAAGAACTTCCCGTCAGGAAAGGAAAAGTACAATGGATGAGAGGTAAGATGGGAAGCTGCCACAGGCTGACTGCACAGCGGATGGCCCTAAATACCCCTTTACAAGCGAAAGACTCAGGCCAGCTTTCTTAGTTAAGACCCAAATACAAATAAAATCACAAACCAGACCTAACAGCAAGAATTGTTCGAATCTCTTTTTTAATGGCCATTTTTTTTTTTTTTTTTTTTTTTTTTTTTTTTTTTTGCAAGCCTGCTTCAATAAAGAAGCCAATTACTGAACAGGAATGAGTATGCTCACAAACATGGTAACAGAACAGGAAAAAACTGAATCAGCAGAATGTAGAATCATTAAATTTCCAGTGTTCAGTGCCAACCATACTCCAGCAGGCTGAGGATGTCATGTAGTGGCAGAGTCTGCCTAGCATGATTGAGACTGTAGGGTCAGTTCTCAGAATGGATAGAAGGTAGGAGGGAAAGAAATAATAAGATAGAAATGTAAACCAAAACATGTTTTTGCAAAGAGAATTAATTTTCACTGCTAGAACACCGAGAACTCTCTGAGGAGATGTGAGATACTGGGATCTAAAGAGTGATCTCCCCCTGGGGCCCTGAGGCAGGATGAAGGCCAGGCCAAAGGCCAAAGGCCATGTAGTCTAGCTGAGAGCCTCCATCAGCAGTCCTCTGGCTTCACTATTTGCTAGGTAGGAATTTGGCATAACCTTGCTTCTCATGACATGTCTAGTACACCTGTCATATTACAAACACTTCATACAGGGTAGCAAGAGTGTTCACAGTCACTATCACCATTTGTATACAATACCGTTCACCAAACAAATGATTTAAGCCACAGTTAGTGACGGGCACCATCTAAGGCTGGAAGCCAGCAGTGTCTGAGCTCAGAGGAACAGCTGTCTACACAGGAGAGCAGGAAGCTTCCACCCTCATAGAGCAGACAGCAGTTAGTTCTGTGGCAACCCTCTGCTTACCTTCCTTGTCCCTGGAAATCTGATCACCAGAGAAATATGCAGATGACTGTACCCGGGCTCCAACATTAATGTTATTGGCTTTCAATGCCGCCACAGTTTGGTTGACCTAGGAGGTAAACACAGGAATGTACTTTCAAGATAACTTTGCAATGCCATGACTCCCCAGATGGCTTTTGGTCCACCAGATATCCAGGAAATATTTAAGCACCTAGAACTATCTTTGCCAGCTCTGGTGGTTTGAATAAGAATGACTGCTATAGGCTCATATTTTGAATGCTTAGTCACCAAGGAGTAGAACTCTCTGAAAGCATTAGGAGGTAGGGTCTTGTTGGAGGAAGTGAGGTTTCAAAAGCCCATGCCAGGCCCTCTTTGCTTCTCTGCCTATGGATCAGTATGAATCTCTCAGCTACTGCTCCAGCGCTATGCTCCCTGCTATGATGATAATGGACTAAATTTCTGAAACTGCAAGCAAGACCCCAATTCAAAGATTCTTCTATAAGAAGAGTTGCCTTCATGTGTCTTCACAGCAACAGAACAGTGACTAAGAAGACGCCAGCTGTCGGAAAATGAGTTAACGAGAGGTGGAGCCACAGTACCGAATGATCTTAACACATGGGCTTTCTGAGCCCCACCGTAGAAGGCGCTATGAGAATGGAGAGTAAAGACTTTAGAATTAACCTGCCCCTCCCCAGCTATCTGAGCAACATCCAACCACAAGAGCTCCTGGCATTCAGGGGCAGGGCCATGCAATCAAAAGAAAACTAGGTTCTGTTTAACCTGGGAGCACTACAGGCATTTTCCTGGCTATTCAGGATAGTCATGGGTCTGGTCTTATGTCTAGTCTGCAAGGCCACACACCTTTTTCACCAGCCACTTCAAGGTCTTCTCTGCGCTATACTTGTAGTACTTCTTGCTGTTTACTTCTGCGTTGAATTAAAAGAGGAAAGTAAGAACCTCAGTATAATGAATTAAACTAACAACAGCCATAGACTTATAACACAAACTACATAAATCAGTGACTTCGAGCATTTCAAAACCTGAAGCTAGAAACCTGAGAGCATACTCGAGATAGTGAGATAGTAAAATAATAATAATAACAATAACAATAATAATATAAAATCCCAAGCAGAGTTTGGGCGCCTCAAATGTCAACCACTACTAAGAGAGCAGACAGACAATTAAGAATCTCTCGATTTTTACAAACAATTCAGAAGAAAATGTTTTTTAATACACAGTCAACTAACAAGCTAAATAATCTTATTTTTTTCTGAACAATTCACTTACACCAATGTTTTCAATAAAACATGTCCTTTTTCAATAAAAATGGAAATTTCAAGGTTTGGAGTTGAAATCAAAGTAAGGCAGGCAGCTGGGAAATTCACTGCATATATTCAGGGGAAAAACATCTTGGTGTCTACTTCCTGGTGGGATTAGTGGAGCCTAAAGGCACAGATATGTCTGTCTCTTGACGTATTACCAATATAATCATAGCTAGTTCAGGAGGATTTAGATTCATGGTGACCTCAGCGTGGTCCCTAACGGAGCAGAGAGTTCCACCTCTTGTAAATGAAAGCTGGCTTTACGCTGAGTCATTAAACCAGGAGCTCGCATGCACCATTTTCATTATCAGCTGTCTTCTCCCTCCTGCCAGGCCTTCTCTACAGCCCACAGGAGTCATCTTTATGAGCACTGGGAAGCCTGTGGCCAGCAGAGACTCCACAGAGGTCACACAGAATGAGTCCTCCCCTCCCTCTGGGCCTCAGGAAATGGAAACTGCTTCTCTAGGGTAGTCTGTTGAAGTCTCTTAAATGATCCTGACCCGAGTCCCAATCAATCTCCTCCCCTGTGCAGTATGTGGCTGATAACATG
This sequence comes from Arvicola amphibius, assembly GCF_903992535.2. NCBI lineage: Eukaryota > Metazoa > Chordata > Mammalia > Rodentia > Cricetidae > Arvicola > Arvicola amphibius. The sequence continues at coordinate 51,854,539 of NC_052059.1, forward strand.
CAAGGCCAGGCACAGCAGGATAGGGAGGGGTCGCCCTACACTGTCATCTCTGAGGATGGTACTGGAAGCATAAGGACATTCTGTCACATGTCTAAGAACTCTTGCTCTTTAGGACCAGGACAGCCTGGGCACATGGCTCACTGCAGTACAAGGCTATTAGACTGGAATGCACTCTGCTGGAGGCCCTCCCTTGCCCGACACACAAGTCGGACACTGAGCCTTCAGCCACTCAATGAAGGCACACTGTTTAGTCACTCGTTAGAATTCACGTACTACCGAAGAGCAAGGATTCGAAAAAGCCTCAGCGCTCAAGTCTCTCCTGAAGGAGTCACCTCTGCTGCCTGCTTCTCTTGCCCTGACCTCTGAGTTTCCTGGAAGAGCGCCCCACTTCCCAAGCACCTTGAGGTAGGCTCTCCTACCCATCTCGGGTGGAGTCAAACTGAGCTGCCTGTCTGGGTTTACAGATCCGCTGCCGTGCAATCACCCTGGGATGTGACATTACTCTCTGAACCTGCTTCCTCCAATACAAAGGAGGGGATAACTCAGGAGATGTGCGAGCACAACAGGAAGTAACACACACAAATTACAATACAGTGTCTGCCACATAAAAATATGGAAAAAAGGGTGGCAAAGACATCTGTAAACACCAACAGCAGGAACTAACAAGCTCTTTACATATAATTCTTGGGGCTGGAGAGATGGCTCAGCAGTTAAGAGCATTGCCTGCTCTTCCAAAGGTCCTGAGTTCAATTCCCAGCAACCACATGCTGGCTCACAACCATCTGTAATGAGGCCTGCAGGAAGAATACTGTATACATAATAAAAAAAAAATTACATATAATTCTTCCTTGATGGCCAAAAGAAATCTCAGATGATGATGATATTTTAGCAGTCTTTTTTCTCCTCCCTGAGACAGGGTTTCTCTGTGTAGACCAGGCTGGCCTTCAACTCACAGAAATCTTCCTGTCTTGGCCTCCTGAGTGCTGGGATTAAAGGCATGAGCCAAGGCAACCAGCTAAGAAGGGAATCTCAGTAATAAGAGATTATCTAGATCAACCGCAATGATTAGGGTGGGAAGGCCTGCCCACTGTGGGTGAGCAGACAAGGCTGGCTGAGGAGCAGCATGCACACAGGCATGAATGTGCTGTTCTGCTCTTAACCATGGATTTAACACGTTCCTCTTGCCACTCTACCTGCTCTGCACAGGAACTGTGAACCAAAATCAACCCTTTCTCTACCCAGCTACTTCTCTCAGGGCATCTTGTCACAACTGTATGGGGCAAACTAAAACGTGCCCCACCCACTAAAGTTCCCTGCACACCTGCAGCTCTAGAGTTCTCCCAGCACAGCTGCAGTGCTCAGGTGGCCACTGAGCACCAGGAGATTCCTTTCTGTTTTATTTCAGAGCAGTGCTTCTCGACCTTCCTGATGCTGCGACCCTGTAACACAGCCCCTCATGTTGTGCTGACCACAACTGTAAGATTCTTTCACTGCTCCCTCCGAACTGTGATTCTGCTACTGCTATGAATCCTAATGTAAACGTCTGTTGTGCAGGACACCTGACATGCAACCCCCAGAGGGGCTGTGACCCACAGTTTTGAGAGCTGCTGTTCTAGATCTTCACAGAGGTGGGTTGTGCGGAGTGTGTTCGGCAGTTTCTGGAGCCGTCTCCATGCTGCCGTCTGCAGTGTGGTCCTGGTTAGACTACACTTCTGACCCATCTCAGCCAGCCATTTGTTCCACTTTTGGGCTATTTGAGGACGGTTGCTATTTAAAATAAAACAAAAGAGAGGCTGCATCCTCACTCAAATTTTTGCACTGACACACATATGCCTAGAAAAAGAACTAGGCACAGAACTCCTGAGTTGCATGAAACTGTCAAGTGGTCATACCTGTGTCTTTAAAAAACCAAGACTATTTACTAGATGAAATATAAGATACACGGTTTTATACAGGTGGTTCTGTGCCTGAGAAATACTGGAGTTCCTCAAGATCATACAGATTTTGCCCTTTTTCTTCTAAAAGTTTAATCATTTTTAGTTTTGCATTTAATTCAACAAACTGCTTGGAGTTCCTTTTTCTGACAATGTCCATTCTTTCCATAGGGCAAATTGACAGACACCCTTCCCACACTGAACTTTCACAGCACACACTGCACACACAAAGCTGCTCTCTGGAAGTAGCTTTACAGCTCAACACCGTGCTGACTCCAAGTCGTACTTTCTTGCAGGTGCCTCTGGGTTTTTACTGTCTATGAAGACAGACAATTTTACAGAGATTCTCAATTGCCTGCCCTTTCTTTCTTCTCATATTACAGAACCTTCTAAGACTTCTGTCAAGATGAAAACAGAGACAGCCTTGTTGGAGCTGGCATAAAGGAGAAGGTGTGTCCACTCTCTTATAATGTTTATGCAAGGAGTGTGCCGCAGACGTCTTTGTCAGAGACAGGTCACTTCAAATCTACTTCATGACTGAATTTTGTCAACTGTTTTCTGTATTTACTGACATGATCACAGTTTTTCTCTTATAATGCACAAACTTGTGAATTATTCTAACTTTCTAAAGCTTACAGACTTTGTATGTCTGATTTATTTTTTAAAAAATATTTTATTAGACTTTTTCAGTCTGTGAAGGCCAAAGATGTCTAATTTTATTTTTATAACAACTTTTCGTATTGGGGTCAATGGCCATTGATTTTGGTATTGGGGCCATTTTTGATCTCATAAAATTGTAGTTTCACAAATTTCCTTCCTTGTCTATTTACTGAAAATGTCTATGTAAGTAGTCTTGCTATGAGTATCATTTCTTCCTTAAAGCAAAATATAATTTACCATGAAGCCCGCTAGGCTTTCTGTCCATGAAGTTTTTACATCAGAGTTTGAAGTTAAATATTCCCAGGACAAGATGCTCACTGTATTCTAGAATGTTATATAAGAAAAAAAATGGATAAACCAGAGCTAATCTTGAAATTCATAAAATTTGAAGAGCAAGTTCATTTAAAATGTTTACATAGGCCACAGACTACCCATAATTGTGAAAGATCCATGCATAGATCCTGTGCTCCAATTTAATGTGGCAAGTGTAGTACCTACCCCTCATCAAAGAAACTTGTTTTACTGAAAACCTAAGACTATCATAGAAAGCCACAACTCATTAAAATGCAGAGAACGACTATGGTGTTGCTCGAAACATCTACAACATAACCCTACACCAAAGGTTCAGGGGACATCCTGGAAAAGGGCTGGGATGACTGAAACTCCAAGATATCTTCTATCTATGACTGCATCCACGAAATCTTAGTATAGCCATAATTAAACATGACCTGAAAACTGACACCACCAGTTGACATCCCAGTGTGGATAGGGAAATCACACAAAGACCCATAAAGATAAAGAGCTGCAGGCAATTAGCATCTGTTCAAAGAGAAAGAATCAGTCCTACTCCAATCCCAAGGCACTAGTCCTCAACACACATACATGAGACCCACCAAACGCCCCAACAAGTTATATTCATTTATGTATACACATGTGTACGCACGCACACACGCACGCTGTAGGCTAATGCTCTTGTACACTGTAAAGATTTGTCACTCGTAATAGTTTAATAAAACACTGACTGGCCAGTAGCCAGACAGGAAGTATAGGTGGGACAACCAGACTAGGAGAATTCTGGGAAGAGGAAAGGAAGAGAGTCAGTCACCAGCAGATACAGAGAAAGCAAGATGAGAATGCCTCACCGATAAAAGGTACCAAGCCTCGTGCCTAAACATTGATAAGATTATGGGTTAAGTTGTAAGAGCTAGTCAATAAGTCTGGGCTACCTAGGCAGTAGTGGCACACGCCTTTAATCCCAGCACTCGGGAGGCAGAGGCAGGTGGATCTCTAAATTTGAGGCCAGCCTGGTCTATAAGAGCTAGTTCCAGGACATGCTTCAAAGCTACAGAGTAAACCCTGTCTTGAATAACCAAAATAATAATAATAATAATAATAATGTCTGAACTAATAGGCTAAACAGTTTATGTAATTAATACAAGCCTCTGCGTGTTATTTGGGACTGAATGGTTGTAGGACCAGGTGGGACAGAAACTTCAGTGTGTGTGTGTGTGTATGTGTGTGTGTATGTATGTATGTATGTATGTATGTATGTATGTATGTATGTGTATATATTTGTGTGTATGTGTGGCACCTCAGCTTCTGCAGAATAATCTCTGTCCCTCAGATCTCCCTGCTGAAAACCTCACAGAGTCACATGGCCACAGCCTGCTGCTGAAGGCTTGTGCACCGTACCTTTCTCTTCTGTCACATGCCAAAGTGACTTCTCAAGCTCAGGAAATCTCAACAACAAGACGCAATCTGGAAACATGCCATCCACTACGACCTGATCCAAGGGCTGATACTTTCCCTGAAAGGAACAACTAAGTTAGTCAGGTGGCCAACAGTCCAGTCAGTGAGCATTTACACCAAAGAAAGAGGGAAAACAGGACCACTCCACAGAAAATCTTTGCATTAGCATCTGCGCCCACCCTTCCACTGAGGGTCCTCTAAACTGGGAAAGGTTCAAGAGCCAACCCTAAGCTTCTCTTGTGAGGACGGCCTTCCAAACATCAAGCTAGCTCCCTCAAGGGTATACAGCTGCTGTGTGAAACAGAGATGCTGGAGACTGTCTGAAGATGGCCCAGCTAGTCCATATAAACACGCCAGCTGAGATCAGTTCCAACTGTCACACAGGCCCAGAACAAGCCCAGACAGGCCAGACCCAGAATATATTCCTGCTTCCCTGCCTTCACTCCAGGGCTGAAGAAAACCAAACCAAACCAAACCAAACCAAACAAAAAGGCCCCTACTTCAAAGAGAAAAATTTCCAAAGTGAATCCATTCCTCCGGGAGCTATCAGCTGAAGCTTCCAAATTAGATGGGAATAAGGAAAAGGCAAGCATGACGTAAGTACAGAGAGGCAGGCAGGCAGGCAGGCTAAGGCATGCCCACAGCCAAGCAGACACAGCTGTCTGTCAGGAGCGAGCCAAGCAGACGTTTGCAGAGGTCCGTTTCTCCTCACTTTCTAATGGCAAGGGAAAGCATGCATATCTGATGAAGACATTCTCCTGATTGGGGAGCCAGGCTTAGGAATGGGTGCCCTGTCTCTCCAGGTCCCATCTCTGCTTCTCTGTTTCTGTGACCAAACTTGTAAAGACAGACGCGTGACTGATCGATTTTCTCTGGTTTTCAAGGTGAATCCTCCTGTTTCTTTCACAACACACATGATAACTTGTTCTATTTTTCCATTAGGCTAAAAGAGGCAAGAAATGCCAGAGTGAAATGTTCTTCCATCTGACCTAGGCTCCCCAGGGTTACAGTCTTTGGCCTTCCAGGATCAACCAGCATTTTTAACTTAGCTGCTGTAAATAGTACTGACAAGCATGAAACCACAGCCATGATGGAAGTTTTATCATTGCTATTGCACTCTTATTTTCTTTGCTACATGTACATAAAAAAGTAAAATAAAAATCTGTTCTAAATAAGGTTAGTAAGAGTTAGTGTTAAAGGCTGTGATTTTAAAAGAACAGGTCAAATTCAAAAATGGGGTCAATATTTTAATAACTAAATAGATATGGCCCCATGTAAACTAGGGAAGAAACACTAGACGCCCATGTGCTTACACTTCCAGGACTTAAAGAAAGTACAGTGGCTCTGGTGAGCACCACCCTGCTTTGCTCTGCATCTGTCACCTTGAGTCCACCACACAGCAGAAGGCCAGGCTGCAGAGCACTAAACCCGGGTCTTGCTCTTAACAGGAGATGGGGAAGTAGTGCTGGGAACTGAAGCTGTGAGTGCCTTTCTCCCTCTTAATTTATCTTAGAAAACACACCTGTGAACCAACTGAAGTTCTCAAATCCATCCCCAAATCCTCCTGTAGCTTCCTGGCAATAGCCACCATCTCTATGACTTAGAGATGTGAGTCCCAATAGCCTCACTGCCGTGTACCCCAATATACTGGCTGTCATGGCAGCTTTCAGAAAAGAGCAAAGTGAATCAACTGAGGGGCAGAACTCCACTACTGTACTGTAAAAGGAGAGAAGCAAGTACCAAGAAAAATAGGAATAAAGTTTTCGGTGAGTTTTACAATTTACAACATCCTAAAATCGATCAACCTACAAAATAAAGTTTTGAAAATTTGGTTTGAAGACCAAATAAAATGAGCCATAATCATTTATTCTATGTGCAAATGAGAGTCTGAGAAACAGAGACTGCCTTAAGCATTTCAAATAACTCACTAAAGTGAGCTCAAAGATTTTGAAGCTGACTGATGGACCCTTAAGGGTTCCTAATTTCCCTTTTAAGAGGTCCCCAAGCTCAAAACTATATTCATAATGATTCTAAAAGGCTGCCTGCATTTGTATCAGATTGACATGATGTTGGTAATTGAAACGATGTTGAACAAATCTGGGCCCCTTAGCTGGAGTTAAGGCACTGACACCAAAATACACTGTATTCTTAGTTTTTAAAATGCCAGTTTTACTTAAGATATCCTTGCTCAGTGGGGCTAGAGAGATGGCTCAGAGGTCAAGAACATTTGCTGATGTTTCAGAGAACCCGGGTTCCATTCCTAGCACCTATGTGGCAGCGCACAGTTGCCTGTAGCTTCGCCTCCCAGAGCTGTGATGCTCTTCTGCCTCCGTGAGTACCAGGCACACACACTCCACATGCGCAGCCACTCACACAAACACATAAAAGAAATCTGTTTAAAACAAACAACAACAAAAGTAAAAAAAACCCAATGAAACAAACAAAAAGACAATAATATCATTGCTTAAGTAGTGAAAGCAATGAATTTTCCTTAAATCTTGATCCTGAATGGAGTCATTGCCGCTCTGTGTGAGGGAAGTGTGCTTACCCAGTGTCTACTGTTGTAGCTAGAGGCACAGACATCGTCGAGGAAGAGTGCTGAGAGACATTAGTGCTTTTGCTCTGGGTACTCAAGCCCCAGCCACACAGAGCTTCCCCGTTGGTGTTTACTAGGCATAGGCACACTTAAGTTTACCTGTTTATCAGACACTCGCATAAGAAGGTAAATCTCCTGGCCAAATTCTTAACATTCCCATCTAAGCACTTAGTGGTTTTCATTGCTAGGCATGGCTACCACTGAGGTACACAAGAGTGGCAAGATAAGCATTATGGTCACAGCTACCTAGTAGCAAACCTGATCACCATTAAGGTGCTGCTTCCTGGGGGAGGTCAGGGTGCTCTGCCCCACACTGGTACACATGGGGCCCATAGGGTAATGACTGAAGCACACTGTGAAAAGGAGAAGCAGTGTCTTCTGCCCCTCCCTGCAATCACCGCAAGTGGGAAGCTCACCTCTTTGCCAGCCTTTATGAGGTAGTGAAGGAGCAGAAACAGAGGATCCATGGGTGTCACAAAGTGGAGAAGCCCCCCTGCAGATGAAAAAAAAAAAAAAAACAAGAGAGGGACATGCTTTACAAGAGCCACAGTTATTTCGTCTCCCAGGGTGCGCTGTAGTGAAAGCCCACACTCACTACTGCCCATTTGGCAGCATGTGCGACAGCATGTGCTTAAGAAAGACCCTGGTTTAAACGCTCCCATTTCCTGGAGTTAGATTCCGTGTGTCTGACTGCCTTTAGAACAAACAAAACTGTTCTTTAAAAGTCTATGAGAAAGAGTGATCGATGAGCCAGACTGTCCAGGCTCAATCACTGCTTCCCTACATTTTCCAGTCTCCACCCAATGTTCTGCAGCTATCGGCCAATACCAGCTGAGCGTGTGCCACACCAGGAACTGGAGCTCTCGTGGACTCCCTAAGGATTAGGCACAGCTACAATCGAAGGGGACAGTGCACTTTCCACCTCCTGAGTTACACAAACTACACTAAATTAAAAAAAAACAAAACTTTTTGTGTGCGTGTGTGTCTGCATGCATGTGGGTATGTGTACCTGGATACAGATGCCCATGGTGGCCCAACAGGACATCATATCCCCTGGAGGGGGTGGGACCATGGGGCCTTTTCCTCTTGCTCTCTCTCTCTTTGGTTCTTGGCCAGGAAGTGAATGGTTTGGCTACATGGTGCCATCATGATGTGCCACCTCAGAACCAACCAGGCCAAGGGACCAAGGACTAAACCTCCACACTGAGAACTACAGCACATCTTCTCTTCTGATGGGCTGACAGCCTAGAGTGTGCACTTATCATATAACAGTGACAGGGAAGCTGGCTAAAAAGGGCACAGTAGGTTACACGAGAAACCACTTCTTCAAAAGTCGTTACTTTCTCATTTGTTTTAGAAACTCTATCAGTTTGCTCAAGGAAATAATACGTTAAGAATTCCTCTAAAGGAAATGTTTCCAATCAACTCCACCCACACTCCACGGCACGGACCATCTAACTCCTGCCAAAGGGTGTGTTGTGTTTCAGGAGAGAAACCAGAACTGTCAATTTAACATGTGACAAGCAGCATCACTTGCTCCAAACCCTTTCTGATGCACAGAAAGGCTCCTAACTTACACATACCAAACCAGCAGGATGAACCCATACACACACACGAGATGTGTTAACAGTAGGGGAAAAAATTACATATATATACCTGTCACTTACCCGATTGAACTGACTGATTTATAAACCAAGAACGGTGCTTTTCCTTGAAAACTTTGATTTCAAACAGCTGATGTAGACACATATCCAGTAAGTAAACGGCTCCTTCCCCTGTAACACAGATGTGCTCAGTACTGTCTCTATTCTCACACATATGTGTATATCACAAGTCAGTCCAGAGTTCCAAGGAATGCTCCTAACAGGAACCTGAACATATGGAGTCATGCTCTACACTCACAGACTCCAAGGAAAGTCCATGGGTATTAGGCACAGACATTCAGTTTCCATCTTCATCATCCTCGCTGAACTTAAACTGCAAAAGTGAAAGACACAAGTCATTTACCTTGACTGTCATACAGCCTCCTAGCTACCAGATCCTAATGGCTCTAACAGATGTGAGCTAGTGCCTGGGTCTGTCACTAGGCCAGCATGTAGCTCCCTCTACGCAGGAGCAAAGACAAGGACCAAGCCCTCAGATGGCACTGGCCACTCTGAGAAAAAAAAGAACTCTCTTCAAGCCTTAGTCAAATGGATGGAACTTTCTGTTTTATTCTTTTAAAGGGAGAGGGAGAAGGGTTAGAGGCTCAGCTCAGTCAGGGGTAAAGGACTTGTCCAGCCTGCGCTAGGTCCGGGGGTCAATCCTCAGCAAAGGGACAGGAGGGGTGAAGACTGCTTATCTGAGGTTTGACTAAACATGGGTCTAAGCGGTAGGAGAAATGGGGATAGAAGGGATGCATATCTGATGTTTTACCCCTCGACTCATCCAACCACAGAGCCATCTCTGAAATCTCCGGAATCATATGCTGAGTGTGGCACTGGGGAAGCTACATAATCTGCTTGCTCATCTGTGTCCATGGCAATACTGATTCCACCTTAGAGGGTTTTTATGAGAACTGAACAAAAGGAAACACCCCTACATTTCCAGAGCATGACCCAGGACATGGGAAGTGCTTAGCTTAGTCCTCTGACTGTTCCGGTGTGGGTCAACAACTCTGACTGTTCCAGTGTAGGTCAACAACTCTGACTGTTCTGGTGTGGGTCAACAACTCTGACTGTTCCGGTGTGGGTCAACAACTCTGACTGTTCTGGTTTGGGTCAACAGACATATTCAATTTCACTTGGAGAAAAGACACTAGAAGATTGGGCTGGGGTGTTTGTTTTTGTTCTTTTACTCCCTCATTGTCTGAATCACACATCTTTTCAACAAAGTACTACCTGTGTGCTTCCCCTTATCCCCATGCAGCAATACGGTCCCCAGGAGAGCCCTGGCATACAGGCATCATGTGTACTCAGAGCCTAACAATTCAACACAAGGGAAATCCAGCGTCACCTCAGCTGAATGTATTTTATATTTTTACTCCAAAATTAGAAAAAAAACAAAATATGCTAAATATAAAATTAAAATAAACTTATCTCTCAATAAAACATAAAGCTCTCCAATATAAATGATTTTAATAAAAGAAAAATCATCGCCTAACGGGGGGGAGTTAGCCTTTTGCCTTTTTGGTCAGACTGAAAGAACAGCTAAAACCGAAACCAACCAAATCATGACACGTTGAAGACAGCCTCACGCGTTTCCATTCTGACTGTTTATTTTACTGTACAACACAAAATGAATATAAATGCAGGCCAGTATTGGTAAGCATGCTAAGAAAAGTTGGCATAAGAAAGCCAAAGAAAATCAATCCGTTTCCAGAGAGAACTCAAACACACCATTTCTCTATGTCGCCAACATTTCTAATGATTTGACATTCTGCGGATGAAAACTATAAAAACGATCCTCTTTGCAAAGTTTAGTGTGATTTATCCTGGAACATTAATCAGCTTGATTTTCCACTGCAGGATGCTGTGAACTTTTAAGTTAATTCAAAATGACACACAGGCAAGCAAGCACACCACACACTGAGCATGGGGCGGGAGACATTCAAGGATGAGAGGACCCAAGGAAGCGAGACCCACCTGAGTGCGGGCTGACTAGTTTTACAAACAGGAGGCCACTCTTCATCTTCTCTGAGGCATCTTTTAAATATTCTGGAAAGAAATAGTGAACCAGAGAAATTTAAAGACAGTCTCTCTACTGTGCCCTCACTATTTTACTTCTTTCTACTTATGCAATTATTCTTATAAATGTTAGTTATCATTTATGAGCTATGTGATCCCCAGTAAACACCTGTTTTCCAGGGAAGCCACGGTGGAATTGGAGGTGGGTTTAGTCTGGCTCTAGAGGCAGATGTAAAGGTCCTCACCTTGGCCCAGTCCTCTCTCCTGTCTCAATCCCCTTTCAGAAGATAATGATGACAGTACATGCATTATTTTAAACTTAAACTAAGTAGTCAAAGGCACTTAGCGTAACTGAACAGAAATACAAAATAAATCATAGCTATTATTATGAAGGACACAAACATTTATTAGACCCCTATCTTTCATTTCTGACACCACTAGTTAATCATATCCCTTGCTCATTTTCTTGGTGGAGGGTTTCATCTTTTTTAAAAATTAAATTATTTTATGAGTAGCCTATATAAATAAAGACAGTAACTGTATTTTAGCTCTATTTGTTTCTAATTATCTTTTTGCCATATTAAAGATATAAATCTGTGTGATCTTATTTTTCTTCATGTTTGCATCCTTTGTGTCATACTTTAGAAAGCCTCAAAAGTATGTATATTCCTATATTTTTGTGGATACTTTATATTCAGTCAATTCAGAATATAAAAATACCCTGAGTATAAAACAGAGGGGGAAAAAATCCAACTTTAATTTTTTCTAATGGGTTGGCCATTTGTATCAAAGCTCACAGAGTGAGCCTGCCATGAAAATCCTCACACTAAACAGTTAAATGCATTTGTGCTCTGCTGTAGACAGTCAACTTTGATCCACTAATCTGTGTCTATTTAGGGTCAGTACTTCAAGACAATCATAACAGATTTACTTTGATCTGTAGAAAGCAAGTTTCTGCAGTGTTTCCTCTACAATATCTGACTGACGAGTTTTATTTACACAGATTAAAGCATGCAGACCAAGATGACACCTTCAACAGACCAAGCAGCAGTCAAAATTCACATAGACTCCAAAATACCAGGAGCTCTAGGCGGTCAAGGGCACAGGCTGTCTACACAAGAGCACCCCAGGAAGACAGTCAAGGGCACAGGCTGTCTATACAAGAGCACCCCAGGAAGACAGTCAAGGGGCACAGTCTGTCTACACAAGAGCACCCCAGAAGACAGTCAAGGGCACAGTCTATCTACACAAGAGCACCCCAGGAAGACAGTCAAGGGGCACAATCTGTTTGCACAAGAGCGCCCCAGGAAGGCAGTCAAGGGGCACAACCAGTTTATATAAGAGCACCCTAGGAAGGAAGTCAAGGGCTCAGCCCATCTATAGAAGAGCACCCCAGGAAGCTGGTCCAGGGGTACAGCCCATCTACACAACAGCACCCAGAGATCTTGGTGAGGAACTGAGCTTACTCTCTTTGTTCTGTCCATTCTGCCTCAATTCCATATGCACACAAATACTGCAAACAGACTGAGAAATTAGCGCTCCATAAATAGAACACTTTTGCTTCGTCCAATAGTAACCATAATAGCAATAGTAATCCATAAGCAAGAAAAGCTCATTTTAGGATTTCTACTTTCAATTAAGATAGAGTATCGAGATTCAACAACAACAGTCAGCATGCAAAGCATGCTCTAAAGAAACTGACTCTGCTGCTCTAAAGACACTGACCACCAGTCATGTACAACAGTGGGCTCGTTGCCCTGGTTTACTTCCTTGAGAGGGTTTCCAGGACCTGGTGCAGAGGAGCTGGGCAAAGCCTGGCCGAATTAGGGCAGATGTGACAGAGTGGAGAGCTCCAAAGACAAGAATGACAGAGGCCACAGTAAAAAACCCTGGTAAGAATCGGATTCAGGTGTGCGCAGCAGGGCCTCTCCGAGGACCCATCAGGAAACGGCTCTGTCCTTCCACATGCACACGAGAGTCTCTCCATGAGAAGCAGAGAACAAAACTCACACGCATCTCTCCCAGTGTTTGTGACCTCAGGGCATAAGGTAGAACACTCAACAGGTACGTTTACCCCGACGCTGCTAAGATCTCGTCGTGCTAATTGAAAAGCAACGGCAAGGATCAGACTCTTGCCAATTAATATTTCTGAGTCCAAAAATACTTAAGAATATAGAAATATCCATCACCCCAAAAGGTAAATTGATGAGAGGTGAAGAAAAGGTCAATTGTTGCGAGAGAGATTGGCATTATACATGGAACATTAAAACTAAAGGAAATGGCACAGAAGCAAACCTCAGGGAGAACACATTGACGGGACAGTAGACTTTTTTTAATGATCTAAACTGAAATGCTAGAGAAGGAAAAAAGACAGAACCAGTGGCAAAAGATAAATGAACTCGAAGATTTAGTAACAGAAAACACTCTGAAAGCACAGAAAAATTTTTAAAAAGAAATCTGCTATGGGACAGCATCAACCCTCCTACCATGTGTGCGATGGGAGCTTTCAAAAGAAGAGAAATGAGAAGACAAACATGTCTGAAAGCACACGTGAAATGTCCCGGTCTGAGGAACACTATAAACTCACACATCCCAGAAGCTCCGTGATCCCAGAGCAAACAACAAGAAGAAAACAAAGAGCATAACCAAGAGTGCAAACCCAAGGGTGGGGGCAGTCACGGGGTGTGCAGAGAAGCAGGCTAGCGAAGACAGCTAAGATGCAAAAACAATGCAAGCCAGAAGACAATCCAGAACCGTCCATAAAGTAAAACACCACGATCACAGAGAAGCTACTGACCTTTGGAAAAGGAGGAGGGAGGAAAACAAAACTTCAGGCACACAGAGCTGAAAGAAACCATCGGTGCCACACGCACACCACAAGGAATGCTAAGGGAGAGCTTTCTGCAGTAGGATCATGAGCCAGGTGCAGGAATCTGAACAGGAGAACACACGCGGGGGCAAAAAGGGGAGCTGTTCATATTATTTTAATCTCTTTAAGGATTATTGGCTGCTTAAGTTAAAATAATTCAGAGTAGTGTTCACATCATGCGTACACAGAAAATGTACGAGAACAGCTTAAGTCCAGGAAAGAAGAAATGTAAGAACGCTATCGTGAGTTTCGTGTGCCGCGTGTGAAGTGACAAACAGCACTTGGAGGTAGATGGAAGCAATTACATACACGTACAAAGAACTCTACAGCAGCCACTAAAATTAAAAAACAAAAACAAAAACATGTCACTCATAAGACAATAAAGGATATGAAACTGAATTGTGAAAAATGTTCATTTAACCAAAAAGAGGGCAAACTAGACACAAAGAACACAGATGATAAACAGGAAACATCAGGACAGCAGGCTCAACCCCAGCTACACCAATGTCCATATCCACATGTCAAGGGTCTGAACATCCCAACGACAAGCAGCAACTCAGACAGAATTAAAAAGCAAGAGGGAAACACATGCTTCCTACAAGAACCACATAAACATAAAGACACAAGCAGAATGGAAGGAAAGAGAAGCAGATGCTAACAGACTTTTTACCAAGGGACTTTAAAAGGTCACTTTATAACGACAAGAAGGCATGATGCCCCTAAATGCTTCCTCACCAAACACAAGCTGCAGAACATGCAAAGCACACACAGACAGCTCTTTGTGGACACCTGACCCTGACACCTCCTCCTAATCTGTCCCCCAGCTCCATGAATCTTTTAGAATGTTACATAAATAGAACAGTGCAGGTTCAACTGTCAGAACCCATCAAGACTCTTTCTGGAATGAGACATCTAAACTGAAGTGTAAATTAGAAAGTTCGATCCCCTTAGAATTTTCGCCCCACTCGTGTGTCCCCACCCCTAGCAAGAACTACTCATCTCCCCGTGTCTCAAGACACAGGACACCTGACAGCCTCCCCCACAGCACTTCCTCATACCTCACCACAATGGCAGATCTTTCAACGTGGACTTGATGAATTATTTTGACCACTTCCTCCTATCATGAGAAAACCGTACTGTTTGTTTCCCAGCTTCCCCATTCCTTGAGAGCCCCAAATAATGAAGAATACGAAAGAAATGCCAAGTAAAAAAGACATTTCTAGAGAGAAACTCTCCAAAAGAGCAGTCAGTGAGAAGGTTGTCAACAGCCTAAAACGCTATTCTGTAAGGATGTCTGCGGTTACACAGCACAAACAGGCAAATAACCAGTGTGCCGTGCTGAAATGCCAATATTCTCTGAAACACACAAAGGCAGGCAGAATGAAGATGTCCCGTTGGTGTGGTAAATCTTATTTCCTCACAAATCACTTGCTGCTGGACTGGATCAACAAGAAACTAACTGAAACGGGATTAAAATGTTCAAAAACTGCTAGAAGAAAATACCTGTGCTTTGGTCTGATCAAAGACTTTTCTGGGATGTAATTCCAAAAGTACAGACAACAGGGCCAAGGTAACAGGTGGGATGACATCACCACAAGAGCTTCTTCACAGCAATCAGAAAACAAGACACAAGCGATCTGTAGAGAAGCTAACTGCTGTGCTCGCAAGGAGAACTTAGACAGATGTGGATATAAACTGAAGCATTTTTGTATACTGCAGAGGTTTCAAAGATAAATATATTTCCTCTAAATATGAAAAAAATAGGCAACTTTTTTTTTTTTTTTTTGCGTATCACAAACCCTGACAACAACAAATGCACAGTAACAAATGCCACCAGGATCCAGCCTCCTTGGCTCTCTGTAGCATCCTGAAATATCCTGATGGGACAGTACCAACCGCCAAGTTGATCTTCCCTAACTGCCTTTTCATAGATTCCACGCAGGCACAGCTGGATAAAAACAGCCACCCAGTCCTGAGCATCCTTCATCATCAGCTGGTCTTGTTCTAGTCAGTGTTTACTATTTCATGTGCTGTTTCAGGCTGGGACTATCATACAAATAACCCCCCCGCCCCCACAGAAGCTTTATTCCCTTGTCTGTTTCCCTATCCCTGTCCATCAATCCCTCTGGTCCCTCACCTATTTATCATCTAGTCCCCACAGGACAAGGTGAAGGACCCCACCTGCTGCAACCTGGCAGTCCTGGTATAGAACTACATTATCCAAAGGAAATGATGGATATTACATAAATTCAAGTCCCATATGCAATTTAAATTTTCCTAGAAGCCACCCTAAGCATAGGTAAAATAAATCTTAATGATAAACATTTACCCTAATTTACTCAAAATACTTTCATTCCACCACACACAAACAAAAATTTCACATGAAATAAGTTGCCACAATGTTGTCCATGGGGTTTTTATCAGATGGAAACAGTTCCCTGTTCTTAAACTGCTAAGGACGTTGACCATGAAAGGGTGTTCTGAGTTTCTCAACCTCTCTTCCTATGACTGATTCTGTGTTTGGTTTTTATTCTCTCAGCAGGGTGTATTTCAGTCTGACTCAAGTCTTTTGTTTCAGAATAAAACCCACTTGCTCGTACATAATCCTTTCTTGTTTGTTTAAGATTTCTGTATTTATGTGCATAAACTATAAGCTAACTTCTGCAAAGCCTTTGACTGCTTTTCAGGGCAACACTAACCCCCAGACTGAGTAGTGAATTATGCCTTCTTTCCCCACTTTTTGAAAAGTCTTTGCAGGAGCAATCATATTTTTCAATGTCTTACAGAACTCTCCAGTTAAGCAACTGGAAGCTGGGCTTTTCCTGGGAAAAGACTATGAATTTAACCTCTTTGTTGTGTCTGCTAAGATCTTTTCTGAGCTGACTTTGTAATTTTTCTATCCAGGAATGTGCCCCCATCACCCACAATACCTATAAGGTCGGCAGCACTGCTCCCTCTTCACGCCTCCCCTTGGACAGTCTGGCTAAAGATGTACTGACTGTTTGGCTTCGCTGACGTTCTCGGGTCTGACTTTCTGCTCTGCTATGGGGAGTGTGCACGAGGTGATGGTGGAAGGTGAGGCTGCAGGCCGACGGCCGTTCTAGTTTATCAATCTCTCCATGCGCGTCACTGCAGCGGGCTGCCATAGGTCTCCGTGCTTTATTTTCTTGCCTCTCAAAAGTATTCTTTTAAGCGTCCCTCATTTTTCTTCTGTGGTTCATTGTTTATTAGGGCTGCTATTTAATTTCTACGCATTTGTGAATCACTCAAATTCCCTTCTGTAACTGTCTCCCACACTCCACTGTTTTCGTACAATGCATTTGGTATATTCCCAATCATCTTAAATGTTGATGGCCTGTTAGGTCAGACTGATTTACAGTGCTGCTTAGGTCTTGTTTGGGGAAGCTGGGAGATTCTCTTGACTGTCTGATCCCTTATAATAGTGATGTCTGTGTGTTCTTTAAAATTCTGTTTTATCTGATGAGATTTCACAGTTATGCCGTCACTATGCAGACAGTCTGTGTTAGTTCTTAGAATAAATTCCTAAGCTCTGACTAAAGCCTTTGCAGAATAAACTCAACACCTCAGCCTCCTCTAGGGCAGTCGCAGCAACTACCTTCCTCACATTCCGGCCATACTTTCCTGTTAGTTCACACCTTGTACTTTTAAATAACTGAACATTACATGTTAGATAAAATACAGTAAATGTGGCAATTCTGGAAGTTGCCTGCCCTTCCCTAACTCCTAGGAATTGTTGCTTGTTTTCAGTCAGGCCAGTGGCTTTCCTGGGCTAAATGTGAGTCTGTATTCTCTAGACCCAACTATGATGCCTCTGTTCAGTCACCTTAGTGATCGGCACTCAGACCAGCTAAGTCTGCAAGGCACAGCCATAAGGAGGATTTAAGAACAGATCAGCAAATACAAGAACAGATTCTAGAAGATGTGGGTGAAGCCCAACACAGACCTCACTAGGCACGGGATATAGCTCAATTTCCAGGGATCTAGTCACACCTTGAGCGTAAGTGGAAAAGGTGGTTTACAACACTAATGTCTGTTCGGTGTTAAGGGGCTCTGCTTGTGTCACGGCAAACTTCAACAACATTCAGGCATTCAAACTACTGCCTTCACTTTATTTATGGCTTTCCCAGGCCATTAGTCAGTCAGAGACGACTCCCAGCTTTTCCCTGCAGTCTTCAATGTGTGCGTAGCAAGGAACAAACCAGAGCTCCCAGAGCACCACATGGACACCTACTTCTCTGTGTGTTCCCTTTAAGGTTGGGCAGGTTACTCTTTACCAGACTGGTACAGCCCTCACAGAAAAATACCCTAACAAGCTCTGAGCACCAAGTTGTGCCAGGTAACAGCACCCTGAAAGGGAGACTTTTCCAGGAAGCCAAAGACAGGTCAACTGGGGACAATGCTCTCAGAGTTGGATTGGTTTTTTCTTTTTTGGCTTCAAATCAAGTCTGGTCTGTCCCTTCATCAAGGCTGCTGACGGGGCGGGAAGGGTGATGGGAACAGCTCCAGCTTTCAGGAACACTCAGCTGGAAGAGCCAGAAGCAGCTTCTGCTGTCTCTCCTGGTGCCTTCAAGGCTTCCACGAGGCTGGCTCTCGCTGCACCTGGAGACCAGGCATGAAACAATTGTACTGCTGTTGTGATTGTATGTCCCTTAATCTCATGTAGTATTCCACAGCGAAAATAACTCCTGCCTACAGACTAAAGGTTCTACCACACTTAAAGAGTTTCTGTTGAAATCTGGAAAACCCTGGATCATGGTGGGCTGGTTCTTTGCCTATGAGACTTGAAAGATCCTGTTTCCCCTTAAACTTCTTTTTTATTTGTATCTAGAAGGGGTGAAAAACATGTAAACTAATTAAGAAAGAATAAAAGTACATGTTTATACTAAATGACCCAGTTTTTAGTGTAGTAGGAAATGATGAGAAAAGGAAGGTTTTCCTTTTTTTTTTGGAAGGTTCCAACTATTTCGCCAATGACGTCAGCACAGGTTCATGGTACCTGGACTCACCAAGGTCCATTGACAATCTTAGGTCCTCCCACTACCAAGTAGTGTGACCTTAGACAAGATAGCGAACCTGCCTTGCCTCTGTTGTTCAACTATAAAATGGGCATGCGAACTCATTTAGAGGCATCTTTAAGGCTGACATGCACGTGGAAGAGCCCAGAGCACAAAATAATTACTTAGTTTCCAATTAGTTTACTTCCATCAATTCCTGATAAAGTCAGGGATACACAAGAAATAAAAAAATCAAAATATAATTAAGAGTCACAACTTTCAGAGTGTTAAAAGGTCTTACAAGCAGCCTTTCTAGAAAAGGCTCAGTCAGAGCCTGTCGTCTTGGTGATCTGTGTAAACAGAAGATTGTGTAAGATTGGTAGAGTTTCTTGCACACAAAACATTCTCAGGAAATCCAATGTGCATCCTTCAGCTTTAGAAAAAGCTCACTAAGAAAAGGCAAAAGCAAGTCTTGATACTTCAGAAGTATACTTCATAAGAAACACTTCCCAACAGGATCAGGCAGAACAGACACAGTGCTGGCTTTGCTGGCCATTTTAGAGGCAGGCAGAGCTCAGCGATACTCTCGATGCCACAGTTGGCCATTCCACTTCCTTATGTCCCCAGCACTTGGCTCTGATACTTGAACTTTAAAGAACACAGACTACTGACAGGAAGAAAACTGTACCCATGAATATAGAATTAAAAATAACAATAATGGTAGTATGTGTTTATCATTTATGGTCCTACCAGGCACCAGGCACCATGTGGTCCTCTGCATAAGTTATGTAATGTCATCCCGGTGGCATTTCTGTGAAAGAGGTATTCTACTCAGTTCTGCTTGTGGGATGAGAGTCCAGGGCTAGTCAAATGTGGAACAGTGCCGCCGAGGGCAACGTTTGAAACTGTGACTTTGTCATTGCCATAATCAAAAAATGAAAAACTCTGCAAACTGTAGCTTGTTTCTTCTTAAGTGCTAAGTTGTCTGTCCCTCTTGTCTTGCCATCCCACATGCTTGCAGAAGGGACAGCTAATAAGCTTGCCAAACCAGGCAGTAGACTAATACCAGGGAGCTGCAGAGAAAGAAGGGGTCCAGGAAAGCCAGAAAGAAACAAGACAAGATCAAATAAAACTAGATAGATGACAGAAGTTTATTATATGATGTAAGAAACATCTAAAAACATTAAAAAAAATCAAATTTCATAGATGGTACAAAAACTTATCGATTAGGAATTATATTCTCATCTACAAAAACTCCAAGTTATCGGAGACACCTGACAGGCACCTGGCAGGTATCAGCGCAGACCTCAAGACTCCGGAATATAGGACATGCAAGACAAACCAGCATGGCGTTCAAGTTCCTTGCAGCTTTCAAGACGCTAACTTCAAAAATAATTACATGCCTTCCCTTCCCAAGATGTCAGCACTACCATCAGCAAGACCTAGTTCATGTTCCTGGCTTTGAAGCTCTTGTCTCTTCACAAGCTAATAAAAGGGGAAAAAGGAACACATCAGGAAAATGCTTTCCATGATGGGTTTATCTGAATATAACTTTCCTGTGAAGCTTTGGAGACAAAAATAAATCTACCCTCCACCAAGATCATGGCAAAGGCTGTGATTTTTCAGGATTATCCTTACAACAACCATGTTTCTAGGAATAGCCTGTTAGGAGAGAAGATGCTGGGGAAAAAAAAAGTCAGGTCCATGATATTATGTTGGATGTCCTTCTGTATGCTGTGAATTTATGTTGCTTTTACTGGTTGATGAATAAAGTTGCTTTGGCCCATGGCAGGGCAGAATATACGTAGGCTGGGAAGCCAAACTGAAATACAGGAAGAAAGAAGGTGGGATGGAAAGAGAGACACCAGCAGCCAACAGGAGTTAAGATGTCATAGCATTACCAACAAGGCACGAGCCACGTAGAGATACAGATTAATAGAAAGGGATTAATTTATATGTAAGAGCTAGTTAGTAATAAGCCCTGAGCCATCAGCCAATCAATTATAGTTAATATTAAGCCCCTGAATGATTATTTTCTAAGTGGCTGTGGGACTGGGAGGGACACAGAAAAGTTTTCGGCTAAAGGTTCACAGTTGGAACAGTGCCATAAAGACAGCAACATCTACAGTAGAAGCTTGCACTATCTGGGAAACAGGACAGTTCTGGAGGGGGCCATGGGGCAAATCTGACTAAGGTACCTGATACCAAGAGGGGCTGGCTCCAGCAGAGATGTGCTCTGGTCATCAAACAGAGCAGACAGTCACAGCTGGTCCTCTGGCTTCTCTTGTGATGCTGCATTGCCACCATGTAGGCACAAGGATAACCTTGGGGCAAAGCACAGGTTCTGGAGAAGAGCTTTAGGGAGATGACAGTCTATGACACAAAACCCTCCTATTTGTTGGACAGAGTCTTGGTTCCCCGATGTGTAAGGTAGTGATGAAAAGGCTTTAGCTGCTGCCCCAGGTCACTGAAGATGAAATACAGTAACATATGTAAAGGTGTGCTGTAAGGTATAAGGGCTAGAAGATCCAAGAACAAAAGGTTTTCTAAAACGATGTAATCCTTGAGAAAATAAAGGTGAATAAAATTAGCTCTTCAGGTCCACACATTCTTCACAGATTAAGAAAGATTCAGGTAGGAAAAAGAGCAGTTGTACTGAGTGTGCGGGTTTATCTCCTTGTCACTGTTCCCTAAACAGAACAATCTAAAATGAACTGCACACCTTTGTAATACTTCATTGTGTACTACAAATAACAGACGATTTAAAATATATGGGTGAATTATGTATGCAGATACATAAAGGACTAGAGTATCATTGGAGTCTGGCATCTACAGAGCTTCTGGAACTAACACTCTCCCACCCATCCTAGGGGACAATTCTAACTTACTGCCACAATCCTATTCTCCATACAAATAATCCGTGATACCCTTGCATAGACCAGGAAGACTACCCCTAACGGTCACTCCAAAGTTGGGCCTGGGGGAGTGTCAGGTCCAGTTGGGGTGGCTGCTTCTCGTGCTATCTGCACAACACACTTCCTTCTAGGAAAACCTTCATACCCTTAAGTCTACCTCTCCCACTGTGTATCACAGGGGAGCCGCCTCCTAGCTGCTGCTATGTGTGTGGGAGATTAGATTACAGGGACCCTTTGGAGGTGACCAGCAGTCTGTCTTAGAAAGAGACAAGATGGCATTCCTGTGCTGCTCCACTTTAGGAAGCAGTCTGTTTCTGACTGGGGGCGGAGTTTGTTTAAGAGGAAGTTATTGACGCTCAGAGAGACAGAAACCCAAGGCTAGCTATTGCTACAACCCCCTAGTCCTCCTGTGCTCCCCTCAGCTGCCCTTCTACAACACAGTTGGCCCCACCTAGGAAAACGGGAAGCTGCCCAGGGGTCCCTAGAGAAGTTGACATCAAGCGCTGCAACTCACAGCCCCAGAGGCTCTGCAGCCACAGTGCAGAGCAGAAGTTTCCACACAAGGTAGCCGTGGACCATTCAAACAAGGATCCTGTTCATGCCAAGAACACTGAGGAAAGTGTGTAAGAGGTTGACCTAAAGAATTTAACATGTTTTGGTGGCTCTCAAAACATCCCAGCTTGCTCATCCTGCCCACTGCAGTTAGCTCTGTGAACTTTCACCTTTCTTGCTTTGTTTTTCAGTCTATCCAGTTTAAAGATAATCCACCCCAAACATGCACTGTCATCTTCTGTGTGAAACAGCAGTTAGAACAAAAACACCCCATCACCAAAGCGTACGCGGTAAACGTCCCTGCCAGCTTTGTTCATCTCACGGTACTACCAAATGGAGAGCAAGCGCTCCCTGTCAGCTCCCAGCTCCTGGGGAAAGCAGTAGGGCTGCCCTTCTCAGTTCCGTGCACAATGAGCTCTCCCACAATCCCACAGGTCCTCTCCCACAATCCCAGCAGTTCTGAGTCTTCCTGCTACTGTGAAGAAGGAAAAAATGTAAAAAAGGAAATAAAGACAAATGGAAAAAGAAAGCAGTGGAATTCATTTTGTGATACACACAATAAGAAAGGATTGGAAAAGCCAGATGGTGGTGGCGCAGGCCTTTAATCCCAGCACTCAGGAGGCAGAGGCAGGTGGATATCTGTGAGTTCAAGGCCAACCTGGTCTACAAGAGCTAGTTCCAGGACAGGCTCCCAAGCTACAGAGAAACCCTGTCTCGAAAAAAAAAAGTAGAAGAAGAATAAAAACAGTGAAAAATTATAACTGAAAGGTAATGGATAAAAAGCTGAGATTAAAGAGCAAAAAAAAAAAAAAAAAAAAAGAACAACAAACTAAAGTTTGAAAGCAATGAAACAGCCAGGCATGGTAGGTCACTAGGGAAAGGAAGACACAAGAATTGCCGTGAGCTCCAGGTCATCTTGGCTACAATGTGAGTTCCCCCCCAAAAATAAAATAAAAACAATTAAGTGGGCGATCCTATAGAGTCTTAGCAAACCAAGGCCTTCATGAGCATCTGCTCAAGCAAGAGAGACCTCAAGCGTCACCCAAAAACTTGGGGGGGTACACAGTTGTGACTTCTTCACAGGTCCTTCCACTTTTGACTTCAGCACAAGGAAGGATTCACAAAGGAAGCTTTAAGTGACATGCTTCAGACTCTCAGAGACACCCTCGGAAGCTGCAGCCATCATCACTGCTGACAAGCTAATGGCTTCTGAGGAAGAACACACCTCGATTCCTCTCAGCTCCTAACTTGAGTAGGAATTTAACACGAACTTATTTATACAAAAATGATAATCACATATGTCACTGGTAGAAGAGGTCCCATCCATATGAAGGGCCCGGTAAGAAGGCTTTCGTGTAGAGGTGACCTTGACGTTGGGTTTCAGGAATTTTCAAAGCCGAGAAAGCAGAGACGGGATTGCAGGCACATAAAACGCCACCAACGGTCAAAGAAAGAGAAGCTGGTCTGGAGCAAATAACTTGGCTTTGTGGGAACTAAAGTCGCGCCTTGAAGCCAGAGCAGAATCTGGCACAAGAGCAAAGACGGTGTTAGGGAAAACATTGCAGGAAGAAATGAAAGGAGATATTTTGGGGGGGTCATTATAAAAACCCCCTCTGGCCCTGGCCCTGCTGAAAGGGGACAGAGGTGGACATAACACTAGCCCACAAGACGGGCTCTGCTCTCCCACTGTAGAAATGAGGAACAGAGACCCTGCAGGCAGCAGCGGTTTGTCCAAGGACACAGAACTGATAGAGCAGGGTCCAGGTGTCTTTCCTTACGGCCAGGCTTCAGCACTGAGCTGTCGCCTAACGTTCCAGGTAATGCTCTATGGTGTGGCAAACCTTTGCCGTTCCTAGGATGCTATTCAATTTTTAAAATTTGCTTTCTTCTATGACTTTTTATTCTGCCCTGAGGGATAAAGCTATAGGAGCCATAAGTTGTTACTTGCTCCACATCTTTTGGAACGATCACTAAGAGGACAAGATTACAGCAACAGATTACCAACTGGCAACTGAGCGATTCCATCCATCACCTCAGAACGTGCTCAACAGCCCTGAGCAAATCCAGCAGACATCTGAGAAAGGTCAGTGGGGCCCCACCAAGAAACGTTGTATAAAGACAAAGCCAGATTCGTGTGGAAAATATTAACCTCACTCCTTGCTGGACAACCCAGAAACTGCCTGCAGGGAATGGGGAGCCTTCTTCCAACAAGTCCTGCTGAATTATTCAAGGCTGTCTCAAGGCCACACTTGGACTGGCCAGGCTCTGTACCACCTGCCAAGGGAAGGCAGTTTTCAACAACAAGGCTCGTTTTTTTAAACAAGCAAGCCAGCATGCACACAAAGGGGGAAGAGCCCACTTCCACTTTTCTCCTGAGGTTAACCCTTAAGAGGAAAAGGTCAGCTATTTCCTAGGAGCACTGACAAAGTCTAAAGCAGCCCTTCTTTTACCTTCTTTGCTTTCTTTCTTGCCCCCAAACTCCAATAAAGATGTGTTTCTTTGGTTTTACAAGGCCATTAATCAGAAATAGTGTTAATATAAAGTCCTTTCGTCATTAAAGAGGAAAATTACCTCTCCCTTCTATATCTGATTTTTTTTTTTTTTTTGGTTTTTCGAGACAGGGTTTCCCTGTAGTTTCTAGAGCCTGTCCTGGAACTAGCTCTTGTAGACCAGGCTGGCCTTGAACTCAGAGATCTGCCTGCCTCTGCCTCCCGAGTGCTGGGATTAAAGGCGTGCGCCACCTCCGCCCGGCTTATATCTGATTTTCTTAAAAAATCTTTTTTAATGAGAACACAGTTCTAAAATGTAAATTCTTACAATGTTTCAATTCTTGTTTTGTTTTGTATTTAGAGACCATTTGTGGTCATCATGACATCCCAGCTAAAAAGCTACTGTATATGAACTCCAGGATGGCAGGCCTGGGATTCCCTAAAACCTACCTGTTCTTTAGCCCCCAGAACAGGCCACCACCTGTGCTACCAGCCTAAGTGACGTACAAAGTTGTTTCCTTTGGGAGCTATGCAGTACCTCTTAACATGAACTTCTGTAAGACACGAAGGCATAGCACTGGTGACAAATGTGTCCAGAACTGAGGATTTGTGCTGAAGCCCAGTTTGATCTGGGGACTTCCTCACTTTGGGGGAGGATCAAGGACACATTTACTACATGAGGACCCACATCTACGTATCCTACATTGTTCCATCTCCTTTTATTGTCATAGAGCACTAGGGTTCCTAGTGTGCGCACACTTCCTGGGAGGTCGTAGGTCGTCCCTAATTGCCACAGGCAGTTCCCTGCCCACCTACAGTCATGGTGTCCTGAGTGACTCTCACACCTCACCCAGCTGGCTCAGCAGAACTGACAAGTGTGTAAACGCTTGACTAGAGAAAACAAGTATTTAAAAAAAGGCCTCACCATTTGCCTTCTTTGGTGGGGGTGGGGAGGCAGCAAAGAGGGATGGAAACTTACAACCTAGTCCAAAAATAAAAAATGTGAATGGCCTTAGAGTAAGTGAACAGCCATCTGTGTCATATTCCAGGCTCCATGAGAAAAGCGTTGCATTCATCCCAGATGCAAGGAGGTCTTGCTGCAACACCCCAACTGCCTGTGAAAATCAATCAGCCCTCCATGGCCCAGCTTTCATTTTCATCTCGGATTTTCAACTTAGCAAAACAAAATTGTGAGCTAGAGGAAAAATGACCTGCAACCAACTCTTAAATATAATCTTCACAACTATTCCAGGAAAGCTGACTGTAAATTAAATGTTGGGGGGGGGGGTATCATCACAAGATTAGGTAGCTGTGCCCCGAATGTAGGTATACAACCCTCTGCTCACTTTGGGAACAGTAGAGACCACTTCTGCCAAATACCCTTGCCAACTTTCATATACTATTTATAATCTTTATGAAGGGCCCAACTTCATAGCAGCACTTAGTCGAGGGAATACAGTCTCCTGCTCTTGACTCCACAGCTACCTGGAACAGCTCTTCACTTGCTGCAAGGAACAACAAAGTGTGAAGATGGTCCTCATCCTGGATTCTGCCATGCACTTCTTGACTACGGAAAATCCGGTCCATCACAGAGTGAAGCCTCAGGAGTGGGTACCCACACTCCAGCTCCCCGGGGCCGGTCCTCACTGTGGTAGTTCCAGGGGCGTCCCCGGGTCAGCCACAACAGCAGTACTGCTGGGAAATCCAGTGAACGAGCATATTCTTGGGTCTCAGCCCATCCACTCCTAGGAGGCAAACGCCCTTATGTTTGAGGGCAGTCACCAAAGAGCTAGCAAACGTGTGTGCACCCTTTGAGCCTGCAGGTGGCATTAAAGGCCATCTGGAAGAACGGAAGACAGGAAGTTCAAGTTTGAACAGTTTCGGAACCCCAACCCCTGCCACTGACCACAGTACTATCAGCCTAATGACTAAAAGGTGGGAGGGCACCTCAGCTTTCAACAGACGCCAGGCTGTAATGCTCCTCACCACCACCCCATAGATTTAGTACACATTCCATGTCGAGGGATGCATTCAACACTTGACAATCTTCATTTCTGGGTTTGATATGATTATGACACTTTAAGAATGAAGTCAATACCAACGAAACAGCCAACAAAATAAAAAAAAAAAAAACCTCAAATTATGACCAGCTACTCGTGTGCATCTACATAGTATCAACATACTTGACTGCAAAAGAATGAGGTCCCTTACCCTGAAAATCGAATTATATGGACGTAACCGTAGTGTTAAAGGAAGCTCCCCTTTCCCCAATTAAAATAAGGTATCCAGCTCGCCCTCTGATGGACCACCAAAGGCACGAATGCTCATCCAAGCACTTGCAATGAGATACGGCTTAACTGGAGCTCTTCATGGGCGGCTGGAGTCAGCAAGAATCAGTAACGAGCACTTCAGAAAACCGTTTTGCAGTACTAAGGCTAAACCCGCAAGCACCTAAGAAGAGCTATACCACTCCAGAGTAGAGACACTCTAAAGACATGAATGTCGGTGTCCACCGACAGCCTCCAAAGTGTAACTCCTAAGAGTTGCAAACCGGAAACACCCGAATGTCAACCATCCTCAGTAGGGTAGCATTGTTAAACATACAAGGAACTAGAGGCAGCAATTATAAACAAACAAAAACCAACCAACAAAACCCAAGGGACAAACAGCAAGGGTGGATCTGGCAGGAGTCATACAGAGGGAAGGAAGACAGGAGTCCAAACAGGCACAACTAACCCTATAACATAACACCTGGGGTTCTCCACCATCGGTATGAGCTGCTAGCTGCTGGGCTGCATACCACGTTCAGCTGGGTGAGTTTTTGCATACTCACAATCCATACATTTGATTGTGTTTAATCCCTTACAAAGAAGAGGAGCTATGTACGCAAACGATGTACGTGTCTGGTTGTTACGCCAAGATTGTAAACACCTACATCATTGGGTGTTCGTACCCTGGTGAAGTATATTTGCTGTAAAAACGCTCTGCGTTTGCTGAGCTAAATACAATTAAAGTGACTAGGGAGTTTCCTCTCTGCCCATGTTATGACATCAAATTAAAGTGCCTATAAAATGGCGGACCGTTTTTAGCTAGCATTCCCTAGCCCAAATTTATTTCATTTGCTTTATTTCATTTGCCATTTAGTCGGTCCCTGCTTATGTTGCACCGACTGTCCACTGTCCCAGGCCCCCACATGTCCTGATAGCGGATTCCCACGGTATATCGAAGGGCCTGGTTCTGGGGTTTCGATTGCCACTGCGTCCCGGAACTGCTTTAAACCAAGCTCAGCTTAACCGACGCAGCTTCCCCAACTTAACATCACACTTGGGACAACGGCGTGGAAACACCGCCGCCCTCCGCAGGCCGGGTGGGCTACACCGGCAACAACACACCGGTGAACCCGCACGCTCTCACTACGCTCCGGCGTTTGGAGCTCCCGCCTGGCGGGACACGTGACCAGGATGTGCAGCAAAGTGTGGGGCACCGAAGCCTGGCCCGCGCTCGCCGCCGGTTTTGACCCGGGCAAAAGTCTCGCGCCGCCGCCACCCAGGGTGCTCCCGGCCCACGCGCCGCCCGCGTTTACCTGGAAGTAGGAACACAAGCTGCCGGGAAGCCAAGTCACCGTGGTCTCGGCCTGCAGCCATGTCTGGCACCGCCGGAAGTGGCTCGGAGGGGCCCGCCAGCCCGCGCCACCCGCGTGCCTCCGTTTCCGGACCCTCCCGCTGGGCTTCCTCTTTGAATTGTGCGCGGGTGTCACCGGAGCCTTGGAGTTCAGCCGTTCTCACACCCTCAGGCAGCGGGAGCTTTTATTGCACACGTTGAGGTTTCTAATGCATTCTGTAGTGCCTGAGTCCTGAAAGCCCCCGAGAAGATCACCACGGAGCCACACTTCTGAACGCAAAAGGAAGGTTTTATTTATTATATACGGGCTAGCACGGGTCCCCTACCTGGTAGTCTGACTCAGCAGATGGAGGGAAAAGGATCACGTCTATCATTGTGAAGGGTTTATAATGACAAAACCCACAAAGCAGTCACAAGATGACAGTTTCGAAGTACAAAATTGCTTGTCCTATATCCCAATTGACTAAAGGTTAGGTAAAGCTTAGCTGTTATTATTTTCTGATAGGCTGTCGTCTTGGGGGATTCATCTCTCAAAGAGCCAGCTACCTAGCAGGGACAGTAGATGGTCCTGAACTGTTCTTTCTGGGCAGAATATGCCCTTTATGTTCTTTCTTATCCAATCTAATAGCGGGGTGTGTGTGTGTGTGTGTGTGTGTGTGTGTGTGTGTGTGTGGAGGGAGCAGTGTGACACGCAGGCAACATAAACGTGGAAGTCTGAGTGATAGTATAAATGTGGCTGACGCTTTTGAGAAAGGACATAGAGCAGCCAGTGACACCAGAAGTCTGGCTGGATCTCAAGACAAACGTTGGGATTCTCCTGTTGTTAGGGTCCTAGAGAAGCCCCTAAGGAAAGACCAATAGCCATGTATGCAATAACAACGCTTTATTAATTTCAACATTGGAGTGGCACATGGCGACCCCCTAAGAAGGTCGCAAGCTCCTTTTAAGCGAAGTTAGGAGAACTCCAGGGAGGAAGGATTACTCTGCGGCTGATTTGTGGAGGAAAGATTAGTCTGCGGACTTATTTGGTGGGAGGTCCTAGTGGTTAGGGACCTTTCAGCAACGGGGTAGGGGAAGCTTCCTTTAGTTATCAGGAGACTGTGGTCTTCCTCAGTGATCCTAAACTTCAGTTTGCTACAGAGTTTTCTTTCCCTCGGTTTCTAATAATCCTGGTTAGTGCACAACTCATCTCCCGCTCATACAGGAGGCAGCTCTCCTTCAACCAAATTCTACTCTGTGTAACTTAGTATTTCCTAGGCAAGTTTATTGGTTAATACTTGACAGCATCAATTTTATTTCTTCAGGTTTCGCCTGCATTCAATAACAGAAGCCAAATGATAGACCAGGAGTGGGCTGACTCCTGAAAGTTGTCCTCTGACCTCCAGACGTATGCTGTGGCAATGGCACATGCTAACGATCAACAAGTGTTCCAGTAATGGGAGTCTTTAGCCAGTGTTTTGCTCAATAGCAAAACTAAGAAATATTTAACGTGTAAATGGTGACACTCCTGTAGGTCAGGGGTCAGTCTCTTGTTGAGAGTTCTGTGGTTTATACCGACGACTAAAGAACCATATCCCTGAAAACTTCATCTTCTTCACTGGTTCATCAAATGCCTCTAATATAATTCAACAAGTAAGAGGACTTTTTACACGTGTTTGTGCTGAGTGTACAAGTGTGCATACTCACATGTGTATTTACGTGTAGAGACCCGTCTTACAGAACCCAAGACTCAATGAGTCCAGCTAGTCTATCTAGCCTGATTGCTCTGAGGGCCCCCCTCTTTGCCTTTAAAGTTCTGGCTATACAAGTGGCTGCTACAAATGCCTGGTTTTCTGCATGGGTTCTGGAGATCAGAACTCTGGTCTTTGTGTTTGTATGATAAACAATTTATCCACTGTGCCATCTCCCAGAATAAAGATTATTCCTTTCTTTAAAGATTTATTTTATTTATTTTATGTATATGAGTGCTCTATCCACGTGTACACCTTTATACAGAAGAGGGCGTCGGATCCCACAATAGATGGCTACAAGCCACCATGTGGTTGCTGGGAATTGAACTCAGGACCTCTGGAAGAGCAGCCAGTGCTCTTAATTGCTGAGCCATCTCTCCAGCCCCATAGGATTATTCTTTAAATACTTGTAATTTCTCTACTTTAAATATAAACAGGAAGCATGATTTTGAAAATGTCCTTGTCAAATTTCCAGCCAAAGTAAATAAGCCTTGCTCATTTCTTATAGCGAACAGATCAGAGGTGAATCATTTGTTACAAATGAGACATTGTTTTGGAGTTGGGAAGATTTTTGAAGAATACAGTACTCAAATTGTGAAAGGATTGCCCCTGTGTTTATGACCACAATAGTAGTCACTAAACTTTGGTAGTGACCGAGCAAGTTGTCTAAAATACAACTAGAGAGGGCTGAAGAGATGGATGAGTTGGTAAAGTGCTTGCCATGCAAGCTTGAGAGTTGGGATTTAGTCCTCAGCACAAATGGAAAAGCAGACTGCAGCGTTGGCACCTGTAATCACAGTGCTGAGGGTGGAGCCAAGACAGGACGATCTCTGCGACTTGCTCCCAGATAATCCGGCCAAATTGGTGAGCTCCAGGTTCATAAGAGACACTGTCATAAAAACTCTGGTAGAGAAGGAGTGAGAAAAACCCCAACATTGGACATGAACCCTTGCACATACACCCATGCTAATCTACCACACACACACACACACACACACACACACACCAAAAATATGAAACTTATGGGCAGGGACTCTGTGTACATGTTTCTATTTTAAACTGTCCCGAGGTTTCAGAAAGCATGAGCAAGCTTGAGAGTTGAGCGTTATGCTAAACCTTACTGTTGAATACATTTCAAAATGTCCTGTTAAATATAGGCTTGTAAAAAGGGAAGAGAGGCATAAGCTTGGGAATAAAAGAAAAAAATTAATTTTAGGTTTCATATAATTCTAACAGTATGTAAAATAATCACAGGCTAAAGCAAAGATACAAGAGGCAGTAGCTGTCTAGTTCTTTCTGAATTCTTGTGAAAGCTTTGTTCATGTATTGTTTATATGACATCACTCTAGGTGAAACTACTTTTACCATCAGTTGTGTGTTCTATACAACATACAGATGGCATTAGTATAGTAATTGTAATAGGCTCCAGACCTTTGGAGACCCTGAGATCTTAGCACAACTGCCTCCAAGATGGAAGTATCATTCAGGCTGTAAAAATCAGCCCATAGACAGCACCACCTGCCAGAATGAAAACAAAGACCCAATCTGTCAAAACCCATACAGTTCTGGGAAGCTCTCTAATGCACTAATCTTGCTTTTGACTCTTGCAGTTCTACTTCTTACTAACTGTTCTTACTAAAGAGGTGTTTTAAGCCAGGATATGGTTTTGTTCTTAGAAAGGCTCAATGCTATGAATCCCAAATGCCCAGCACACTGGTTGGCTAATAAAGACTTTCGATTGGTTTAAGTGTCAGAGTGGTCATCTCTGGTGGATACCCCATAATAGTAACCATGCACACTAGGAATACAATTTCTACCATTTTCTCCAGAAATAGTTTCTCTACTAATAACCTTGTCCAAAATCAGCCGCTGCTTCATGTGTGCCCTGTGTAGCACTGTCCAGCCTGCTCTCTCTGGTGAAGGAAGGACACAAAGGCAGGGCAGACAACACAAGGTGTAACCTTGTTAGAAATCTCCACACATGAGATATGTGAACTACCCCCAAGGGCATGCCCTCCCTGCCTCAGCAGCTGAGACAGCTCCATTATTGACTTTATTCCCCAAACTGAGTGGCCTCAGGGAAGAAGGATCAGGGATCAGTACATGGACCTTACTTTTCTCCCTTGGCTTTATGTGTAAACCAGGCAGGCCTGATATATATCTTCAGACCCTCTTTGCCATTTCCTAGTCCATGTTGGATCATATTATACTGATTTTGCCTAGAATAACTATAGTAAATCTGTAAATTGTAACCAGCGGCTCATTTCCAAACATCAGTAATCCCTCCAGGATAGACTGCTGTTGTGGAATATTCTTTTACACACTGTGAAGATGTGCCGTTGCCATGGGTTTAATAAAAAAGCTAAAGCCAGGCGGGAGATACAGATTTCTGGACAGAGCGCTCTGGGAAGAGGCAAGGGGGAGTCGACAGCCGGATGGAGAAGAAGCAGGATGGGGAGTCCAGAGTAAAGGTAACCAAGCCACATAAAAGAGCATAGATTAAAACTGTGGGTTAATTTAAGTTCTAAGAACTAGTTAGAAACAAGACTAAGCTAAGGCCGGGCTTTTATAATTAATAAGCCTCTGAGTTGTTTGTTGTAAGTTGGTGACCCAAAGAAAAGTCCAGTTACCTATGCTGTACAACGTGGGTGCTTAAATATCTAGAGTCTGCTATGTTAGTGACCACTCAGCTCAGTTAGTGCAAGGTGCTGCTGGTTGGCTCCATCCTGCAGGCCATGGCTGGTAGCCCCATCTCTGTGTGCTGCTGAGCACCCGCCCACCCGTCTTGAAAATGTTGAAATGGGACGTATAAAAGTTAACCACAGACCAGAAGATATTTTTGAGGTGGATAGCTTGGAGGAAGAGGAGGAGGGACACTTAGGAATATAGAAGACAGAGCCTAGTCTTTCCAGTCTGTTACACTGCTTGGCACATAATCAAAGCTAAGTAAAGGTTTTTGTTTGTTTTAAACAGATATATGCCTAAATTTCTGAATACCTAGAAAAATGATTACTGTAAAATACAAAGAGATAAACTCTTACTGATTATAAAGTATGTATGTTGGCTTATCTTGAACCTTTAAAATCCAATCTTTGATGTACAAATAATGTTAAACTACCAAGAATTTTATCAAGAGTGGCCTAGTGGCACAGGCCAATAACCCCAACTCTGTGGGAGAATGAGAAACTTCAGGCCTTGCCTGTCCTACAGGATGAGGTCTCCCATAGGTGCACATTTAATCTGAAGTTTAGGCAAAGAATATGAACACTCAGAGATGGTGGATATTGTAATACAAATCATGCTAGATAGTTTCCAGTCAACTGGACCCAAACTGGAGTTATCTAGAAAGAGGTAGTCAATAAAAGAATCATCTCCATCAGGTTTGCACATGGATAAATCTGTGGGTCATTTTCTTGATTAATGATTGATGTGGGAGGGCCCAGCCCATTGTGGGTGGTGCCATCCCTGGGCAGGTAATCCTGGGTTCTATAGAAAACAGGCTGAGGAAGCCATGAGGTGCAAGCCAGTAAGCAGTGTTCCTCCATGACCTCAGCTTCAGCTCTGCATGCAGGTTCCTGCCTTGAGTTCCTGCCCTGACTTCTCTCAGTGATGGACTGTGACCCTGGAGGTGTAAGCGAAATAAATCTTTCCTGCCTCGGCTGGTTTTGGTTAGCGTTTTATCACATCAGTAGGAAGAAAACTAAGGCATGGGACATATATTTGGTAACATATACATACATATATGTATATTTTCTCCTAACTTGCCAGCATGCCCTAGCTTCAAATAGTAGTCATTATTGCTCAAGAGTGGGACAGGGTATATTACAAAGGCAATGTCATCTATATTTTTAGCATCCTAATTAAAAAATAAAAACAAGCAGCATGGCGTTTCTTCGTAGTGTCTGTCGGGAGATTTAGAGTGCTGGCTTCCTCATGGTCAGCATTACAGATGCCCACGCATTTTAAAACCAAGGCCAACTTTAAAACACAGCAAGCCATATCCTTGTAAAAAAAAAAAATGACAGGCTGGTAAAAACATTTTAAACGACAGTTGTATGGTGTCGAAACAGCTTTCAGCAGAGAATGACCCAGGTCTGGTTTTCATAGAGAAACAAGATAGAGGAAACAGACTTGAGCTGCAGTCAGGGACGTTTAGACTAGTAATCAGGAATGGCTTCATGTCTGCAAGACACCAGACTGCCTGGGGGTTTTGAGAACAAGAATGAATGGAAGTTGCTTTGGTCCTATCAATCTTGGGAGTGGAAAGGATCGTCCGTGTCATTTGTCCTTTGATAGCTGAGATTCTGTCTGTGTGCTCTCTAGCTATGAAGGACTGTTCTCCTCAGAACCCACAGCAAAGCAGAGAGGACAGTGTAGACTAGAACAAGAAAGTCTAGTGCTCTATCGCCAAGAGCCTGCCCTACTGTAAAGAGCAGTTGGTACCCTAGCAGGACCAGCAGAAAGGCTCAGGATATAGGCATCATCTGTATTCCTGTGCCTTCTTGTTGGGTCAAAATTATCTCAGGGCCTGTACCTCGAGGCCTTATAGGACAGAGAAAAGCATGGCTCGAGTTTGAAGGATAGTCTCAAAGCTTCTGAGTGAGGATGATACAGCAAAATCTAGGTAGATGGTAGATGCCCCTCCAGCCAGAGGGAGGGCTTGGCTGTCTCTCATTTCCTGGAGGTACCCCCACATCACACGATGTTACTTAACCTATATAAACTGACACTCAGGGTAATAAACTGAGTTGCTGCTTTGATTTGACTCCCTATTGTGTCTGATTGTCCTGTGTTGTGGGGCTGTGGATCTGATAGTCCTTCATTGTGGGGCTGCTTAAGGGGCGGATAGTGCACTCACCTAAGGAAGCCTGGCACCTTCTCTCCATCAATTGATAAGCATCTGCATGTAAGCTCTCAAGACCTATAGTGTCTAAGGTGCTCGGCAGACCAGCTATAAAAAAGACATCATTGTTTATTTTTCCATGTGAGAAGATATATATATATATATATATATATATATATATATAATTTCTAATTAGAAAACTACAGCAGAGCACAGTCATGAACCCACTGTGGAAGCAAAGGAATATGGCTGGGTGTGTCTCAGAAGACGGGGGGTTTATAGGAGACTCTAGGGTGGAGGATTTGAACAGTACCGGAGGGTTGAGAGGGTTTTGCTGATGTTGGCTGTGTGTATGAAACCCCACGGATGCAGGTTCATGAACACTGAGAACATGTCAAATGGAAAAATTGACTTCAGTGCAGATGCCTGAGCAAGCAGAGAGGTGATAAAGGCATAACTAGTCGTGTGTGGTCTCAGAATTCTTTGAAACTCAGCCAGTGGTGTCTGGATTTGAGGATGAAGGGAAAAGGAACCATGTGTGCTTTGGGGTAGGGCGGGACACACTGAAAATCCTCTTAGAGATTTATTTGGCAGTACTTCCCATAAGGAAGTTCAGGTATAAGGATTTGGTATATAATAAAAGATCAGCCTGTTTTCCCAGCTTTTATTTATCAAAATGTGAGGTTGATCTTGTGTCCTTAAATCACTACTCGGGTATTTTAGAGAACACTTAAGAAAAGATGGTCAGGTATAATATAACAGGATGGCATCTTCCTCCTCAGACAGCCGTGCTGGCCTTGATCTTCATTATTAAACCCCTTCCTAGGCTTTGATCCTCCCTGGTGATTTGACCACAAGACTAACAGTTGCAAGGAGAAATGCCAGTATCTCAGACGTCTTAGCTGTGGAACTGTCCACAGCTTTGTTTCTCACACCCAGCACAGTGCTTCTAACTGGCTCATGAACCACTGGGAAGGAATTTTGTGGAGCACAGGGTGCTGTCTGCATGTACCCGGGTAGCAGGCCCAGCAGAACTCAGCTGTGACTTATCTCTGCCTCTAGACCATTGTGTCCTTAGGTTTCACTTTAAAAAAGGGATTAAGCTGGATAAATGGAAAGCACATTCACATAAAAGGGCCTTTATTTGTACAAAGCCTGGCATTCAAGGGTAATTTAGATCTCCTGTGGCAGCTGAACAGGAAAATTTAGTTGCCTGAAGGTACCAAGCGAAGTCCTTTGGGATGAAACCAGTTCTACTACAAGTTGGGCTCACTTGGACCAATCACGTGTTCCAGTTCTGGAGAAGGGGGAGCTGTACACACAGTAACCCATGTAGTGCTTAGTCCTGCTATGCCCGGTGCCTATGGAGCACTGGTGGATTAGACGAATTCAGTCCCTGGAGTACAAATTGCCCATCAAACCATTCAACTCAGTAGTATCAACTCCAAAATAAATCCTGAGGACACGGACTCACACAAATGGATTCAAAGGTGGAATAGCCTTCAGCCCATCCTAA
Source organism: Arvicola amphibius (assembly GCF_903992535.2). Classification (NCBI taxonomy): domain Eukaryota; kingdom Metazoa; phylum Chordata; class Mammalia; order Rodentia; family Cricetidae; genus Arvicola; species Arvicola amphibius. The sequence goes on from NC_052059.1 coordinate 51,890,693, forward strand.
AGGGGTTCTCCTCATGCTCACTGTGGCTGCAATGGCAGGAGGATGGTGTGCCTCGTAGTGGGAACAGAAGCATGAAATACAAGTCTTACTTTTTGTTCTACCTATGTCATTTCAGACTGTATGGCCATCCTTGATCTAATCTCAGTGTACATTGTTATTATTCATGACGCGGGTAAAAGACAGACAGATACACCATGCGGAGAGAACTTGAATAGGCCCAAGATAGCGTCCTCCACTGGAGCAGGCCTGAGCCAGCGACTCCCACCAGAATAGGCCCAAGACAGTGACCTCCGTGGGAGCAGCCCCAAGCAAGTGACCTCCATGGGAGTAGGCCCAAACAACCTCCAGTATTGCACAGTGAACCCTGGGAATGCTGAATGACCTCCGGGGACACTGAGTGACCTCCAGGGTAACTGGAACCATGGCCCTGACTGCACCACAAAGAGCAACCATCTGGCCTTTCCAGCTTGGGCCCGGCAGAATGGCTCCCGCAAAGAAGGGTGGCGAGAAGAAGAAGGGCCGTTCTGCCATCAACAAGGTGGTGACCCGAGAATACACCATCAACATTCACAAGCGCATCCATGGCGTGGGCTTCAAGAAGCGTGCTCCTAGGGCACTCAAAGAAATCCGGAAATTTGCCATGAAGGAGATGGGGACTCCAGATGTGCGGATTGATACCAGGCTCAATAAAGCCGTCTGGGCCAAAGGAATAAGGAATGTTCCATACCGTATCCGGGTACCTTTGTCCAGAAAACGTAATGAGGATGAGGACTCACCAAACAAACTCTACACATTGGTAACTTACGTGCCTGTTACCACATTCAAAAATCTACAGACAGTCAATGTGGATGATAACTAATCTACTGAATCTCAAATAAAGTTGGAGAACTGCAAAAAAAAAAAAAAAAAAAAAAAGCAACCATCTGAGCCTGGATCCACTGGCACTGGGAAGACTGATCACCAGAGACACAGCCCCAATCAATAAGACAAAGGGTTGGTTCTTTGAGAAAATCAACAAAATAGGCAAACCTTTATTCAAACTAACCAAAAGGCAGAGAGAGAATATCCAAATTAACAAAATCAGAAATGAAAAGAAGGACATAACAACAGACATGGAGGAACACCAGAGAATCATTAGGTCATTATTTTGAAAACCTGTACTCCACAAAATTGGAAAACTTAAAGGAAGTGGACAATTTTCTAGATAATTATCACTTACCAAAATTAAATCAAGACCAGATAAGCAAATTAAATAGACCTATAACTGCTAAATAAATAGAAACAGTCATCAAAAGTCTCCCAACCAAAAAAAGTCCAGGACCAGATGGCTTCAGCTTAGAATTCTACAAGATTTTCAAAGAAGAACTAATACCAATACTTCTCAAATTGTTTCACACAGTAGAAACAGGAGGAACGTTGCCAAACTCTTTTTATAAGGCTACAATTACCCTGATATCCAAACTACATAAAGACATTACTAAGAAAGAGAATTACAGACCAATCTCACTCATGAACATAGAAGCAAAAATACTCAATAAAATACTGGCAAATTGAATCCAAAAACACATCAGAAAAATCATCCACCACATTCAAGTTGGCTTCATACTAGAGATGTAGGGATAGTTCAGCATATGAAAACCTGTCAATGTAATCTACCTTTTAAACAAACTGGAAAAAAACACATGATCATCTCATTAGATGCTGAAAAAGCCTTCAACAAAATACAACATCCCTTCATGATAAAGGTCTTGGAGAGAGCAGGGATACAAGAAACATAACTAAACATAATAAAAGCAATATACAGCAAGCTAACAGCCAACATCAAACTAAATGGAGAGAAACTCAAAGTGGTCCCACTGAAGTCAGGAACAAGACAAGGCTGTCCATTCTCTCCATATCTATTCACTAGAGTACTTGAGGTTCTAGCTAGAGCAATAAGACAACAAAAGGAGATCAAGGAGATACAAATTGGAAAAGAAAAAGTCAAACTCTCACTATTTGCTAATAATATGATAGTTTACATAAGTGACCCCAAAAATTCTACCAAGGAACTTCTACAACTCATACACACTTTCAGTAATGTAGCAGAATACAAGATTAACTCAAAAACATCAGTAGCCTCCTGTACACAGATGATAAATGGGCTGAGAAAGAAATCAGAGGAACATCACCCTTCACAATAGCCACAAATAGCATAAAATATCTCGGAGTAACTAACCAAACTAGTGGAAGATCTGAATGTCAAGAGCTTTAAATCTTTTTTTTTTTTTTTTTTTTTTTTCGAGACAGGGTTTCTCTGTGGCTTTGGAGCCTGTCCTGGAACTAGCTCTTGTAGACCAGGCTGGTCTCGAACTCACAGAGATCCGCCTGCCTCTGCCTCCCGAGTGCTGGGATTAAAGGCGTGCGCCACCACCGCCCGGCTAAGAGCTTTAAATCTTTGAAGAAAGAAATTAAAGATGACAACAGAAATTGGAAAGATCTCCCATGCTCTTGGGTATGTAGGATTAACATAGTTAAAATGTCAATCTTACCAAAAGCAATCTACAGATTTAATGCAATGCCCAACAAAATTCAGGTTTACAGAAGAGAGACAATGAAGCAATAAGGAAATATAGAAAAATCTCAAAAAAAAAAAAACCCACCATGTGGTTGCCATGTGAATAGGGATGGTCAGGGTATTCTCAAAAACAAGTTAAGGTCATGGGCTGGGGCAGGTCAGATTTCAGGAAATGGACTTAAAAACAGCAACTCAACTCTTACAGTAAGCAGATACTTACTCTTAACAATACAGCATAATGGCTCTGGCTCCTCAGAACATTTACCGGATCACACTGGAAATTTACTGGCTAAGGGTCGCCAACACTTGAGTCTAATTGCATGAATGTAACTGTGGTCTTGTGATTCTGTACTGAGAAAGCCAAGTAACAAGGCCTTCTGTGGATTCTCTGGCTCTTGTGATTCCGTTCTGCTGACATTATGGTTCACAGGTGCAGTGTTCTCTCAACATTTTATGCGGAACTCTAAGTTCTAATATTCCAAAGCACTGTGAAAACCCACAAGACCGAGAATCGCCAACCTGGTAGTCCACAAAGATAGTTATTAATAGGTTTTCTGCCCCCACCCCACCCCATAATGTTTCTCTGCCAATTCAGTAAGCCAGATCAAGCCGAATTGAGAAAGTATGACAGGTATATTAAACAAAGCAACTCACGGTGGGTTCTCTGATCCCAGAGACTGAGGCCTGAGAAATTGCACTCCTCACCCCAAACTAGAGAGATCTTATAGGAGGCAGGTGAGGGGTGGTGATGTGTCTGCCATAAGTTGGTTTTTTTGTCCATGTGTGGTCAAAAGCTGAGCACTTAGGTGGGGACTTGGGCTGCTGGGAACTTCAGGGAAGGAAGCTGCAACAGTCACCAAGGATGTACATCTGGGCTTTGTGGCGCTTTTCCCTTTTTCTGGAGACAAAGTGGTGGGGTTTAGAGGAATGAGACAGGAAGGGGGCTTTCTGGATTGTGATTTTCATCCTGGTTTGAGGTTTTCAGGCCTTGACTGACAGCTGTCACTGCCTTTACACCTGTGGCAAAAGTAGGACCCTCAGGGAGGAAGAGTGTGCCAGAGGAAAGCTATCGAATTCAGGCAGGGACCCAGGGCTCTGGACTAGTAACACCCATCAAAGAAACACCCCAATAACTCACTTTGCCAAAGTGGCTTACCATAGCTACGCAACCTCCAAATAACCTGTTTGCATTTTGAATCCATCAATGAATTGCAGGGCTTGCATTCATGATTCAGTCACTTCCCCAAAGAACCAACTCAGGCTGGGCATGGTGGGGCACACCTTTAAGCCCAACACCCAGAGGAGGAGGAAGGCCAGCCATTGAGAGTTCACACCTACTCTGGTCTACATACAAGTTCCAGGCTAGCCAAGGCCACACAGTGAGATCCTGTCTCAAAACAGACAACCACCTCAGAACAAACCACCTCAGAACACTGCTTGAACCAGGACTAAGCCTTCAAAAAATGTGCCTGGGAATACTCCCCCCCAGTTCCAAACCACGCCCCACATGCTGAGTTTGAACAGACGTAGCACATAACTGACTCGAATACGTTTTATTTAGGTGTAATACAGACTGTCAGCCACCCTGTTGCAGAAACTGTTAGTTATGAACACGTGTGCTCTTGCAGCGGGATTTTCAGGCCGCCAGTGGGGCACTTGGACCTAGCGCTCCAGCCTCAGCTGGGCTTCTCTGCCTTCTGTAGTCTCTTGGGTATCACTGCTGTCTCAGCCACGCTCACCTCAACAATACAGAAATCTGAAAGACAAAGATGCGTTGGGTGTCTGCAGTCGGACTTTCCTTTGGGCCGCGAGCTCACAAATAACGACATGGAGACTTATTATTAAAGTTATGAAAGTTCAGCGGGTAGCTTAGGTGTGTTCAACTTAAACTAACCCATTTTTATTAGTTTACTTTCTGCCTTGTGGCTTTATTACCTCATCTCTATATTACCCATCCTGTTTGCTCTGCATCTCCTGATGTCTCCACCTTCTTCCCAGCACCCTCTTTGCCCCCCCAAATCCTGCTTAGCTATTGGTTGTCTGTTTAGCTTTTTATTATTTATTATCAGGGTGACACATATTCACAGCGTACATGAAGATTATTCTACAAGAGTTGCCTTTTCTTCTACATACTTTGTGTGTATGTGTGTGTACATGTGTGTGGGTACAAGTGCATGTACCATAGCATGTGGCAGTTAGAGGACGCTTTGGAGGTTTGGTTCTCCTTCCATCTTGTTTGAGTCAGGGCCTCCTGTCATTTCTCCATTGTGTCTGTCTGGCGAGTACAGATGTACACTACTGTATCCAGCTTCAGTGTGGATTGAAGCGGTCCAAACCCAGGTATCAGGCTCATACAACCATAGCTTTACCCACTGAACCAATCCCCCAGCCCAAGATAAAGTTTAAAAACACCTGCAAGTCCACAATTCTGTTGTCACATTGGACACAATTAATATAAATTCTGTAATTGTATCTACTACTCAGTTTATGCTCACTTACTCTGATTTCTCACATACAGGTACTGTATAATACTGCTGAGTCCACAGGATAGGATCAGGAAGCTGTGTTTGATGTATTAAAGTTCTCCTTTCTATCTTTCTTATCCCTTGTCGATTGTGTCTTTATCAGCTCTGTTAGTCCAATTGTTCATGGCTCTCTTTACTAGCAACAACCGAAGACCGGACCTTTACCCAGTTGGGTGACTCGAAGGGGAGCTCACAGCTTCAGAGCTGACCAGGACTAACTTGGGCTTCTGGACTGAGGCTCTCTGTAAACTCCACTGTGGTCCAGTGCCCTCCTCAGGCCGTCATGCTGCCATCTTTCCTCGAAGGCATCTATCCTCAGGTCTTTTCTTCAGCAAACTTTCTGGGTGATGGCATTCTACAAAGTGCTTTTGACGTTTGCCACATAAAAAGCTATTCCTCTTGATAACATACACCCGGGGCATTTTAATCATTTGTTGAATTTAATTAATTTGTGAGGTGGGGGATTCACAATAGCCCTGGCTGGCTTTGAAACTGCAGTACTTCCTCCTCAGGCCTCCAGATGCTGGAATGATGTGCTTGTACCCCCAGGCCTGGCAGATGCCCTCAGTATTACAGCTGTAAAGTCTCCCAGAGTCTCGGAGAATCACACTTGATGAAATGGTCAGAGCACTTTCCAGGTGTGTGTGCAGTTACTAACGTGATGCCCCGAGTCCTGGTTCCTGTATCTTTTCACATACAATGGAAGCTTCCCCATGGGTCAATACCTAGAATTGGAATAGCTCAGGGAAAGGTCATGGGGTCAACTGGATTCTGCACTAAGTTGTTTTCCAGTGGTTATAGAAGCTGGCTCTCCAGTGATTTTTTTTTAAAAAACTATTATGTTATTAATTTTACTTCTGTGTGTATGTGTGTGAAATGGATACCAGAGAAGACATCAGATCCCTGGATCTGGGAAGCAGCCTGGTGGGAGTGCTGGGCACCAGCTGCAATCTTCTGTCAGAGCAGCAAGAGCTTGTAGCCAAGCAATGTGCCCTGCACCACAACCAGCCAGTCTCAAATGCTTTCTCCCCACAATGTCAGCCACGTTCTGTGCTGCTGGTCTGGACAAAGGATGAATTAGTGAAGAGAAAGATAAATCTTGAGTAGAAAGTAAGGACCACACACTGCCATTGTCCCTTTCCAGAGAAGCACCAACTCCATCCCAACTCCCTTTTCCCTGTGCATGTGGTGGAGAAGGGGCTAGCAAGCAGCCTTTAAAGATTAAGGCAATGAGAACTTCACCAAGTCTTCCTTGATGACTTCCTCACAGTTGGGAGCTCCCCTTCCCCATTACAGGTGCTTGGCTTAGGGCAAAACTATAGAATCCATGAATTCCTCTAATTATTTGTTTTCCATCTCTTCAGTCACTAAACTGTACACCCTTTGAGAATAGACACACTTTATCTTCCTGTGTATACCTACAAACGTGGCGTGACCAACATTTGTGCTGATTGAATGAATATTGTTGAAGACGTTTATGCATTTAAAGTTACCTTTGTCTAATACTTCCTCCCAGAGAAGACCAACCCACTACAGCAGTTTATTGGGAATTCTCCCTCTAACCACAGTCAGGCACAAGGTTTTGATTAGTTGATATGACGCCCATTCATAAATTCCACGATCTCTGTCTGGAAATGCTTGCATGTAGGGCTGTATTTTGCACATAACAAGTAGGTAGAAAGAGTTACACCTGCAGCCAGCTGAAGGTTAAATCATTGCGGTCAAGTCATTACATCTATAATGTCTTCTGGAGCATCCAATTACATCTTCAAGCTCCCCTCAGGTTAAATGTAGCCAGCTGCCTGTTTCGTAACTACATCTCTTGGAACACAGCTGGCCAGTCTGTTTCCCTAGTTCTATGACTGCTTTCATTCTGCTATAGCGGAGTCAAGTAATTGCCACACAGAAGATTGTGTAGCGAGCAAAACTTACATTATCTAAACCCTTTGAGAAAGTTTGCTAATTTCTGCTGAGGTTGATAAGCTAAAATTATATCAGTAAAAATGATTTTATGTCTTATGTTAGATGAATACCATAGTCATTTGGTTTAAACTATTGATAGTCTTATCAAATTCTTTTTACCACAAAATGCATTTTTTACTTTGCATATCTTCAGTTGGTAAAATAAAAGAAGTAAAAACTACAATTGTTCAGTCCACATGGCTTTCAGGTTAGCTCCTGGATCAGTTTGTCCCTGTCGTATGCATGACTCCCTCAAAATTAAAGATGAAGACTCATTTCTGTTAAATTCTATTAGATTGCTTATTAAGTGAGAGTTACTATCTACATAAAATCTGTGGTCAATGGAAAAATTATATGCAGAGAAGCGTGCAATCCCCTTACAAGATGGAGGTTCTAGGGTCCACACCTGCACAGGGGAGCTCAATCCATGTTCTCCATGAACATCTCTGGTTTTGCTGAGCAAGGTCTAGGAGCTGATGAAGTGAGACAGCTCCCTGCTGGCTGTGTAATCTGTGCAGAACCCAGAAGTGCAGTGTGCTTCAGTGGAGATCTGGAATAAATAGATACTTTGGCTCCTAAAATGGCTGTTTCTGATGTGAGACTGTGACGAAGCTGTGTGTGTGACCGGCGACTTGGTGCTCTGAGAAGACCGCTAGAGTGCGGGCTTTGGCTTGTATCTCCAGGTCCCAAAACAGTCCCCAGAGTGCAGCAGGCTTGGAATGTTTGCTGGGTACATGGGGTGGTTTGAATAGGAATGACCTCCAATAAAATCATGTATTTGAGCGCTTGCTCACTAAGGAGTGGTGCTACTTGACAGGGATCAGGAGATGTAGCCTTGTTGGAGCAGAAAGTGTGTTGCTGGGAGTGGGGTTTCTGAAGCCCAAGCCAGGCCCAGTAGATCTCTTTCTTCCCACTGCCTGTGGATCTGGATGAAGAAGCCTCAACTCCACCTCTGTGCTAAGTCTGCCGTGCTTGCCATCGTGCTTCCTACCCTGTGACAATGGACTAAAGCTCTGGGACTGTAAGCCAGCCCCAATTAAATGCTTTCATTTACAAGAGTTGCCGTGATTATGGTGTCTCTTCACAGGAGAGAACATTGACTAAGATAGTAAGTTTGTTATATGAGTGCCTTTATGTATAGGGAGGCTCACACAGGCAGGATTCTGAAAGTTGAAGGAAGTTTAAATGCTAAGGATATTAAAGGGTCTTCAAGGTATTAGTTGTTTTTAAAAAGTGTGTATTTGTGGACACATATTTAAGGCAACTTGGGGACAGGTATATAACAAAGTCTGAAGACAGTGTACAAAACCGGAAGGGACAAGACTTCCCTTCTGGACAAGATGCAGAAAGTGCCAAGCAGCTGTCACTCTCTAACAATGAGAACAGGCCACAAACACTATAAAGCCACAGCTTGCTTTATGCCCACCTAACAGCCCAGGAAACAAAATCCAGTGTGTGCGTGTGGGTGGGTGGGTGTACACATGTGCCCCACATTAACCACATTTCAGAACAGATCAAGCCCTCCTTGGAGAAGCGATATCCACAGTGGTTTTCATCCCTAGTGACACGGTAAAAACACCAATGAAGGGAAGGCAGATGAAGCCACTTTTAATTATTTTGAATGACTGTATGTGGGCTGCCGTATAGATGAGAGTCACAAGGACCAGAGAGGCAGAGCCAGTCTGTATGCATCAGCACAGCCTGAGGGTACAGATGAGCACATTTTGGCTGTTGGTACAGAGAGATGCTCTCTAGGAGCGTACCATCTCTCCACAGAGTAAAGTGATCCTGTGAGAGGTAGAACTGAGACAGAAGAGAGAGTGGAGCCCCACTTTGAGAATCTTGTACTTTTCAGAAGCTTCCTGAGTCTTGCAGTTTTGCTTGTAATTCTGCAAATTAATGATGGAATGTTTCAATTTGGAGCAATCAGCTGCAATGCACAGGCCTTTACAGGTGGTAACCCTGCAATGAATGCTGGGAAATGTTGATGGAGGCTGCTAGTTCATTTCCCGACTGCCCTGGCCCAAAATAATCACACAAAAACTGTAATAATTAAATCACTGCTTGGCCTATTAGCTCTAGCTTCTTATTGGCTAGCTCTTACATCTTAATTTAACCCATTTCTATTAATCTGTGTATCGCCATGTAGCTGTGGCTTATTGGCAAGGTTCTGCCTAGCATCTGTCTCCAGAGGGGCTGGATGGCTTCTCCCGACTCTGCCTTCTTTCTCCCAGCATTCAGTTTAGTTTTCCCCACCTAGCTCTATTCTACCCTATTACAGGCCAAGCCAACTTCTTTATTCATTAACCAATAACAGAAGGACTTCCCACACCATGGAAAGGAGCCTCAAAATGCAAAGAACTGTGCCAGATATGGAGGGAGAGATGTAGAAAAGGCACAACAACCCCCAAAGCTCCAGCCAAAGCTGGAATCAGCCAGTCTATAAAGCCTAAAGAGGCCCCTTGCTACTTGGAAAGGGGATTTCTCAGATGTGAAGCTCAGAGAAACTTATAAAGTCTTGCTGATTCTAGGATTCTAAGACATAATGGAAGAAAAGCCCTCACCCCACTCTTAGAATACTGAAGGCAGACAGACATGACTAAATTCTAATAAGGTTCAGCAAAACTCAGACCTTCCTTGTCCAACTTTAGTTTAGATGGACTTTGCTCCTCAGACACAGAGAACTGTTACTTTATGAATATAAATATTATTTACCTCAGATGAATAATTATTTTATACTGAATAGCCACCTCATAGCAGAAAAATGCTAAACTATTAAGGATAGTAGGTGTGGTAGTTTGAATAAGAACGGTCCACATAGATTCATATATTTGAATACTTGGTCATCAGGGAGTGGCACTACTTGAGAAGGATTAGGAGTTATGGCCTTGTTAGAGGAAGTGAGTCACTGGGGGCGCTTTGAGGTTTTAAAAGTCCAACTCAGGCCCAGAGTCTCTCTTCCTGTTGCCTTCATATCCAGATGAAGAATTCTTGGCCTCTTCTCCAGCATCCTGTCTGTCTTCATGCTACCATGACAATGGGCTAAGCCTCTGAAACTGCAAGCCAGCCCCCAAATAAGCATTTTCCTTGATAAGAATTGCTCTGGTCATGGTGTCTCTTCACAGCAATGAAACGGTGACTAAGACAGCAGGACAATGTGAATCAAGAGAACCAGAGCCACTAATAGTCGGGTATAAAACTGGTAGGCAGGGGAGTTTTTAATTATAATAAAATATGTACACGAATATACAGGTGGATAGGTGAGGTAGACAGCATAAAAGAGGTGTTGGTCAAATCTGCAAAGACCATCACAAGTAAGGGATAGCTGAGAAGCTTTCATAGGCTGTGGGATCAAGAGAGATGTTGGTGACTAAATATAGTATAGGATGGACCATTGGAACACAGAGAGGATATCAAGTAGAAACTAAGGGATTTTGAATAAGCTGTAGCATATCACCCACGAGAAAAGTGGGCCCCAAACACCATGTCCCTTAAGTGCCCCTTTCCATTGCGAAGCATCTAACCAAGCTGAAGAAACCATGGCAACAGACTAGCTCATGGCCACAGCATCCAGCTAGTTATTCTACCTGTCACACTGGGAACTCTGCAAGCTGGCATTATTGTAGAAGAAACCATTTCCTGCTCATATGCGAATCCTTGGAATGCTGATCATACAAAGCAAAAGCAGGCTAGCGAACTGTTGAGGCTACTGTGTCTGGTCTGAGCCTAGCCCTCCATGCCCTCAGCAGGTCTGTAAAGATGTCGTGGTCCAGTTTTCACTGTTAGGCCTTCTAGAGGGCTTTCTGCCCAGTGCACACTCTCTGCCGGTAAGTGTCAATATGCCTTTGTTGTATATGCTGTCTCTTATTCTTTTTCTACCTATGTCACCATCCTAGCTGTGGTTGTTTGGATGAAAATGGCCCCCTTCACTCACAGGGAGTGGCATTATCGGAGGTGTGTCCTTGCTGGAGTAGGCATGGTCTTGTTGGAGGAAGTGTGTCACTGAGTGACACTTTGAAGTTTCAGAAAATAAAACAGGCCCAGTGTCACTCTCTCTACCTGCTGCCTGAGGATTTGTATGCAAAACTTTAAGCTACTTCTCCAGCACCATGTCTTCCTGAGTGCCATCATGCTTCCTGCCATGATAATGGACTAAACTGACCCATCCAGCAGGCCAGGTAATTTATGGGTCTTGAGGAGGCATCACCTAGGAATAATGGGGTGGAAAGGGAAAGGGAACCAAGCACTTAAAAAAGACAGAGTCAGTCTGAGATGCGTCAAGGTTCCGTTTATTGCAAGCAGGGTTACATTTCTTATAGGGTAGTTCTGGTAGGGAGGGGTAAGGTCGGAGGAGAATGGAGAACTACTGAGCCCTAGGCCAAAGGGGAAGATATCTGAAATACCACCCGGGGGAGATTGGCATAGACAGCCGAGCGAGACATAGACAACCGCAAGATGCTTTTTTAGATATGAAAGCTCTGCTCCAAGATTTTGAAACCATGTCCTAATTTGAAAAACAACTCTTGTAAGCTTTTTAGCTTACAGGCCTGGGGTCTTGGGCTCCAACACTAAACCTCTGAGCTGTAAGCCAGCCCCAATTAAATGCTTTCTTCTGTAAGAGTTGCCATGATTACAGTGTCTCTTCACAGCAATAAAAACCCTAAGGCACCAGCACAGTCAGGCTGCAGACATTTCACATGAGATTTAGTTAATACTCGTGTATTAGTGTACACTGTTGATTGTGACAAACATTCCCAAGTGAAAGACTTTAGCAAGAGGAGCTAGCGTGGGCATAAGGAAACGACTTTGTTTGCAAATGAAAACTCTGTTTTAAAACCTCTCTATGACAATGTCATATTATCTCTAGAAGGGAGGTAAGAGGAAATGAAGTAGCAGAAATATTTAAGGTAAAAAAAAATAGTCAAGGAATTTTCAAAATATTGGAAAACAGTAAAGCTCACAGTTGCTAAATTCAGTAACTACTGGTGGAAAGAAAACACAAGTAGGCCCCTCAGAGGCCAAGTGCTGCAAGGCAAAGGTAAGGTATAACCATGCAAGTATTTCAAGACAAATGTGCATTTCATTCAGAACAGGACAGAATGCACTAGAACAGAGTATTTATGGGGTAGAGTGAAAAAGTCAGATTTGTAATTAGACACATCTCTGCAAGTTAGAAGTTTAAAAGTGTGTGTGTGTGTGTGTGTGTGTGTGTGTGAGAGAGAGAGAGAGACAGAGACAGAGAGAGAGACAGAGACAGAGAGACAGAGTGTGTGTATTGTGCCTAAGTCCTGAGACCCATGAAGGCCACCATGGAGCCACACTCACTCAAATGCAAAAGCAAGATTTCATTTATTATGTATGAGCATGGGTCTTCTACCTCACAGTCTGGCACAGTAGCTGGAGGGAGAAGGACCCTGTCTACTGTTTGTAAGAGATTTATAAAGACAAAAAACACAAAGTAGTCACAAGATTACAGTTTCAAAGTACAAAATTATTTATTATCATAATAATATTGTGATTATCATGATTGACTAAAGGGTAGGTAAAGCTCAGCTGTTAGTTCCTGACAGGCTATTATTATCTAAGGGGGATAGCAACAGCCCCCTGGTCACTTCCTCCAGACATCTGCTGAGCCTTTGCTAACCATAGGGACTGCTTGGAATCCTATCTGACTGGCCCATTATTACTCAACTGATAGGGGAAGCTGGGTGGTCAACATTCTCTGTATGACTACGGGTAGGTTTTCTCATTAACTAATACTTCCCCCTAAAGAGGGGTCCTGTGGCCTTCAGCTTATCCTGGGGACTAGGGTGTAGTTCAAAGTCCCAAAAGGTCCCAGCACAGAAACAAAATCTTTTCGGACCTCTGGTCTCTCTCTCTCTCTCTCTCTCTCTCTCTCTCTCTCTCTCTCTCTCTCCTCTCTCTCCTCTCTCTGTGTGTGTGTGTGTGTATGAGAGAGAGAGACAGACAGACACAGAGAAAGAGAGAGACAGAGACACAGAGAGACACAGAAAGACAGAGAGAGACAGAGGCAGAGAGGAGAGACAGAGAGGTGGAGAAAGAATGAGTGGCTATATGTCTATTTATTGCTGATAATTTTAAGTAGTTGATGCTTTTGATAGATAATTTTTACAGATTCCAATTTCTTTTTAGTAATTTATTAATGCCCCCCCCTCTCTCTGTGTGTGTGTAGAAGACAACATGTTGAAACAGATTCTTTCCTTTTGCATGTGGGTCCCAGAAATCAAACTTGGGTGATAAGCCTTGGAGGTATTTTGTAGCAATTTCCTTATAACTTAGAGAGATGCTAGTTAAAACACAGGAGGTAAAGTAATTGGATCAGCAGGGTGTTCTAAAAACATTCCTTCCTTCAGGGAAGTTCATTAAGATACAGGGAATAGACAACGCAATAGCTTTTGAAAGTCCCTGAAACTGAGCAGATGTACTAGGCTCCTCCTTCCCCATGCATATATATGGTGAGAGACACTTTCAATCCAAATGGACTACCTCGAAGAAACAGACCAGCAGAGCTGCCCAGAAGGGGCTCAGATCACCTGGAAAGGACACTCTTCAACATTTTAAGCTTCCTGAAGACCGGGCGATGCATTTCTGGTTTCCAGCTTTTATAAGCTGCCACCCATGTTGGGGGTGGACTTTTGGTGATATGTCTGTATTTGAGTTGTTTCTGTTCTTGTACGAACATTCTCACCCATATTCCTGTAAGTAATCTGAATAAGACTCAGTGGTTTACCAAGTTGGACTTTGGTGGTATTTATATTTTGGTCTGCTACTAACTTCATATTCAGCATGAGTAAATGTTGTTTGTGTCTTCCCAGGAATAACGTCACACAAAAAGGTGGCAAGCACCTTTACCATTTCCCTGTCCCAGATTCAATATTATAGGATTTTACTTGTCCCCACATTGATTTATTAATCAGTGAAAATCCTAAGCTGATTTCTGGTAGGAAATAACAAGCTGATTCTAGAGTACACAAGAATGCAGATAATCTAAAATTGGAAAAACTAACTTATATGGAACTCATAACTTGGGCTGTACTTGAGTTTGCTATATAGCTGAAGCTGCCCTGGAATTGCTGATCTTCCTGCCTCCACTTCCCCAACACTGGGATTATAGGTGTGCACCACCATGCCTGGCTGATGTTTGGTTTTTAAAGAACAAAATTGAAGAACATTAGGTTTTTCATCCTTTGCAAATCTCATATCTAACAAAGGGAAGAAGTGACTTTTCACCTATTTTTTTGTGTGTCTCTTATTGTAGTAATTGGCAGAATAACCTAAATCATTTCCCTAATTATCTTTATTAACTGTTTAACTATTTGTATCTTTTAGGCTAACTCAGAAAGTCCAATTAAATCATAGATCTAGTTAATCATCATTGCTCCTATAAAAATCCTCTTCAGTATGATATACAAGTAAACTGCCCAGTGAGGAGTGGTATTTCCCCAAACAGTCACATTAGGCTAGATACAGTGGTATCCTTTCATATAGTAATCATGCCAGATACAGCAGGCACACGGCAACCACAAGCAGAAGGAAGCACAGCAAGAGCCAGGGACATTCTGGAAACAATCCTCTGGGGGCTTTGTGTTCTCTGGATGTGCCCACAGGTGTTTCATTATCCCCTGGGCTGTGTTCCATAAGTTTCATTGCTGATTGCAGCTCCCATGACATGGCCATCGGTACTAAGATGATGTGACTTCAAAGCTGATTTTTTTTAAGGTCTCAATAACCAAGGTCATTTGCTATTAACATCGGAATAGACAAAGATATTAACATAGACAGTGAACTCGGGCAACGAAGGTTCAGCAATAGACTCTCAGGCATGTGGAGCACCGGTTTTCAACCTAACAGGTGGCAGAAAGAACAGCTTTTTGACTATTCAGTTTTGGTTCGGAGCTGCTTTATGTCAGCTACCTAAAGCATATTTCACATACAAGTGTTAAATGTGGCACTGCAGAGCTTCCAGAGGAAACGCAGGAGAGAATCTTCATTACCACGACTTCAGCTCGGATTTCTGAAATGTGATAATGAAAGCTGAAACCTTCAAGGGAAAATGAGGTAAACTGAAGTATGCCAAAATTTAAAACTATCGCTCCTGAAGAGACACTATTAAGAGAATAAAAGCCATAGGCTATGAGAAAAATGCCTCTAACTTGTGTATTTGATAAAAAATATACAAGTATCTAAAGCATGTATAAAGAACTTTCAAAGCTTACTAGTATGGAAAAATTTAAAAAATAGGGAAACCATTGAGCACTTTACCAAAGAAAACATACAGACAGCAAACTAGACAAGCTAGGCAGTCAATGTCATTAGTCCTTAGAAGATTGCAAATGAGATAATATTCCACACCCATGAAACTGGATAAAATTTAAAAACCTTCAGGTGTCAGGTGTTGGGGCAAAGCAGGAGATGCACGCCTCTCACACACAAAACTGCTGGGTATAGAAAATTCATATCTATATCTATCTATCTATATATATAACTAGATATATATAGATATAGATTGTGTGTGTGTGTGTGTGTGTGTGTGTGTCCTTCCATCTTATTGGTTCTGTTCTTCTGAGAACATGGACTATTATACACTTCATTGTGTCTACCCAAGAAAAATGAAAGCACATGTCTGCTTTTTCACAGATGATTATAGCAGGTCCGTTTTTGACGGTAAAGAACTAGAAATGACTCAAGGGTGTTAACAGGACAGGAAGGATGTAGTATAGCCATATGATTAAATACTATCAAACAAGGAAGAAAAGAATTATGTCTATGTACAGTCAAAGGTACAAGTCCCAGAATATTCATGGAATGAAAGAAGCTGCGTACAAAGGCCTGTTTGCTCTATGACTCTCTTTGTGTGGCATTATAGTGAAAGCAATTACTCTGTAGTAACAAAATGCTGGCTAGCCAGGGAAACACTGGGAATGCCTGGGGCATAAAGAACCTTGGGGGTAGGGGGATGATAAGGCTAACCTTGGAGGTTTAATGGGGTTGTAATCTATCAAAATATGGTGCAGACTTTATATGCAGACTGTCACAGCCTTTGTCGGTCAAGCTTCAATGAGAAAATAGATAGGTCTCCATACATGTGCAAATGTATAATGCATATGCAAATACACAGAGAAAACAGCTGGTTCTGTGCTGGAAAGTGGACTTGGGAGTTTACTCTTTTATTGCATATAGTTTCAGAACTTAGAAAAGATTTTATTTTTAATTGTGTGTGTATATGTTATCTGTGGGTGTGTGTGTGTGCACATGTGAGGAGGCCAGAGGAGGGTGTCAGAGCCCCCTGGAGCTAGAGTCCAGGCAGCTGTGAACTTCCTGACCTGGCTGCTAGCAGCTGAACTCAGGTCCTCTGGAGGAGCAGTAAACACTTTAAAACATCTCTCCATCCTCGTTTCAGATTTTTTTTTTTTTTTTGAGACAGGGTTTCCCTGTAGTTTCTAGAGGCTGTCCTGGAACTAGCTCTTGTAGACCAGGCTGGCCTCGAACTCAGAGATCCGCCTGCCTCTACCTCCCGAGTGCTGGGATTAAAGGCATGCGCCACCACCGCCCGGCCTCGTTTCAGATTTTTAAAGTGTACTCTAAAGTATACTAATTATTTCTCTCTGCACATGTTTGCGGTAGGCACATGTGAAGGTCAGGAGGTTTGCAATGACGTCTCCATTTAATTTTTTGAGCCCTTCCTGGGGCCCAATCTATGTCTGATCACCTTGGCCAGTTTGCTTTAAGATTCCTATTCTGTCTGCTTAGCCATCAACTAGCTGTTGACAGAACCCCTTTCTAGCCTAAAATTTCCAGCTGGACCATTCCCGCCTCAGGCTAGTCTGAGTTCTTCCAAAACCTTGAATTCCTGAGACGTCCCCTGTAGCCTCTGATTTAAGAGCGCCCATGATTAATGGGGTCTATAATTAATCTAGAATTATTAACTTATGGCTAACCCGAATGCCGGTTATGAAGGCCCTCCAACAGGCTTGCAGGTGTTACTGCAGAGCAACTGTCACGGAGCCAGGTTAGAAACTTACAATGTTTCTTGTTCATTTGCTGCAATCAGACAGATGTCTGCAAGGTTCAAGTTTATGTCTGCAATTATTTGTAGCTTTAAACGTTCTTTTTTTTTTCTGGAGAAGTATCCCACTCCATGAACATACCACAGTTTGTTTATCCACTTTTTCACTGGAGTGACAGGTTTTTTCCCCCCACTTTTTGGCCATTGTGAATAAGAATCCTGAGAAGACACTTTTTTTGTGAATCTTTTGATCACAAGTGTTTACATTTCTCTTGGTAAGTACCTAGAAAATGCCACTGCTCAGTCAGAGGATATGTACATCAATATAATTTTCCCTTTCTTGTAGTTGCTTTTTATTACAGTACAGGGCTTCTGAAGTCAGCTGGCACCTTGTCTGTCTCGCCTACTCCAAGCCTGAAGCACTCTCCTCTCCATGCTTCTGCCATACTTGTTTGCAGTTTTTTTGTAGATGGAACGGCGGGCTGCGTCCCACCACCCAGCTAGCTTTACCCAAAATAATTACACGGAAACTGTATTCTTTTAAACACTGACTGGCCCATTAGTTTCAGCCTCTTATTGGCTAATTCTCATATCTTGCTTTAACCCATATTTAGTAATCTGTGTAGCACCACGAGGTGGTCGCTTACCAGGAGAGATCTTAACCTGCGTCTGTCTCGGAGAGGAGAGGCATGGCGACTGCCTGAAGCGTCTGCCTCACTCTGCTTTCTTTCTCCCACAATTCTGTTCTGTCTATTCACCCTACCTAATTTTCTGTCCTATTAAAGGGGCCAAGGCAGTTTCTTATTAACCAATGAAAGTAACACATAGACACTCCTCCATCATTTTCTCCTGTTTTTCTTCCTAGTCTTCCCTTGTGGGTGCAGAAGTTGTGCACAGATAAGCATTAGAGAAACCACACAGAGTAATCTTCTCAATGGAGAAACTGAATACCTGTTTTCTACCCAGAATTCTGGGAGTGGATGTTGACCTGGTGACCTTTGCTATCTGTAATGCCAGGCCTCACCCAAATTCCCCAGAATGTTTATCCTAGGCTCTTCCTCCCTAGACCTTTATCTTCAGCCTTGTTTCTCAGTAAGTAGAACCCAACCCTAGGAGAGTTGTCACACCTCATGGTAGACATCACAATGAAAGTTTTTTTTCCATCCCTGATAGTAGGCTGCGAGTAAGTCAAATCAGGCCAAACTAAAAAGTAAAGGGCCAGGTTTTATCTGAGCAAAGCACTCCTGGATGACTCTTGAGAAAGGGAGCTGGGGAGAAATCACATGGCCGTTCTAAAGAGGGTGGTTTAAACACCTTGTAGGGGTGCAGGGTGCTGTGTCCCAAGGTGGGTTCATGCTATGGTAAGCTTTGGGGCTGTGTGGTAATTATATCATGATTATGGCAGAATCTGTGAGTCTGAAAGTTGCTTTGGCTGTGACAAAATGCCCGAGAAAGATAGAGAGCAGGAGGTATTTTCACTTGTGACTTTAAGAATCTTAGTTCATGTTTGATTGACTTTGTTGTTTGTGGGTCTGTGGTGAGAGACATCACAGTGGGAAAGGGGTGACAAACCCAAGCTGGACACCTCAGGATGGCTGTTCTGGGGACAAGAAGAGGGGAAAATGCAGGGAGGGAACACAATTCTAGTTGTGCCTGTTATGGTAAAAGTAAAATGGCGCTGTTCCCTGAGTCACAACACCAATGTTATAGTAAAACTAAAATACCACAGGTCCCTGAGTGGCAGCAATGGGCAGCGGGTCCTGAGACCATGGCAGGCCACCAAGATAGCCAGTCCCACAAGGAGCCACAACTGTGGCAGGTAAGAGATAGACAGATAGGCACACCATGCAGAGAAAGTGGGTATTTATTTAGTGGGTTATAGAAGGGAAAGTGAAAGGGGAGAAGGGGAAAGGGGGAAGAGTTGGGGGGGGGAATGCAAGGTTTATTACCATGCACATAATTACAAGTCATCAGGGACCTCATCAGCACAGCAGCGAGAAGAGGTACTCCACCCTTCTAAGAGCATTATTTAAAGGCAAAACCCTGAAAAGTTAAATTAGCAGAGTGTGGGGTGATGGGTTTAATCCTGATTGGCTCATGTCTAGGAACTTTTCAGAAATTTTATTTTTGAACCTCACCTGTTGCTTGTCAAGTTTTCTTATTGGCTGACCCTTGAGTAGGGACATTCTGCAGTTCTCTGTACTTTCTAGATGGCTACTCTGTTACTTTTGATCCTAGCCATTTCTGAGGATTGGAATGTTTTACAGGAAATAGCTTACACAAGACACAAGGTGGAGGCAGAGGTCAAAATGGAGGAACTTTCACAGTGACCCCACTTTCTTCCACTGAGCTGCTTCTGTCTCCCATCATCACTGATTAGCTAGGAACAAAGCCTTTTGCTCATGAGCCTGTGAGGAAGCTTAGAAAACAGAAAAAGTCCTGAGGAGGCAAGGGTCATGTTGCACTTTCTTAGATTGAAGTTAACGGGAGACTAAGGGAGAGAGGAAATAGGCATGGCACATCCTAATCAGGGAGCAAGGTTCCCGAAGGAGGAGCACATGGGTGCAATATTTTCAACTGCCTGATTTTCTTTGCCCTTCAATCTCGGATGTCAAAAACAACCCCCTTTGTCCTCATACCCTGTATGTGATCTGTGATATGTGTATGTGATATGTGTCCTGTGGTGAGCACTCCCTTCCTCTAACACCAGCAGCATGCTCCTGTCTTCTCTGGCTGTCACCTGTTCAAATGCTACCTGACTGATTTCCAGAATGTGTTATGTCTCTTCTCAAGGGCCATTGGCTGACAGCAATGTAAGGCAATGGCTGCTGTCACATGCCCTACATTGTTGTCACAATGTCACATGAACCAATGAGGATGATTGGGCAGTGAGAGGATCGTATTGTATGCAGAGTCCATGTGCCTGTTTTCTCTCATTACTAGTAAGGTTAAACATCTTTTCACATTTTTGCTGAACATTTGAACTTTTTTTTTCTGGATATTTTTTCTTTTACATTCAATCAAAATCCTTGTCATTAAAAAACTGTGTTTGCTTTTATATTTGTGGTTTTGAAATGTGCTCCTTTTTTCTCCCCAAGCTGTCCCTTTTAAAAATGTGTGTTTGTGTATGTGTGTGTGTATGTGTGTGTGTGTGTATGTGTAGCTTGAGGGAGAGGGATTGTATGTCACATGTTTGAGAGTGCGCATAAAGGCCAGAAGAGGCCATTGAATCCCTAGGCTGGGGTTGCAGGAGGTCTGAGCTGCTGGACCCGGGTGCTGGGAGTTGAACTGGAGTCTCTCCATGAGAGCACCAAGTGCTCCTAACTGCAAACCCATCTCTCCAGGCCTCATCACGTGCCTTTTTAATGTGTACTTAAGCTGTCCTTCATCATCGCATATTTCAATATTGCACATAATGGAATCCGTCCAGTTTTCAATGTGTGGTGTCTTATCGCCATCAGAAATGCTTCCCTATTTGATGCCCACAATGATCTCGCCACTGTTTTCTTCTGATACACAGTCTTGTCTTGACAGTTTACACTTGGCTCCTAATCCATCTGTTATTTATTCTCACATGGGAAGTGAGGATTCTTCTAGTTTTATTTTTAACCCCAGTGATAGCTGCTGAGTTCTGAATAGTTTTGCTCTCTCCAAAATTCATGTTGAAACTGAAGCATAGAGTATTGGGAGGTGTGGCATTGGGGCAGTGAGTCAAGAGGACCTGTGAGTGGTATGCATCTTAAGACATCAACCGATGATTCTGTGGTTAAGGGTACTTGGTAGTCTTGCAGAGGATCCAGGTCAAGACGCCCAGCACCATCTATAGCTTCAGCACCAGGGGTCCCAATAAACTCTTCTGATCTCTGGAGGTACCTGTCACACATGTAACACACATACATACATGCAGGCAAATCACTCAGACATATAGAATAAAAGAAATAAATCTAAAAAATAATTTTAGTTTAGTGGAAAGCTCATCCCTTTTTTCTCTCTCTTTCCACCACATGAAGGGGTGACATTCATCCTCCTGAAAGATGGAGAAATAAGGTGCCATCTTAGAAAGAGATAGAGGAGTCCTCACCAGACATCATCTCCCACCTTAGCCTTGGGCTCCTTTTCCCCTAGAACTGTGAGGAACAAAACTGGATAAGGTAATAGTAATCATACAATAGTTATTTTCATTAGTTGAAGTAACGTCATACACATATTGCCTCTAGCCAACTATTTGCTCATTTATATATTTATTAATAATAAATATTAATTAATTAATTAATATTAATATTTATATGATATTTATATCAGTTCATACATGTAGAAATCACTGCAGTTGCAAATCATGTACTTAAATATCTGAATGTGTACTGTGTGTATAAATTTTTCCTTGCTGTGACAAAATACCTGAGCAAAACTACTGAGAGGAGGAAAGGTTATTTCAGGGGTTTCCATCCTTCTTGGTGGGAGAGAGTAGCACGGTAAAGCAACTCACCATGGCAACCACGATTTGGGAGTGTGGAGGTAGCAAATGAACATCTTCCCCCTTTTACCTTTATCTTTTATTCTACCTGGGACTCCAGACCACATTCAGGGGGATCTTGCTTCCTTAGCTATTTATCCCTGGAAATACCCTTATAAATGTAATCAAAGTATGCCCTTCTACTCTCTAGGACATCCACAGACAGACGACACCAGGACATCCACAGACATACAACATCAGGACATCCACAGACACCAGGACATTCACAGACACCAAGACACCAGGATATCCACAAACAGATGACACCAGGACACTCTCAGACAGACACCAGGACATCCACAGACACCAGGACATCCACAGACACCAAGACACCAAGACAACCACAGACACCAAGATATCCACAGACACCAAGACACCAAGACAACCACAGACATCAAGACAACCACAGACACCAAGACACCAAGACAACCACAGACACCAAGACACCAGGACATCCACAGACATACAACATCAGGACATCCACAGACACCAAGACATTCACAGACTCCAGGATATCCACAGACAGACGACACCAGGACACTCTCAGACAGACACCAGAACATCCACAGACACCAGGACATCCACAGACACCAGGACATCCACAGACACCAGGACATCCACAGGCACCAAGACACCAAGACAACCACAGACACCAAGATATCCACAGACACCAAGACAACCACAGACACCAAGACACCAGGATATCCACAGACACCAGAACACCAGCACCTTTCATTATGTTAGAGCGCATTCTAATCATATTTGATCGGTTCCTTGGATGGTTTAAACTTTGTGGTTAAATTAGCATTTCTAAGCTAAGATGTGTAGCAATGTAAGTTTAAGAATGTGTGTGTGTGTATGTGTGTGTGTCTTTTGTCAAGGGGGAGAAAAGTGAAACTTCAGAGATATTTAACAAATTTTTATTTTTAGTGTGTGTTATCAATTTCTCAGACCATTCTCAAAAATACTTTGTAACAAACGTGATTAAAATGACTAAACAAATAACATAAAAAGATATGATGACTTCCCTTGTTTCCCTGGGTGCAGAAAGGGGAGGTGGGAAGGCTCAGCTAATTGTCAGGGCCAGCCTGCTCTCATTCCCTTCAGGTAGGGCTTGAGTTGAGAGAGTCTATGGAATCTCACAGTATGAACTTTTGATTTTATTGATTTCTGTCTATAGAGCACAGCATAACTCAAACTAAAGAGCTATGTGCTCCAACCCATCCCTTCTTATTCATTACAGAGAAGAAGTACACAGAATCAATAGAACCAACCCCAGTGTCTGTTCAGCCATGAAGTTTGAAGAAAGTCATCAGGGACCAAGAGTATGTATAATGTATGTGGTATGTATGCATGTATGTATGCATGTATGTATGCATATGATATATGACATATGGTATATATATGGACATATACGATATATGATGCATATATGTCAACATGAGTCAAGTGTTTTTCTCTCATTTCTCTTCTTCCTCCTCTTTTAATAAATAGAATCTTCCTATGTAGCCCTGACTGGTATGGGGCATGTTATATAAACCAGCTTGGTCTCACACTCAGAGACTCTGCTTCCTCTGGCTCCTGAGTGCTGGGATTATAGGGATGAGCCACTATTTGCCTAGCCTAGTTCTTTCTATTGCACATGGAAGTTACTAGAATATGAAATACACAGTGATCCTAAACTGGCAAGGTGATGACATTTTATTTCCACTAAGGATAGAGACACTAGAATCCAGTTGACAAAGTTATCAGCCTCCCCGCCAATATTTCTTTTTGAGGTAGGTTATAAATACATAGCCTAGGCGGGTCACACTCTCTCAACCTTGTTTTGATGTGGGAGTTCCCTCTGTGTGCTGTGATTACCATTAATGAATAAAGAAACTGCCTTGGCCTGTTGATAGGGCAGAACTTAGGTAGGCAGGGTTAGGCTGTATGCTGGGAGGAAGAAGGGTGGAGTCAGAGAGACACTATGGAGCCACCAGAGATAGACATGCTGAAACTTTGCTGGTAGGCCACGACCTCATGGTGATGAAGAGATTAATAGAAATGGGTTCAATTAAGATATAAGATTTAGCAAATAAGAAGTTAGAGCTAATGGGCCAAGCAGTGATTTAAATAATGCAGTTTCTGTGTGGTTACTTCGGGGCTAAGCTAGCTAGGCAGTCGGGAAGAACAAGCAGGTCCTCCTCCTACCTTTAGGGTCCTGGGGTTGTAGCATGTGTCACTACGACAGACCCTTTGCCCATTTTTATCTTTAATTTTCCTCATTTCAACACATAAACTGTATCTATAGACATGGTCAAAATGATTTAGCATATACAGTAACCCTATATTTTCCTCACAGAGGGAAGAGATGTCCTCTGGGGGTAACACTGGCCAGCCTGCTCTGTCGAAGTCTCCTGGAGGTGGCATGCAAGTTCTTATTCTTAAAAACTCTCTCACTGGCAAAGCTGCAACAATTCAAAAGGTTAAATGTGTTCCTAAAACTTGCTTCTTTTCTCTTCCAACAACAGAAATTCTTCCTAGGATAGACTATGAGAACACAGCGAGAGCACGGTGGTGCTCGTCTGCAGTCCAAGCACTCAGAGGCTAGGGCCGGAGGATGGTGAGTGCAAGTCCATCCTGGGCCACACAGACATACTTTTCCTCCATGAATCTAAGATTGGGTTAATTAAACAAAGTGAACCAAGTCAAATATTTTCTATACTTGGAAAGACTTGCATTCTGTGTTGAAAAGGCAAAACATGGCAGGGCAAATCATGTCCGGTTTTATCAGGAGGCCCCGGGTGGTACTCATCATTTCCAAACTTTCGTTTTCCTCTCTGCTTTGTTATGATAGAAGTACACAGCCATATCTGGGGCCTGTGATAAGGTCAAACATCACAGTACAAGATGTAGAGCAAAGCTGCTTGCCTCAGACTGGACAGGAAGCAGAGAGGAGGGGGTTAAGGCAGAGACGGGTCAGGGACTCTCTATTACCCCCTAGAATATGCCCTCAGTGACTTCATCTTCATCTTCAACAGTGTCCTCCATCTTCCGATACTTCATTATGAACTGGTCAATGAATCCCTGAGTAGGGCAAAATGCTCTCCATCTAAAGCCCTCTCAAAGACTGGCTGCACCAGCTGGGGACCACGCTTCTGACACATGAGCCCTTTGGGAGGCACTTCATATCAAGTCATGATGCTTCTTCACCCAGTCTTGCCTTTCTCTTAACTCAGATTCACCAAGTGATTACCCTAAAAGAATCTGGGAAGGCAGTGTTCTGAAAAAGAATCTGAAAGACAATCTGAGAAGGCACGATGTTCCGGCAGTGCACTGCCCTGTGTAAAGACTGTTCTTTGTAGTTTAGCAGCTTCGTGGCAGGATTGCATCCCTCTCTCTGTCTTTACTGAAAATCAAATGTTTAGGCTAAGTCAGAACTTCTTGTGCACGTTTATGACCCGAAGTCTTCATATACTATGGTTACATGTCTGCAAAGGGAACTCAATCTTTCTTGTTTTGTCTTCTTCCGCCTGTACCTTTGCCCTGTTTTGATTCTTCCTCCGTACCTTTTCATATCTTGGTTTGTCTCTTCAGCATCTGCTTCTCCGATGTGGCCCTCTTCTGTGGTTTTTATTCAAGAAGAGCAACACTTTGACCTCTTTGGACATATTTTGTTTTGCCCCACTCTGTGAACTTCTTCCCCAGGGTGCATTGAAGGTTAATGGCTGGCTCTGGAACTCTCTTGGATCCCCTTTGGAGTATAAGCAGGGCTCACATGTATCTGGTGTTGGGGCAGCTGGCCCAATCCCTGCGTTCAGGGGCGTGGCTGCTCCAGCGGGGTAGCCATGCCCCTTAAATAGGATTGGGGAGCCGGAAGGCGCCCCGTTCGTTTTGCCCCGCGCTCACTCCGCTGGACCCTTGGTTCTGTAAGTTCCCTTATCTCCCTTTGTATTAAACTTGAATAATTATAAAAGGACTATTTTTGGTTATTTCCAATCTTCGCCGCATCATCTGGCGCCCAACGTGGGGCTAAATCCACTTAAAAACCTCGTGGGTCAAACCGCGACTCGCTTTGGCCCCGCGGCCCGGCCGGAGCCCGCGCTCCCCCCTCCCTCCCAGACGAAACCGCGCCTGAAACCAGGCCTGCAGCCCGGGAGCTGTTTGCCCGGTCTCACGGGCTGCTCCGCGCGCTGCGGGCGGGTGGAGCTGGCTCAACTTTAAGCTGATTGAGCCGGAGAACGCATTTTTTTTAATTATTATTATTCCCACGCCTCCATTCGGAGCAACGCCTCGGCCCAGAAGCTGTTTGCCCGTCCTCACTGGTCGCTCCGCTCCGCGCAGCGGGGACCAGAATCCGCAGCTCCCTCCTGCGCTTAGCTTGCGTCCAGGTACAGACACCCGCCATTGAAAGCCGTTCGCGGGCGCCCGCGCGCGATCCGCCCCCTCGGCTTCCCTCGGCTCTGCGCCCCCGCGCTGCGTGCCGCTCTCGCGCCCCGCTGCACTCCCCCTCCCCACACCTCAGGGCCAAGTCGCCCGCCAAATCGTTTGTGAAGTTCTTGCAGGGAACCGAAGCCCCGCCCCGCCACTTCGCCGCTGCTTCCACAGCTACGGTGCTCTGCGCGGAACGCCATCTTTGGTTTCCTACACACGTGAAACTCGGGGCCCTACGCCATCTAGTGGCAGACAACGGTAATTACAGGTAATTTTTCATTTGATTAAAAACCGTTCGGATTAACAATGTCCGACAATATCACTATTAACGGATTTTATACTTTGTTCAACTACACGATGACTGAATTTTTGAGCGATACAGATGTGGTTTCCCTTGGCTGGATATTTACAGGGTTTGGTATCTTCTTTATTTTTGTTTGTTTCATTACAACGTGGTTGGGAAATAAAAAGGAGATAGAGTCCTTACAGGCAGGAGCTAAAAAACTAAACAAGGACATAAATGGTTTGGAAAACACTAATAAACAGCTTGAAAAGATGGTTGCAGCTCTCGAGGAAAGGGATAAGAGACTTTCCTCTGAGATGGCTTTGTTACTTGAGAAATTTGGAACTTTCGAGGAGAAGTTTGAATTTCATGAGGAAAGGAATAACAGATCTCTCTCGGAGATGACTTTATCGCTTGAGAGAAAAATGCAAGGTATGGAGTCAGGAACAACGGATCTGAATCATAAGTTACAATCTCTGTCGGTAGGAGCTGAAACATTATCTGAGGAGATTCGAACCGTTAAATGTATTAACAAGACTTTATCAAAGAGCTATGAAAGATTGCTGGACAGAATTTCAATACAAGATGGCACCATTCATGCCATGAAAATTCTGTCCAAGGATGAAACGTTATCGGTATTGGACAAACTTCATACCCTTGAATCCTCTATGAAAGCCTTGGAACATAATACTGGGCAAGAGATTGAGGCATTGCAGAAGGCAATGGTAAATAGATTTGAAAAGATCGAGGAACTTATGGACTCTCATGAACAGGAGCGAATAGTACAAAAGAAAGTCCCAACCCCATCGAATAGAACTCTCCGGGATAGCTTCAATAGAACTCTACCTATTTTCCCAGTAATAACTACAGAAAAGGTGACTGGTTCTAGAAACCCTAAGATCACCAAGGAATATACATGGGAACCTATCCGTATGAATGATCTGAAAGAAATTAAACAAGCTGTTATGAATTTTGGGATGCATAGCTCCTTTGTTAAGGAGATGCTAAAGTCTTGGTCCCTTACAATTAACCCAACCCCTAGGGACTGGTTGGACCTAGTCTCAGCTGTGTTAGAGAACGGTCATCAGTTGAGCTGGAAGTGCATGTTTAGACAAGAGGCCAGGCTTTTAGAACAGCAGGAAAGATCAAAGGGAGTTGACATCACCCTAGATCAAATTATGGGTGAAGGACTTTATTCTGATCCTCTAGAACAAGCTAATTATGATGAACACACTCTATCCATATGTACTACCGCAGCCTTGAAGGCTTGGGACAGGGTTCAAGACCCAAGACAGAGAACGGAATCATATATCAGAGTTAAACAAGATCCGAGAGAACCATTTGTGGACTTTTTACATAGACTAACTAAAGCTGTACACATAGGGATATCTGACCCAGAGGCAAGGCAGGTAATAATTGAGTCCTTGGCTTATGAGAATGCCAATGTAGAGTGCAAAAGGGTATTGACGCCCCTAAAGATCAGATCAGCACCCCTGGAGGAATGGGTCTTACATACAATGAATATTGAATCGAATGAGCTTCACGCCCATCACGCCCATCACGCCGATAAGTGGGTAGAAGATGCCATTGCCAACGGTACAAGAAGATATCAGAATTCCAAATGTTTTAATTGTGGCAGAATAGGACATATGAAACGGAATTGCAGACAAAGGACTTACAGAAATAATAATAATAATAATGCCTTTGCCAGGAATAACAGGAATAGAAGGCCTCAGCCTTCAGGGTTATGTAGGAGATGTGGGAAAGGCAGACACTGGGACAGCGAATGCAAATCATCAAGAGATAGGCAAGGAAATCCGTTGCAGGCGGGAAACGCCATGGGGGGCCTCTCGCAGGCCCCCATGGCGAATGTGGTCCAGTCATTTCCCGTTACAACGGAGAACATGCCTTGTCAGGACAATTAGAAATCCCCATGTCTGCTGTTGGAAGCGAAAATAGCCCAAGAGATGAATTACGTGTATTTTGGCAAACTTCTATAAGTGATCAAAGACCAAAGTTAAGAGTGTGTGTAAATGGCATTTTCATTACTGGCCTGCTGGACACAGGAGCGGATGTTAGTATCATTACTCCAGAATCTTGGCATCCGTATTGGCCACTACAGGATGTAAATGTTCGACTTTTGGGAATTGGGACCCTATCTCGAGTAAGGCAAAGCACTAGATGGGTCGAATGCATCGGTCCTGAGGGACAGATAGGAAAATTAAGGCCATATGTAGCTAATATTGCAGTAAATTTATGGGGTCGTGACCTATTGCAGCAATGGAATACTCAAATTAACATTCCTGCTGCCTCTAGAGCATATATTTCTGAGGAAAACATCAAAAGGTATTACAGATGGCGAAAACCAGCCATTCGGGCTGTACAAGAACACAAACCAATGGATGCCCCTCCAGAACCACCAACGGCCCTACCTCTAAAATGGTTGACTGAGAAACCGATATGGACAAAACAATGGCCTTTATCTGAGGAAAAGTTGCAAGCTTTAGAACAGCTAGTACAAGAGCAATTGGATGCTCGACATATAGAAGAATCTACCAGCCCTTGGAATTCTCCTGTATTTGTGGTTAAGAAAAAATCTGGTAAATGGAGAATGGTGACGGATCTCAGAGCTATAAACAGGATTATTCAACCTATGGGCTCTCTGCAATCTGGACTTCCTTTGCCTTCTCTATTACCAAAAGGATGGCCTCTCATAGTTATTGATTTGAAGGACTGTTTCTTCACAATACCTTTACAAGAAAAGGATAGAGAAAAGTTTGCCTTCACTGTACCTACTTATAATAACTCTCAACCTACCAAGAGATACCAGTGGACCGTCCTCCCACAGGGCATGTTGAACTCTCCTACCCTGTGCCAATACTTTGTGAATCAACCATTACAAATAATACGCAAGATGTTTCCCAAATCCGTTGTTTATCATTATGTCGACGACATATTATTGTCTGACTCAGACATGGATACCTTAGAGAAACTGTTTGAAGTGGTAAAAACAGTTCTACCTAAATGGGGATTACAGATTGCTCCCGAGAAAATTCAGAGAGGAGATTCTGTTGATTATCTAGGTTATAGAATAGGTTTGCAAAAAATTAAGACACAAAAGGCACAAATTAGGAGAGATCAGCTGCATACTCTTAATGACTTTCAAAGGTTGTTGGGAGACATTTCCAGCCTTCGACCGGCTGTTGGGATAACACCTGATATGATAGTTCACTTAAACAAAACCTTAGATGGAGAAAGAGACCTAAACAGTCCCAGAGAATTAACAGCTGAAGCAGAAAAAGAACTGACAATGATTGAAGAAAGATTGCAAGAAGCACATGTGGATAGGGTGAATCCAGAACTCAGTAGTATTCTCGTTATATTGCCTTCAAAAATTTCTCCTACAGGAATTCTAATGCAAAGAGATGATATTATTTTAGAGTGGCTCTTTCTACCTCATAAGCCAAGTAAGAAATTAAAAACCTATGTGGAAAAGGTTTCTGAACTAATCATAAAAGGTAAATTGAGACTTCGCCAACTAGCAGGCATAGACCCAGCAGAAATCATAGTGCCTTTCACCGCTGATGAGATACGAAAATTGTGGGAAGATAATGAACCATGGCAAAGAGCTTGTGCTAATTTTTTAGGAGAAATTAATAACAACTATCCAAAAAGCAAAAGGCTTAACTTTATAAAGAGAACTTCTTGGATTCTTCCTCGAATTGTCCGTGATGCTCCGATAACTGGAGCCCGCACGTTTTATACTGATGCTAATAAATCAGGGAAGGCAGGCTACAAATCAGAAGACTTGAGTAAGGTGGAACAAAGTCCTTATGATTCTGTCCAAAAGGCAGAGTTATTTGCCATTCTTATGGTGCTAAGGGATTTTAAGGAACCTCTTAACATTGTTACTGACTCACAATATGCAGAAAGAGTTATTTTACATATTGAAACTGCCGAATTCATACCTGATGATACTGAGCTAACCTCATTGTTTATCCAGGTACAAGAAATGATCAGGAACAGACTTTGCCCTATGTATATAACACACATCCGATCCCATACGGGTCTGCCAGGTCCTTTAGCACGTGGCAATGCAGATATTGATCAGCTATTGATTGGTAGTGTGCTGCAGGCTTCCGAATTTCATGAAAAGCATCATGTCAATAGCAAAGGCTTGAAAAAAGAGTTTTCTATTACATGGCAACAAGCTAAGGAGATTGTAAAGAAATGCCCTACTTGCTCTTTCTATAACCAAGCACCACTGCCTGCAGGGACTAATCCAAAGGGCACCAAAAGGAATGAAATTTGGCAGATGGATGTGTTCCATTTTGCAGAATTTGGAAAATTAAAATATGTACATCATACCATTGACACTTATTCAGGATTCCAATGGGCAACTGCTTTAAGCTCAGAAAAGGCCGATTCAGTAATCACTCACTTATTAGAAGTCATGGCCATCATGGGTATACCTGCGCAAATAAAGACGGATAATGGTCCAGCTTATGTCTCTAGAAAAATGAAACGGTTTTTTGCCTATTACAATATTAAGCATGTTACAGGCATACCCTACAATCCTACAGGTCAAGCAGTCATTGAAAGATCAAATAGGACGATAAAGGAAATGTTAAACAAGCAAAAGGGGGTGGAGAATACCCCCAGAAATAGATTACATAATGCTTTACTAACTTTGAATTTTCTCAACGCTAATGAAAAGGGGACAACGGCTGCAGAGAGACATTGGATAATGGAAAAGTCTGTTGAATTAAATCAACCAGTTTATTTCAAGGATGTGCTAACCTCACAATGGAAGCCAGGGGATGTGCTGCGTTGGGGAAGGGGTTTTGCTCTTGTCTCCACAGGAGAAGAAAAATCGTGGATACCATCAAAATTAATAAAGGTTCGGTTTGAAGAGGAGAACCCCCTTGGAAAAGAAAAATAACAATTCATGCACAAGGATGGTGACCATACTGATGGTAAGAAACATATAGTACGGGGGCAGGGTTTTTTTCTTATCCCCACAGGAAGACACTCACCTTCAAAGGACCTGAGGGACCCTGCATACCTTGAATATTGATGAATTGGAGCCAATTGCAACCCAACAAGGATCAGCATTAACATTGGGTAAGCTCGGTGAGTATAGAAAACAATTTTTGTATGTGTGTCAATATGCATTTCTTCATAGATATTCAGAGCTGGTTTCTTGGAGTTGGACTCTGGCCCAGTCCCTCTCCAATTCCAAGCTTGTTTATAAGAGATTTCTCAGAGTTTCTGTCTCAGGTTAGGAGTAATATTATGAGACAGAATATTAATAACAATAATGTTGATAATGGTACCAATATATTTGCCTTCTTTGCCTTCATTCATATCTATGGTTGTTTTTAATGCACCTTTCATTGAAGATATGCACGTATACGTCTGTATGTGTCCTTGTAGATAATGCTTATCTCTCTCACAACAAACGACAAAAATTTTTTTTTTCTTCAGTAATCTTTGCAGTTTCCAGGATGAAGACGGGGCCCCGCAACATCAACTCCAACTAGTTATTATGACGTCATGTTTTAGTAGCGCTAATATTTGGCCTGTTTTTTGGTACCAATTGCACAGAACACTTTTGAATGGTGCACATTTTTGACAACGTTCTGGCCTCACTTTTCAAAAAAAAAAAAAAAAAAAAAAAAAAAATTCAGAGGCTGGACACATTTTTCCTAGACGAAATGTTACCCTGGGTATTCTACCATCATTTGCTTTCACAGGAACCCCTGGGAAGAAAAGTCGCCCCTATGTCAGCTGGAAGCAATCTTGGATGACGACGCCCCCCCCCTCCCAATAAAGTTTACCCTCAGATTTAGGGACACTAATTGGCGGCTGGTATAGGGTGGTCGGGTTGTGGAAGGCTTTATATGGACTCAGGGGTATAATTTATGTGTATATCTATATGTATTTAAAAAAAAAAAAAAAAAAAAAAAAAAGGGGGGGGGGAGGGAGGGATTAACTGGTGATCTGAAGGAATAATTGATTTTTGTGAGTTATTGTTTTTCTTTTTTTTAAAAAAAAAACTATATGAGTGTTGATTCTTGTATATTGATATATTGAACATTATATGAGAGTATGATACCACCTCTGTTTGAAACAATTGTTATATTGACATTGTTTACTATATTGCAATGTACATCTCTACCTCTGATATTATTTATGTAATGACATTGTTTACCATATTGCACTGTACATTTCTACCTCAGATATTATTTATGTAAGGACCCTGTTTACATTTGGAAATCATTGTCTTCATTTTTTGCACAGTCGTCTATTCTATTAGTCATACAGTTACAT
The DNA here is from genome assembly GCF_903992535.2 of Arvicola amphibius. Classification (NCBI taxonomy): domain Eukaryota; kingdom Metazoa; phylum Chordata; class Mammalia; order Rodentia; family Cricetidae; genus Arvicola; species Arvicola amphibius. Next base: position 51,923,309 of record NC_052059.1, read on the forward strand.
AAGTGTTGAGAATTATATGTTGGTCATATTTATATTTAGGACAATCAGGTTTTTTAGACACATAGAGGTTGTATTTAGTATAGATAGCATAATCTTCAACCTCTTTGAAGAACTGTAGAACATGGCCTTTAATCTAACCTACAGTTTTGTATTTTTGAGACACAATCACTCCTGGCAACAATGCTCTACTCCCGAGAGAACGTTGAGCACCAAAGACACTCCACTGGGAGTTTGTCTTCTACTTGGCAGAACTGGCCTTGGGGCAAAGAAAAGCCCATACCTCCATTACTGACTAAAGTACAAAATATCCATAAGTGGATAAAACAGAATTGTCTTATCTTGCCAAGACAGGATAGGATAGTTCTACTAAAGGTTCCTTGCCATTGTATAATGGTATGTCAGGTTTTTTCAGGCCTCAGCCAAAGTTGGTTGCCTCAACATTGCTATCAAGACTTCGTGTGGTTGCCCAGGTAGTCAATTGTCTCTGTCTTCTGTTGCACATTTTGGAAGTTTCTCGTTTGTGCTTCCTGGTTGCTTTGGTAATTTTACTCTCCTTCTCAGATCTTTGATGGGGTTGAAGATTAGATAATGGTAGCTACCTTCTAGATTATTTAGACTTCTCAAAGTAGAGTGATTAGAAAAATTCTTCGTTATATACTTCTCGCCTGATATTGTTTACTTTTTGTAATTTTATATGATCAGTTCCCATTGTATATAGTTGTATTTGGTTTCTGAATCTGTCTTATTTAGACAAAAAAGGGGAGATGTTGGGGCAGCTGGCCCAATCCCTGCGTTCAGGGGCGTGGCTGCTCCAGCGGGGTAGCCATGCCCCTTAAATAGGATTGGGGAGCCGGAAGGCGCCCCGTTCGTTTTGCCCCGCGCTCACTCCGCTGGACCCTTGGTTCTGTAAGTTCCCTTATCTCCCTTTGTATTAAACTTGAATAATTATAAAAGGACTATTTTTGGTTATTTCCAATCTTCGCCGCATCAATCTGGGCTCTGCTGAGTCCTTTGAGGGTGATTGCACACCTGTTCCCTTGGACCCTTCCTGAGCCCAGCTTCTCAAACACCCTGCATGAGCACTGGTATGGTTGTCTCATGTGGGGAAGTCTGTGAACCCCTGCCCACGTAGTAATAACTTCCCTGTCCCTTGACAGCTGGAGCAGGGTTTCTCACTCCCTGAGCTTTTTAGCCCTTTTTATTCTCATCGCTCATTCCCAAGAGTCTTAGTGATTCTGGTAATCAGTTAAAAGGTCCTTATGGGTTATGGGAAAGATGGGAGTTGCCCCGAGAGCTTTAACCTGCACAGGTCAGGGGCTGGCTAAGCTCTTGTGGTGGATGTTGATTGGACCAACTCAGCAGTGTTTGGTTAAAGGGGTGCTGGCTCACGGGGTCAGCGAAACTGGCCTGGTGCTTTTTCAGTGATATGTTGTTTGTTTGCATCATGATTCCTTGTGTTCTAATAAATCAAACCCCAAATGGGTCAAATGAAAAAGATACTTTATTGTCTTCTGTAACCCAACTTCTCAGGGGTGGGGCTGTCTTCATGAGCTGGTCTGTGCAGGACGCAAATGGCACTACTACAAGGACTCTGGCATTTTCTCTCCAGACGTTTTGGCTTTTCTCCCTTTGGTGCTTAGTTATTCATAGGCAGGCTGTCCCCTCAAACTCACAGGGATGCTGCAGAGGCTCCACAACACATATCTCCTCGGTTTCTCTTGCACAAGGCACAGCATAGTCAACCACTCTGTAGTGGAACGATTAGCCTTGTGATACTTGGCTTCCTGTGTACCTGGAAATAGGAGAGACCCTGGAGATCGGATGTGTCCTTTCCTCAGGGCCACTGCAAAAGCTTCCTGGTGTTTGGTTGCTGCTGCTGTTGCTTGGTAACAGAACCCGGATTCCTACTGAATATTCACCATCCACGTTATGAGTGTATGCTTCAGGGCTGAATTTTGGTTCATTCTTATTTTGGCCCCTTTCATCTCAATTATGAGATTATGCCTTGACAAAAATATGTTCTACAATTTCATCCAAGACATAGGTGAGGGACATCTGCAGCTTTTTATGAAGCATCTCCCTGAACTTGAGAAAGGCTACTGAAGAAAAGATAACCTCTTGGTTTAGAGATTATTGTCCAGAGGCAGGGGCGAGAGTCATTGTCATGATTTGGTGGCTATAGAAGTAACCCAAGGACCAAGCACAAAAGATAAAGCAGTTGGGCTGAGGGCTGTCTCTCAAAAAGATGGAAGGAACCAAGGGCTTTGATGACATCTCAGAACTCTAGTATTGAGCAACATGAAAGTCACCTTCAGAATTCTTATTATGTGGGACAATAAATTCTTGTCAATTAAATTCTTGTGTGTTACACTTTTTTATTGAAAGAGGAAGTGCTCTTTGCTGCTTGTGTGATCTCCTGGCCTGTACTATAAAGCTGCATGGTTTTACTTTTACAGTACACTCAACGGAAAGCATTCTAAGTGGTTCCTGACCACTAACCCTGTAATTGACTGCAGCCTGGATGGCCCATATCTCTTTCTTCTACAACTTGGATTAGTTTACCTTATCAAATCTATGGGCTGAACATGGAAGATGAAGCGTGTCCATTGAGCAATGAGAACATGAGCTCCATAAAATACTCAGGCACTGAAGCAAAAATACTGAATATACAGCATCATTTGACTGAGCACTTCTTCCAGCATTTCAGACTGGGTACACGATGGGTGTGGGAGTGTGCCTGGTCTGGAGGCCCAGCAAAGTCAACTCTTGCAGATGCTTTAGACCAAGGAGAGACCTGCTAACACTCTTTTTTTTTGTTTTTTGTTTTTCGAGACAGGGTTTCCCTGTAGTTTCTAGAGCCTGTCCTGGAACTAGCTCTTGTAGACTAGGCTGGCCTCGAACTCAGAGATCCACATGTCTCTGCCTCCCGAGTGCTGGGATTAAAGGCGTGCGCCACCACCGCCCGGCTCCTGCTAACACTCTTAATTCATGTCAATGCCCCGTGAAGACTTTCTGTTATGGTCTTTGGTCTCCAGCTTTGGACCATAAGCCATGTTGAGATCACACTGAACACAAATATGACTCATGGATGGATAGATGGGGAGCTTTGCTGGAAGAGCCACCAGGCCTTCTTTTGATAGGCAGTTTTAGCCCTCCTGTGGTTTTCTGGCCCTCATCTCATGTCCTTCCTGAAGGTCAGTTGTCTCATGGCTCTCAGAATCAGTGTGGCGTGCAGAAGAGGAGGGCTCAGACCCTGCTCTGCTTGGGGATCCCTTTCCTGTTGACTGGAATGCCATTGGTCAGGAGAAGTTGGCAAGAGGGATTAGTTCATGAAATCCTGGAGACCTGGCATGTTTTCTGTAAACAGGGGTGGTTTGTGCTATTCCCTGTTTCATCTTTGCCGAATGTGCTTCGCATCTGAGGATTTAAACAGTACATAAAGAATCCGGGAGAATTTCTGTATTTCCGTGTACGAACTTAAGTAACTTTATGTCGAGGTAAACGAATCAATAACAAACTGCTTCTCACCAAAGTCATTTCCTCTGTGGCTGCAGATTAGCATATTTTACCTAGATATAATTAACCTTAACACGATTGTTTTTGTTTTTTAAAAAACCTCCTTATTCAGATTGTTTTTCAGAGGGGAAGGAAACTGAGATTTCCAAGAACCTTTGTTGGAGGGCGGGGAGGATTGCACAGGGTCAACTACCCTGGAGTCAATGAAATCTTAATGGACTCCATATCTCTTAATGCTCACTCATCTGTGCCGACAGCACCAGAGCGAGGGCCTTTTGCATTCAGAGAGCTTCCAGAACTGACTCCACAGGACACGCCCTCCATCTGCCTGGGCCTCTAGTTTGCCCCTGACTTTTCACTCCTCTGTGTCCCTGATCCTGCTGGGCTGGATCACTGGATTCTCCTTTCAAGACAAAAGCAGAAAAAAGATGCTCTCTGGGATAGTTCTCTCTACTATTCCCTCTAATTGCCTTTAAAAAATATAACAACCAAACCACACACTGACACACACACACACACACACACACACACTCACTCACTCACTCACACACACGAACCAAAAGCCACCTATGACTGAATCCTTTCACATCACTTAAAGGAGACAGCCGTGTTTGGTGTGATTAAAAATGAGTATTTATACAGCTGTCCTGAGGTTCTTGCTCCTGATGAAGATTGACCTTTGACCTTGCTGCCTGAGTCCTTCCACACAAAACAGTCAAGCTCCTCATTTGGGCAGTGCAAGGTTTGGGTTCAGGAGCAAGTAGTGCCAACTCTTCCTTGATGCCATTTCTGCATCTGGGATGTCAGTACCTGCGGGGAACCAAGCAATAAGGGATAAACTTTAAGACTCTCTGTCCGCGTCTTTTGTTTGAACGTCCGCAAGGCTATTTTACAGAGTTTCCGAAAACGCCCCCAGAGAAGGTAGGGGAATCCACCAATGTCCTTTGTGAGTCTGGCGGGAGCTCTGGGCACTTTGGCTCCCAGTGACACCCCAGACCTGGGGCCTCCCCTACCTTAAGCGGTCCTTGACTGGCGTCCTTCAGGGAAGAAGGGGGCGGGGTATCTGGGGATAGATACATCCGCACATAGCCGCGCGTTTCCCCACCAAAGCCCCGAGAGGCGGAAGAACCAGAGCTCAGCATCTGGCTGATGTTCAATCGCTCACGGAGGAACAAGCTTCTGGCAGCTTTGGGTCATTTTGAGCCCATTCTGCCTGGAACTGAATGCAGGGGCAAGATCGGGTCACCACCTGCGGGCCGGGGGCGGGGCGGGCCACACACGCTGAGGGACGCGGAGGCCGGGGGAGAGCCGGGAGTTAGGAAAATGTGACCCTGCGACCCCGAACGCCGCCAGGCTCCCTCTCCTGCGCTCCACCTGCTTGTCTGCGACCAGCTGCCGGCCGGCCATGGCCAGCCCCGCGCCCTTAGTGGCTTCCATCAGTCACCAAATGGTGGCTCTGCAGACCCTGCAGCTACTCCAGCAGGAGTGGGGCTGGGGCGACGGTCCTAGCGCCCCCGGAAGCCCACGCGGCCCGGACCACGTGCCCGTCGCCCAAGCTCGTCGCCCAGGCCAGATGAGGACTCGGCGGGGGCTGGGACGCGGGGTCGCAGGAGCGCGGAGCTCCCCCGAGGCAGGCGGGCTGCGGGGCGCAGAGGGGGGCGCCGAGCTGCTGCCCTTCCCCCGGGACCGCGGGCCCTGCACCCTGGCGCGGATGGCCATGCGCAGCGCTCTGGCCCGCGTGGTGGACTCGACCTCGGAGCTGGTCAGCGTAGAGCAGACTCTGCTTGGGCCTCTCCAGCAGGAGCGGCCCTTCCCCATCCACCTGAAGGTGAGTCTGTCTTGCTGTCCTTTTGGCCTGCAGTGGCTGCTGGATGGAGTGGAGCAGGGTGTGGTCAACCTGCCGTGGGCGGGGAATGGGGGGGGGGGACAACAGGAGATAAGCATTGAGAGCTGGCATATGGGACAGAGAGCTTGAGAACCAACCACCTGGGGTCTGCCTGACTGAAGAACTAGACCCAGACCTGGATCAGGACTTTGTGTGTGTGTGTGTGTGTGTGTGTGTGTGTGTGTGTGTGTGTACATGTGTGTAGGGGGTGGAGTGCGGGATGAAGAGGAAGAAGTCTTGTCAAGATCCACTTGTCACATGAATCATTTTTTTTTCTACCCGTGGAAGTCAGCCGCCCCTCCTTCCTCCTCCAAGCGTATAACCTTAAGTACACTTTACGTCCCTAGCTGCATAGATTATGACGGCATCACCCGCGTTTATTTAAAGCTCCCGCACACTGGTGAATCACAGTTATTTTGCATAAATCCAGTTCCTCACGGAGGAGTGCAGAGACCTGATGGAGAACCTAAATCCTCATAAAGTGTGCTGAGGGCGGGGGGGGGGGGGGGGGGGGGCGGGGGGGGGGTGGGAGTCCTAGATGTTGACAGGCTTGCTGATAGTAACAGGGACTCCTGCTGAATATGGATGGGGCAGAACTGGGAAGAGATCTGAGGTAGGTTGGGGTCTAGGGTTTTGGGGTCCAGTCCTGGCCTTGCCGTTACCTAACCTAATTGTGCTTGTTAGATTTTTATTAACTTGACACAAGCTAGGGGTCACCAGAGAAGAGCAGGCTTCAACAGAGAAAATACCTCGGTCAGATTGACTGTAGGCAAGTCTGTGGGGGCATTTTCTGAACTAATGATTGATGTGAGAGAGGAGGGGGGAAGAGCTCACAACTCACTGGGCAGTGCCACCCTTGGGTAGCTGGTCCTGCATTAGTCCTGGACTGTACAACAAGCCGTAGGGAGCAAGCCAATAACCATGGTTCCTCTATGCCCTCTGCTTTAGTTCCTGCCTCCAGTTCCTGCCCTGACTCCTTCATGAAGGGCTATAAACTGCAAACTGAAATAAACCATTTCCTTCTCAGGCTGCTTTTGGTCATGGTGTTTATCACACCAATAGGAAGCAAACTAGGACTTTGTCTTAAAGTCACACATTTTTGGGACCTGCTGGCTTTCAAGTTGTGGCCAGGAGCATCATCTTGTCCGTCACTTAGGAGTCCAGAGGAGACGGGGTGCTGTAGAGAGCTTGGTGCATTCCTTAAGGGTTGATGCTGTTCTTACTCTGCGAGCCCAAGTTTGGAAAACATGCACTATATTTAAGTTGCATCAACATCATAGAAATTCAAATCAAACATCACCAAACAGTGTCTGAAGCAGGGGTGTCTCTCTCTTCCTTCCCCGCTCAAGAAAAAGTTTAAATTCTACCAGTGTGTGACTAGTATTGGTTGTGAATTACATACTGATTTCATTGAGTTTAAAATGTGAAGGAATGTGTATCTCGGAACTGATGAAATTTCAAGTGCCATGTAATATTAAAAACATGTTAGAAATACATATGGGTATTAGTAGCTTTTGGTCACTGTGACCAAAACATTTGGTCATATTGGTATTGATGGAAATACTTTAAAAGAGGAGAAGTTTATGTTGGTTTAGCCTTGACCTCTTTTACTCTTTGATGACACTGGGGAGTGAACCCAGGACCCCACACATGCCAGGCAGTAACTCACCCACTGAGTTATTTCCCCAGTGACAGATTTATTTTTGGCTTACAGTTGCAGAGAGATGTTGGTCCATCCTCTGGGGGAAAGCATAGTGGAACTGCTTCTTGGTGGTTGGACATCGTGGGGACTTGTAAGGAAAGAACAGGATGTATAGGTGAGGGTTAGGGATGGTCTTTACTCTTCAAAAGCCTACCTCCACCACAAAGGCCACACCCTCTAAAAGCTGTACAGCCCTAACTCAAGTTGAGCCATTCACGGTAGGACAATCTAAACAGGAACCGTGGGTGTTTTTCATATTCAAGCCTGTAGCAGTGTGTTGTGGAATATTAGTTTAAGATGTGTTTTATTTGTTTATGCTGTGGAATATTTGTTTTAATGATGAAAATGTGTTGCATTCCTTTATGTTGCTTTTGTCTAACTCTGTAAAGCTGTGTTACTTTGCCTGTTGGTCAATTAAAGAACTGAATGGAATGGCCAATAGTTAGGCTGGAGAGAGAAATAGGCAGGGCTGGCCGGCAGAGAGAATAAATAAATAGGAGAAATCTAGGGAAGAGAGAGGAGGAGGAGGAGGAACGAGAAAAGGAGGAGAAGAGGATGCCAGGGTCCAGCCACCCAGCCAGCCATGGACTAAGAAGGAAAGAAAGATACATAGAATAAAGAAAGTTAAAAAGCTCAGAGGCAAGAGATAGTTAAAGAGAAACGGGATAATTTAAGTTAGAAAAGCTGACTAGAAACAAGCCAAGCTAAGGTCAGACATTCGTAAGTAAGAATAAGTCTCAACTACAGTGTGATGTCAGATACGCAGGACACAGACAGGCTAGCAACTCGAGAAGCTGAATGAAGGATACGTGTTGCCTAAGGTAGTCTATGAAGGCTGCTTGGGGGAAGCAACCTCTCTCTCTCTCTCTCTCTCTCTCTCTCTCTCTCTCTCTCTCTCTCTCTCTCCCTCCCTCCCTCCCCCCCTCCCTCCCTCCCTCCCTCCCTCCCTCTCTCTTTCTCTCTCTCTCTCTCTCTCTCTCTCTCTCTCTCTCTCTCTCTCTCTCTCTCTCTCTCTCTCTCTCTCTCAATGACTGTGTGCTTTCCACATTGGGAGATACCAGGAGGCTGTGTGATGTAAGCCATGAGCACCGATGCAGCTGGCAGCAGCGAGGGGTTCAGTTTGGAAGAAGGACGAAAGTGATTCTGGACACTTGGGACTGAGAAGGGAAAAGGATTGCTTGGCACCCTAGAATACTAGACAGATTAGCCACAGATGGCTGGGTTTCGGTGTGAGTCAGGTCAGGGGTGATGTTCTGAGGAACAAGAACCCTAATGCCACCGGCACTGAGATTGTGGTGTTTTGTTCAGTACAGTGGCCACTCATACTCGGTGATCCTTCAGGCATTTCTAAAGGTGACGTAAAGCCCTAAGAACCTTCTATCCTTCTCTGGGTGTCTTTATCTAGATCTTACTCATCCTCTGGGAAAACTGAGGCCAATGAACCCAAATATATTCCTTTCCCGCTGAGCTATTGCATGTGTATGTGGTGTATGTTGTGTGTGTTTATGTGTGGTGTGTCTGTCTGTGTGTATTGTATGTGGGGTGTGTGTATTGTATGTGTGTCTGTGGTATGTGTGGTGTGTGTGTGTGTGTGTGTATGTATGCGCGCGCTCTGCAGTGTATATACATGTACATGAGGAGATCACAGATCAGTGTCAGGGATCTTCCTCAGTCACTTGCTACCTTTTTTGGAGACAGGGTCTCTCACTGCACCTGAAGCTCACTAGTTTGACCAGAGAGGCTGACTAGTAAGCCCCAGGGATCTTCTTTTCCCTGCTTCCTTGGCCCTGGAATTAGGTGGTATTACTACTCACCTGGTGTTTCGCTTGCTGTGTTTTAACGTGGGTGCTGAGGATATGAGCTCGAGTTATCATGCTTACCCAGAAAGCACTGTGCCGACTGAGCCAGCTCCTGGTTCTTCCACCCACCTTTCTTCTCATCTCAAACACATCCTCATTTCCCTCCTGTGTGTTCTTTCTCGTTCCACTGAGGTGAATCCTTTGCTTGCCCCTATGTGTGCTTTCAACAGAGCAGAATACCCAGACCTATTGTATGCACCCTGTAGTTTAATCTATAAATTAGCTAAGTAAGGGATTAACTACAGTAACGGAAAGTAAACTAGAACACTCAGTAACCGTGCACACTTGCATATGAACCCTCCCTCTCTCTAATCTCATGCTGAACTCACCCCTGTGATGATAGCCCGGGATAATGCGATGCCTACGTGTGGTAAGGTGAATGACAGAGGCCTTAGGACTTAGCATTAGGTGTTTATATAAGAAGTCATGAACACGAGCTCAATCAGTGTAGTATCTGCGTTGGCTAAAAAGGATCTAATATACAACTTGGAGCCTGGGCAAAGGACTGATTAATATCCTGGGCAAGGTGCAAAGGGCCATTGCAAGACTATACCACACTACGATACTGCTAAAGAAATACAAGTTCATGGTTGTCAGTAGCCACAGCTAGGGAACTGCTTGTTACTTGAGACAAACCTGTGCTTTTATGGTCCTATGGCTAGTTTATTTGCAGTTTTGTAATGGTTTATAATGGAGAGAACACGAAAGCGTTCTGAAATGAAATTTTGGGGAAAGAGACCAGCAGGCTCTAAAAGTTTTGCTTGACTGCTGGGCATGAACTCCACAGGGTTTGAGCGCCATGAGCACACCTGTGTCTTGCTGGGACTCATCACGAAAGCTCTTTTCACCAGACTCTCCCCCTTGTAAACTGTGCCAAGCCCAATGCGAAAGCATGAGGAGGCTTCGGCATGATCCTCCACAAGTAAAAACGTGGAATTTCCTGTGGACGACAGACTCTATGGTGGTGGTACGCACTCAGGTTCCCCACTGCACATTTTGTTGATGCACAGTTACGTATCTGTTTGAGTGTGGCCTTGGGCTCAGGGCCTTGTTCACTTGGAGGTACACAGCCGCTGATGAATCAGGTGAGGTTGGGGAAGTTCCCAGCTGTCCACAGTCCTCCTCTACGGCAGGAAACATTGTTCCCATTCCACTGACGCATGTCCTGTGGAGACTCCCGATGGTCTGAGTCGTGTTTGTGGTTAGCACTGCCCTGGGTTGCAGAGGAGGCGCTGGTGTGCTGGCTAGGTGGATGTTTAAGGGCAAGGTGTTGCCCCCAAGAGACCCAGGAAAGGGCAGCTGTTTTCTTCTCCCTCTGCCGTTGCCCCTGCCCCTGTGTCTATCTCTGTCTCTGAGTCACAGCCCCCTCACCATTTTCTTTGCCTCTCTTCCTGTTCTTCCTGCTCTCTGTGGATAATGTTAGGATGGGATTTAGAGGAAAACAGGAAGAAAGGTGCTCATGAGGCCATTGGAGCTCCAGCTCTGGATGTGACCATCTTGAGTGAACTTAACTCTGACATCGGAAGGTTGCCAGCCTAAGTTATGCAGATCTCTAAGTGACTTTGGAGGTGACATGGCAGGTAAAAACATCACCTTTGTGACTTGAGGTGGTGGTACAGTGCTTACCCTGTACATATAGGTTCTTTCTTTCTTCCTATGTAAAAATGGTATTGTGTATCTGCAGTTCCATACGGGGAGGCAGAAACAGGAGCATCCCTGGAGTTTGCTAGCCAACTAGCCCAGCTCCAGGATCAGTGAGAGACCATGTCTCAAAGAAGAATGGGGTGGGACTGGAGAGATGGCGCAGAGGTTAAGAGCACTGACTACTGTTCCAGAGGATTTGAGTTCTATTCCCATCACCCACAGGGCAGCTCACAACCATCCATCAATCCAGTTTCAGGGCATCTGACCATCCTTTCTGACCTTCATGCATATGTGCAGATAAAAAACATCCATACACACAAAAATATAAATGTGTATTTTTAAAAGGTAGAGGGATAGGGAGACAGTTCAGTCAGGAGAGTGCTGTATAGGCGTAGGAAAGACCTGAGTTCAGATCTCCAGAACCCATGTAAAAGCCAGACAGCATGGCATGTGCCTGTAAGCCCAGTGCTTGGCTGAGTAGAGACAGGCGGATGCCCGAAGTCCATTGGCTGCCCGTCTAGTCAATTGATGGGTTCAGGTTCACTGAGAGACCTTGTCCCCTCGAATAAAGGCAGAAAATAACTGAGGAGACATCTGATGTCAGCCTGTGGCCTCCAGGTATTTGTGAATGAAGATGCACACAGTATACACCACACACACACACACACACACACACACACACACACACACACGAACACATACCCACATCCACTTGTAGGTTGTTTAAGCATCGTCTGCATTTGAGAGCCTGTGACATCACACGTACTTCTGGATTTATTCACCATCAAGTGCTGCTTTCAGAAAGCAAGCCCTGAAGCTCCTGCTGACAGATGCCTCCTGTCTTCAAGCCTTCAGTTCCGAAGGCAGTGTTTATTTTCTGTAAGATTCTGGAAAGGGCTTGACTTCTCCCTTTTATGCAAAGAACTTGAAGCCATACTTCTTTTCAGGTTTTTTTTTTAAATACTGTTCAAACATTCCAGACATATACATTATTAATAAACGCAATATCCAATGCAAGAAATCCCCAGGGCAACAGTGTTTCTAAGATATCTCCTTCATACTGAATGGGAGCTCAGAGCTGAGGAAGGGAGAATGCCCCTGGGCAGGCCACTGTGGCTGGATAGAGTAGAGACAGTCCTTTATGCCACTATTATTAATTATATTTTGTAGATAAGAAAATGGATTTTCCATAGATAGATTGTCTGAAGGTGACCCATCAAAGGGCAGAACCAGCGTGTTGATGGCAATTGCTTTACTCTTGAGAGAATGGGCTCCGCCTGCTCAGAGGGAGGCCCATCCTGATACCCATGATGCCCTGAGTGACATAGTCACAGGTGCTGGGAAAGAATATGCTACCTTTGGAGAAGGTTACTGTTTTACCGTTACAGGAAAGAGTTCTGATAACATAATAAAATAATAATAATGATGATAATAATAATAATAATAATAATAAACAGTTGTTTTTAAAAATTGTGTTAGACTGGAGACTTGGTTAGTGGGTAAAATCTTTTGGCATGCAAGCCTTGGGATCTGAGTTTAATCCCCAAACCTGTGATGGAAGGAGAGAATGGACTGCCAAAAGTTGCCCACCCTCCCCCGACCTCCACGTGTACACATCAGTGTGTGCACATGTGAGTTAGCATGTGTGTGTACACAAACATATACACACATCATAATACACTTACAATACTGATGAATCAATGAAACTGTAATCTTCTTGAAGTAACTTCATTGTATGAACATGGGTTTCTCTAATGTATCTGCATGGATTTTTGACAGTAACATAAGGAACACACAGTAGAAAGGACTCACCCAGCTTCTTAGGGACCCTGGACTGGGCACTGGTTCTAAGTGTGTCAAAGTCTGTTCTTCAAGAGGATGAACTCTCTGCAGTTTTCCCATGGACCTCTGCCATGTCCCATGTAGCTTGGGCCCAGGAACCATGGTTAAAAACAGGGAGAGAATAAACAAAGTTAAACAGATACATTTAGAGCAAACCTGTTGGTTGCCTTGACCTGGAACTGCAACATATTTATTAGGTACCGTACAGGGGGAGGAGTGAGCTAGTCCCGTCTCTGTAGCAAATAGTCTCAGGCTATGAACATCTGGAGGAAGAAGTCACAGTTGATAGTCTTTGCACTCACTGACCCATGGTCCTCATAAACACACACACACACACACACACACACACACACACACACACACACAAACACACACACGAACTCCGGAGAGAGTTTTCCTACCCATCTTGAGCTTGGTTCTTGTGGGTAGTGGCTTTGCCAATTGTCCCATACATCCAAGGCCTTGGGAGTGCCCCACAGGCCATGCCCGTGTCAAAATACACGCTCACCCAGGGCTTCCTCCTCTCACTACGGAGCTTCTCAGTTTTCATCATGTGTTTGGACAGATGCTCGTGTGCCTGTTCTCCTCGCTGCTTTGTTGGTTCTTTAGAGACAGGGAAACATGTTTCCTTGACTTTCTCCAGTGTAGTCACGTCACATAGCTTGATGCACATTTAAAATAAATTTGCTGCTTTATTAGATGAGTTAAACAGGGTTAGATTTAGTTAAGACATGGGAGGGGAATCTCAACACACTTGAAAAGGTCACCGGTGCCTTCAGTTTGGACCGCTGTAGCCGTCAACGCATTTCATAGGCAGAGTCTAAATTACAAAACACTTTAGATGCTCCCCCAAACTGTTTTCGGTGGCTCGGGTGTCTGGTTCTAACTCTGGCAAAGTGCTCAAAGAGTTGCAGGGTATTACATCATTTCTGGGAGTGCCTGGGACTTCCTGTGTAACAGTCACAGGAGACTACGGTTTGTCATCGAATGGAAGGCACCGAGAGTGAGATCATGGCCAGTATTGATCTTGTGTGTTTCCACTGAAAGCCGCAGAGCATTTAATGAGCCTTGACCGTGTGTCTGGGGATTCCAGTCTTCCCCAGCAGGAGCAGCGCTAAGCTGATTGAAGACAATGATTGGTGTACTCAGAGTTGGCACTCAGTCCTAGAAAGGAAGAAATCACCTGCTGTATTCCACCATCTCCAACCCCCAGTGAGAGAAAGAGTCACATGGGAAGCCAACTCCTAAATCATTTGTCTTCATTGACTGTTTCCGTATTTTAGAAAGGACTATAAGGAAAGACTATACTAAGATAATAAAATAAAAGCGACCTTGCAAAGCTCACCATAAGTCTGCAGTTTACCCAGGCCCTTGGGAACCAACTATAGACTTTTATAATTTCCCCCAAATATGCCCTTTTTGAGTCTTTACATAGTAAATGTGCAATAAACTTCAGGTTTCAGGCCCATGGGTTTTTCTTCTATTTTTTTATTTTTCATTTATTCTTGTTTTTTTTTGTGCAACAGTTCTGGCTGTCCTGGAATTCCCTCTGTAGACTAGGCTGGCCCCGAACTCACAGAGTGCTCAGATTAAAGGCATGCGCCACCACTACCCAGCTGGCTTATTTTTCAAGGCATTTTAATCTTGGCTAGGAGTGAACAGGCACACATCAGTACAGGTCTCGGCCATTCCCATAGCATGACTTCTTTGATCCTTCCACGTTGGACTTAGATTGGATTCCTTCTGTAGAGCAACTGGACTGTTTCCCTTTGTGTGGATTTGGGGGAAACAGTCCATAGTGACTTTCTTATTCTAAGCAATGTGATTCTGCAGTGTGGGTTGCCCCATCAACTGTAGGAAGATGATCCTGGAAGAACCTTGTACCTTCTGAGCAGAGACAAGAGACACATGAAGGTAGAAAGGCAAAATGCTTAGCAGATAATTAAGACAAGTTTTGTGTTTGTGGCATACTGGCATCCAGGGACAACAGGACACTCTCCTGCCTCAGCTCCAGGCTCTCACACTGGCCCTTCTGCAATGCAGTAAATTCTGCTTGTTTTGTTTCTTAGGAAATGCTAAAAAATAAACAGAAACCCAAATCCTTCTTTCTTAAGAAACAGTGCTTTCTTTGGAAGAAAATAGTTTCCTCTTCTATATAGCATTAGGAAGAAACGTTGGCCCCTCATTCTCTTAGTGACTAAACAGAGTCACTATGACTAAGGAAACTTATAAAATAAAGAATTTATTGGGGGCTTACAGTTAGGGGTGAGTCCCTGACCACCACAGTAGGGAGCATGGCAGCAGGCAGGCAGGCAGGCAGGCATGGTGCTGGAGCAGTAACCGAGAGCTAACATGTTAAGGCAGTGATGAGGCAGAGAGAAGATGAGCTAACTGGAAATGGTGTGGCCTTTTGAAACCTCAAAGTCCACCCCCAGTGACACACTTCCAACAAAGCCACACCTCCTCATCCTTCCCAAACAGTTCCACCAACTAGGGACCAGGTTTTCCATTATATGATCTTAGGGGCCTTCTCATTCAAATCCCTACTCCCTAACCTTGCCATTAACTTTCAGCTTTTTTTCCCATTGGTTGGGGGTGGGGGTGGCATTTTATGCTTTCCCCACCAAGCTATTGGGTTTAATTCTTCACTTAGGAACGTTCTGTCATTTTTTTCTTTTGCATATAGGCATGTAAGTCTTCATATCATTTTCCTTTCCACAATTTTGATAGTGTTACTGTGCCTGTCTACATAGAATATTTTCAAAGTTCTTTTTTTTTGGGGGGGGGGGGGGGTTAGACCTATGACTTATTTAGAAGTGCTTTTTAAAGTCATGTGTGTTTGAGAAGATAAGCTGCCCCACTGATTTCTCTTGCCTTGAACTGTGATTTTGGTATGACACAGACTTCCAGATGTGTTACGAAATGCCTCGTGATGACACGCTGGCATCCGATTCCACAAAACATTCCCTATGTGTTTCAGACAGTGTCTGTTTGATTATTTCCATTGATTCAAGCCAGTCTTTTCCAATCTGTATAGTTTATGCTGCATGATTTATTTTGTTGCATGATCTACCAGTTTGGGCTCTTAGGTTTTTCTGAGATAGGGGTCTCTCTGTGAAGCCCAGACTGGCCGTTTCTGGAGGTCATGTCCATTGCATTGCAAACCCTATAGTAGAATCTTGAGCATGGTAAACACCGAACAGTAAGAAGACCGGCTATTTGTGTATTTGTCACAGCTCTTTTAGGAACAGTAACAGAAATCCGGCTTCAACTAGCTGCAGTATAAATGGCTGTTCATTAACTCAGCTCGACGAGCAATCCTGGAGTTCCCTGTTCGAGTGTACCTGGGTCCGCATAGTCAAGAAAGTTCATTAGAGTCAGTCACTTTTAATCTCTTTGATCTACCTTTTGCCTTTGGAGACATCTTCCTTAGTACTTTGTCCTAAGGGTTACAAAATGTTTCCAAATAATCTGATCAAAGAGAGTTTCTCTCTTCTGGTCTGGTAGCAGTGGGATCAGTGGCATTTAATGGTCACCTGTATCTGACCAGGTCACTTGACTGGGTGTTGTCCCTCTGTCCATCGCTGATCAGTTCACGTGACTGGGCATGGACATTGTGTCGTTCCTGATCAGTTCATTTGACTGGGTGCGGTGCAATCTCATGGACCTGGGTCAGTTTTGGTCAAACCACCCTCCTATAAATACGAAGGGAGAGGGTAGTTCTCTGAGAAAAATCTGACAATCAGGCAAGGGATGCACACAAACATTCTCATCATCGATCTAATGTCCTGCCTGTTTGCTGTTCATTTCAGGATAGTGTTGAGTTCAGAAACATCTGCAGTCACCTGGCTCTACAAATTGAAGGACAGCAGTTTGACAGAGACTTGAATGCTGCGCACCAGTGTCTGAAGACCATAGTGAAGAAGTTGATCCAGTCACTTGCTAATCTCCCATCGGATGCCCATGTGGTTGCCTGCGCTTCCTTGAGACAGATCTTACAGAATCTCCCAGATGTGTGAGTGTGAGAGACAGCCAGTCTACAGCTGGCCGTGCTGAGAGACCCGGATCCTTCGCCTTCCTAAACAGCTAGCAGTGATGGTTGTTCATGTTCCCAAAAGGACTTGATATTTCATGTCTAAGTCTGACCACATGTGCGCCTGTAGCCTTCAGCATGACAGCATGCGAGTGCACATATTTTTAAAGTTGTAGTGCGTATTTTTTAAGTATGTTGACTTACTGCTGATTTTCTGACTGAAATATATTTCTCTCTGTGGAGCTAATAGGATTGTATATATATATGTATATATTTATTAACCATAGTAAGCATTGGGTTTGACTGAATGATATTTGAGTTTATATTTGTATTATTGTAGGCGATAAGGCTCATTGCGGATGTGTATAGTAGAAGGACCATGGAGCTCGTCACATTATGGGGAATGAATGGGACATTTAGTAACTGATACTTTCTGTTTGCTGGGCACTTCATTATAGGCAGTGACGGTGCTCTTTAGCCATAGAACTACAGGTTTCAGCCGTTGTGGGTCCAGCCCTGACATTCGTCATTCTTCACTGTGCAGGAAGCGCTGCTTCGAAACCTTGCACCACCATGTGCTGATCTGTACATTTGAAATGATAAACTACGGGCCACCAAGCTTATATGACATGTAAATATAAGTACATATGATTAAAGTCTCAATGTGGAACCATCCAACCTCTCTTACTGCTTTTAAAAATCCCAGGGGAGACAGGAAGGCGCCACTGCAAGAGGAAGGAGGGAGTGGGCGCTCTAGCGCTTCCCCTTGCGTGACCCGCCAATGGAGTCTGGAGAGAGAAGGTGGTTTCGTGGTTATTTCTTGGTGACAGTCATCTACATATGCTTCCTATTGTTCAATGATGGCTATCCCTGGAGCTCAGAAGGGCCCTACTGGGTCTATTGTGGAAACAGTATCAGGATTTTAGGGAAGAAGATCACAGTAGATACGAATGGCTTGCTTTGGAAAGAATTAATGACTGGGTTCATGTGGTGAGGTGTGTCTGTCTAAACTGAGTGTTAGTAATAAGCAAAGCCTCTTTTATTGAAAATATTGTTTTCATACAACAGATTCCTGTCACTGTTTCTCCTCTCTCGTCTCCTCCCAGATAAAACATAAAACCCTAAACCATATTATATAAGCAAAAGACCAATAAGATTTAAAAAAAAGTTCAAACAAAGCATCTGAGGCAAAGAATCTCCAAAAATACCACTGAGTTTGTTTCGTGTGGCCATTTACTGCTAGACATGGAACCTGCCATTAAATGTGTTTGTATCAGTGAGGCTCCATGGGAGAAAGCCAATTTTTCCTTTGTTAGAGATTGTCAATTAAAGAAAGCTTCTTAGAAATGTGATCTTCTGTCCACTTCCCTCTCTCAGTGTTGGGACCCATCTGACTTGGACCTGTATAGAAACTCTGCATGCTGCCACAGCCTGTGCGTGTTCTTATGTGGTCAGTCCTGTTGTGTCTAGAAGACTCTGTTTCCTGGGAGTCATTCTTTCCCTCGAGTTCTTAAAATCTTTCCCCTCCTCTTCCAGATATTTCCCCAAACCCTGAGTGGAGAGGCTTGATGAAGACATGCCACTTAGGACCAAGTGTTCTGAAGTGTGTCTCTGATTAGTCTCCTTCTCCTATAGAAGGAGGTGTCTCTGATGGTGGCTGAACTAGACACTGATCTATGGTTACTGCAGAATGTTGCTAGGAGTCATGTTATTGCTACATTCCTTCAACAGAGCGGTAGGATTCGGTTTGCTTTAGGTTCCTGCCCTATCACCCACACAGTAACAAGTAGGGTTTCCTCTCATGGAACGGGCCTTACGTCTACTCAGATACCAGTTGGTTGCTGTCCCATCTTTTGTGCCACTACTGCACCAACACAGCATGTGGTTAGGTCATCATTGTAGACTGCAGGATGTGCAGCTGGGTTGGACACTAGTCAGTAGGGGTGAAGGCTCTAGGTAGGCACCGGTTCCCCTTCTCCATGTTCAGTGAGATAAGGAAGTGTTGTCTTCATCAACAGGGCCTTTTTGAGAAGAGCAGCCAATAGCCTTGACAACAGCTTGAGCTGTTTGGGAGTTGATATGGAACCCTTTTGGCCAACAACTCAATTAGATGTAACCCACTCCTGGTACCTTTCACTTGGCGGTGAGAAATGTCTAGTTGGTGCTTCCCCCTACACCCCTATTATTTGGCAACTCCATTTAGATTTCTTTCATATATGTATTTATTTTGAGAAGCTTCTACTCTAGTAGGTTCCCATATGCTTCCCTCCCCCCTCAAATGGCCTCTAGTATTAGCTGCCTTTCCCTGTATGGCCTTCTTTATTTCCTTCTTCCCTTCCCTGTTCTGTTTAATCCTCCTATTCCAGTCTCCCCATCTCACCACGCGGTGGTTTGAAAGAAAATGGCCCCCATAGGCTCAGAGGGAGTGGCACTATTAGGAGGTGTGGTCTTGTTGGAGTAGGTGTGGCTTTGTTGGAGGAAGTGCATGCTAAGGGGTGGGCTTTGAGGTGTCGGAAGCTCAAACCAATTCACTTTCTGCTGCCTGAAGACCCGGGTGCAGAGCTCTCAGTTCCATCTCCAGCACCATGTCTGCCTGCGTGCCATCATGCTTCCTCCGTGATGATAATGGACTAAAGCTCTGAACTACACGCCAGCCCCAGCTAAATGGTTTTCTTTGTAAGAGTTGCCGTGGTCATGGTGTCTCCTCACAGCAATAAAACCCTAAGACACTAAGACACTCCATAACTATATATTCTATTTCCTCTTCCTTGGGAGATCCTTCCCTCCTCACTAGTCCCTTACTGTGTAACTAACCTCTGAGGTTATAGGGTTTGTAGCATGCCTATTGAAGGCTTAAAAGTTAACATCCACATATAAGTGAATACATACCATATTTTTCTTTTGGAGTTTGGGTTAACTCAATCAGGATGATTTTTTTCTAGCTCTATTAATCTACCTGTGAATTCCATGATTTTTTAAATAGCTGGCTAATACTCTATTGTGCAAACATACCACGTTTTCATTGTCCATTAATGGTTGATAGACAGCTAGGCTGTTTCCAATGTCTGACTATTAAAAATAGAGTAGCAATGAACATAGATGAGAAAGTGTCTCTGTAATAAGGTGTAGAATCCTTTGGGTATATGCCCAGGGTATGCTAGTTTTATGTCAGCTTGATACAAACTGTTGTCATCTGAGAGGAGGAAACCTCAATTGAGAAAATGCTTCCATAAGATTGGGCTGTAGGCTGTAGGACATTTTCTTAATTAGTGATTGATGGGTATCCTAGTTAGGGTTACTGTCACTGTGATGAAACACTCTAACCAAAGCAACTTGGGTAGGAAAGGGTTTATTTGGCTTACACTTCCACGTCACTATACATTATCCATGGAAATCAGGTCAGGGATTCAAGCAGCACAGGGTCTTGGAGGTAGGTGCTGATGCAGAAGCCATGGAGGAGTGCTGCTTATTGCTTGCTCCTCACGGCTTGCTCAGGCTACCTTCTTATAGAACCCAGGACCACTCGCCCAGGTGGAAGTGCTCTCTAAGCAGCTTGGAGAGGAAACCCTTTCCTCCCTGAGCTGCTTTGGCCAAGATATGTCACCACAGCAGTGGAAACTCTGACTAAGACATAACTTGGTACCAGGATTGTGGGGTACTGCTGTGACAGACCTGGCCATGCTGCTATGAGGAGGCTGTGGAAAGACTTTGGAATCTTTGGGATAGTAAATTCGTTCAGTGTTGAGAACTTATTGAGCTGCAGGAGAATGGGAGAATGTTGAAAGCAGTGCAAATGATGGAGGCCTGGCTCGTGGAGTGTCGGGAAGCAGAGACTCTGCTGAAGCTGAATAACCAGCTGTGATTGACAAGAGAACAGAATCACTACTTTGCTGGGACCACCGATGCCCATCAGCGGGAGCTGAAGAATTAGCTGTGATTAAGAAGAGACCAGCATTGCTGAGGTGAAGTCTTCTAGGAAGTGTTTCCTGAAAGTGTTCTGGAGGTGACCTAGGTTGTGACTTGTTCTGGCAACCAAACTTGATCCTGTGTAAGAGTCTCCCACGTGGCACTGGCTTTAAAGGCACGAAGGGATCATGGTGAGCACTAGGAGAGGCCAGGATAGGCTACTGATGAAGGTGCAGCCTCAGTAGTGATGGGAGCCCCAGGGTTGAAGGGGCCATGACGAGAAGTTGAGGCTTGACACCATGAAAACAGCCCAGGAGAAGCTATTGTTGAAAGTGTAGCCCAGTTGCAGCAGATGCCAGTATCATGGGATACCTCCCAAGAACAGCAACAGCCATGGAGTGGAGCCTGCTGGAGTGTAGAAGTCAAGCTGTGTGTGCGGCAGAGAGTAGACGAGCTGGAAAGCTGACCCAAGCTCTTTGGGGGATCCCAGAAGATCGTGAGTGGATCCTAGACACTGGGCATTGAATTATTTACCCTGCTGGAGTTTGGTTTTGCTTTGTTCCGATTTTGGCAGTGCCCTGGTTCTTCCCTCTTGAGGTAAGAAAGTCTTTATTTAGTTTATTTTTGATTTTACAGGAGTCCAGGGTTGAGAGACTTTAAGCTTTTAAAACAGATTTTTTTTAGAGGCTTGCGGAGATTTTTGAATTGTAAAAGACTAGATATTTTTACAGAGACAATTTTTAAAGTGTCTGAATTTGGACGGCTGTGGGATATTTTTTAAGTCTTAGAATTTTGTACTGTGATGTCTTTGTTATTGCGTATTGTGTGATCTCGGGAATGACCAAGAAAGGAATGGTGTGGTTCAACGATGATGTTTCCGTGTCAGATGTGCTGGGTCGCCTTATGTCAGCTTCACACAAGCCCTAGTCAGCTGAGAGGAGAGAACCTCAATTGAGAAAATTCCCCCGTAAGATCCAGCTGAAAGGCGTTTTCTTAATTAGTGATTGACGGAGGAGGGCCCAGTCCATTGGCTACTACTACCGCTGGTCTAGTGGTCATGGGTTCCATAAGAAAGCAGTCCGAGAAAGTCATGAGAGCAAGCCAGTAAGCAGCACCCCTCCATGGCCTCTGTATCAGCTCCTAGTTCCAGGTTCCTGCTCTCTTTGAGTTGCTGTCCTGACTTCCTTCAGTGATGAACAGAGATATGGAAGTGTGAGCCAAAGAAGCTGTTTTCTCCCCAAGTTGCTTTGGTCATGGTGTTCCATCCCAGCAATCCTACCCCTAACTAAGACAAGTGATATCGCTGGATCTTGGGGTAGATCTCTTCTACCACACCAGTTTCCATAGCGACTGTACGAGTTTGCGTCCTCATCAGCAATGGGTGAGTTCCCCTTTCCCCATCCCCACCAGCATGAGCTGTCATTTATTTTTACTGATCTTGGCCATTTTGACTGACATAAGATGAACGCTCACAGGAACTTTGATTTGTATTTTTCTATAATCGCTAAGGATGTTGAACATTTGTTTCTCAGTCATTTGTAGTTTGTCTTTTGAGAACTCTCTGCTTAGTTCTGTACCTGATTTTTTAAATTGGGTTATTCGTCTTATTTATGTCCAGTTTTTTTTTTTTTAGTTCTTAATATATTTGAGATGTTAAATCTCTATCAAGGGTGTGTAATTGGTTAAGTTTTTTTTTTCCATTCTGTAGCCTGACACTTTGACCAAATGATGGTTCTCTTTGTTATACAGAAGCTTTTCAGTTTCATGAGGTCCCATTTATTATTATTAATTACTGTTGATCTTAGAGCCCATGCCTTGGTGTCCTGCTTAGAAAGCTTTTTCTTGTGACAATGAATCTAAGCCCATTTACCACATTCTATTCTATCAGATTCAGGGCGTTTGATCATATGTTGAGATCTTTGATCCATTTAAATTGAGTTTTACATAGGCTGATAAAAATTAATGTTTGCATTCCTCTACATGCAGCCGTCCACTTTGGCTAGCATCATTTATTGAAGATGCTGTCTTTTCTCTAGTGTGTATTTCTGGCTTCTATGTCAAAAGCCAGGTGTCCATAGGTGTGAAGATTTATGTTTGGGTTCTCCATTTGATTCCATTGAATAAGTCTGTTTTTATGCTAATACCATACAATTTTTATTGCTGTAACTTTGTAGTGCAACCTGAAATTGGGGATGGTGATACCTCCAACAGTTTTTTTATATTATTATTCAGGATTGTGTTAGCCAATCCTAAGTTTTTCTGAGTGTGTTTCCAACTGAAGTTGAAGATTGTTCGTTCAATCTCTGTGAAGAATTGTGTTGGAATTTTGATGGGGATTGAGTTTAATCTGTAGATTACTTTTGGAAAGATGGCCATTTTTCTATATTAATCTTACTAATCCACAAGTATGGGAGATCTTTCTATTTTCTGGTATTTGCCTCAATTTATTTCTTTAATGTCTTAAAGTTTTTATTACACAAGTCTTCAACTTGCTTGGTTAGAGTTAACCCAAGATACTTTTTGAGGCTATGGTTGAAGGTATTGCTTCCCTGATTTCTTTGTCAGTCTGTCATTTGTATTTAGTAAGAATACTGATTTTAGTGTGTTAATTTTGTATCTTGCTATTTTCCTGAAAGATTGCCCACCAGTAGAAGTTACTTGGTAGGATTTGTAGAATCATTCATATATAAAATTATATCATCTGTAAATAAAGATATTTGTATTTTCTCCTTTACTATTTGTATTCCCTTGATGTCCTCCGGTTGCTTTACTGCCCTAGTTAAGACTTCAGGTATTGTATTGAATAGTTATGGAGAAAGTGGACAACCTTGTCTTTTTCCTTATTTTAGTAGAAAGGCTCTGATTTTTTCTCTCCTTTTAAGATGATGTTGGCCATGGGCTTGCTGTAAATTGTCTTTATTGTGCCTAGGTATGTCCCTTGTATTCCTAGTCTCTCCAGAACGTTTACCATGAAGGGATGTTGAATATTCTCAAAACCCTTTCCCCCACCTTATTAAATGATCATGTGAATTTGGTCTTTCAGTGTGTGTGGTGGATTGCATATGTTTGATTTATGTATGTTGAAACATTCCTGTATTTTAGGGATGAAGCCTACTAGATCATGGCAGAAAATCTTTATTTGTTTATGGATTAAGTTTGAAAGTATTTTGCTGAGAATTTTTGTATCTGTTCGTAAAGGAGATTGGTTTATAATTTATTTGTTGTGTTATTGGGTTGTTTAGAGATCAGTGTTGTTGTAGCTTCATAAGATGAATTAGATAACACTCCTTTCAGTTTCTATTTTGTAGAGTAATTTGAGGAATATTAGTGTTAATTCTTCTGTGGTGGTTTGAATAGGAATGGCCTCTGTAGTCTCATATATATGAATGCCTGGTCATTTCGTAGTGGTGCTACTTGATAGGGATTAGGAGGTGTGGCCTGGTTGGAGTAGGTGTGGTCTTGTGGGAAGTGTGTCACTGGGGGTGGCCTTTGGGGTTTCAGAAACCCAAGCCAAGCCCTGTTGACTCTCTTCCTTCTGTCTTTGGATCCAGATGTAGAACTCTCAATTACTATATCTGCCCGCATGCTGCCAAGCCACACACTGAGAATGAGGACATCAGAGGAAGGTAGCTTGGAGAAATGTGGAAGAGCCTCTAGACAGTGAACAGCTGAAGTCAGCAGTGAATTGTCTCTTGAATTTCCTCAACAGTAGGACTCCATACACGCACAATGCAGGTTGCTTCATGGAGCCTCATGTTTTCTAGTAGTCATACTGAAAGTTTTCTTTTAAAGGTACACTTAATTATATAACATCTGTGTGCAGGGTGTGTGTGTGTGTGTGTGTGTGTGTGATCTTTCTATAGTATGGAGATATGCGCATGTGGATACAGGCTCACGCAGATGTAGGCTCACGCGAATGCAGGTGCATGTGGATGCAGGCTCACGTGGATGTAGGCTCACATGGATGCAGGCATCCTTCCTTCCTTCCTTCCTTCCTTCCTTCCTTCCTTCCTTCCTTCCTTCCTCCCTTCCTCCCTTCCTCCCTTCCTCCCTTCCTCCCTCCATCCCTTTCTTCCTTCCTTCCCTTCCTCTTTCCTCTTTTTTTCCTTCTTTCCTTTTGCATTGCTCCTATAACGGCTTGAATTTTTTTGTATATGTATTGATTATGTTGCTGTGTCTAAATGGGGGGTCTCCAAAAGATATGTTTTTATCCTAATCAAGGGAACCTATGAACATTATCTTAAGGTTATGGTAATGAGGTTGGGATTATCTGAGTGGGACACCGAATGCTGCCCCATGTTCTTTCACGCAAGAAGCAGGAGACAATATAGGTATGGAAGGAGACACTGTGCTTATAAAGGCAGAGACTGAAGTGGCAGGCAGACTGTGTGGGTAGTGCCATCTCTGGGATGATGGTCTTGAGTTCTTTAAGAAGGCTGGCTGAATAAGCTGCAGGGATCACACCAGTTAGCAGCTCCCTCCATGGTTCTGTGTCAGCCCCTTCCTCCAAGCTTGAGTTGCTTCCGTGGCTTTCCTGGTGCTGTGGAATTGTAAGCTGAGATAAATCCTTTCTTTCCAAGTTGCTTTTGGCATTTTAGCTCAGCAGTAGAAACACTAAGACCCACAGTTTCTCCCCAAAGTGGATTGGCTTCCTCCACTTAAATGATGGCCTTCGATGGTAGGCAGCCTTTGAGATTCTTGTGTTAGAATACTGGACTGCAAACATCAAATCTTTAACATCTTACCATCCCTCTCAACAGTCCGCCCCCTTTCCACATTTCTTCCCTCTCGAGTGCCAGATCCCCATGCGGTAAATCTATCTGAAATAATGATAAATCCTGAGGATTCGTATGTTTCAAGACATGTGATTCAGCGGAACTCAACCGAGAAGTTGAGTATTGCCTGGGGGCTCTTCATCTGGGAGCACAGTGTTCTGTGTTAGGGCTAAAGACTCACCACAGCCCTGGCATTGCTTACCCCGTGTCACTTTCTATAGAGAAGCTCATGTCTGCTTTGTGCTTACAGTCCTAAGCCAGGAGACACGTCCAAAGACTAGAAGAAACCTTTCCTGGCACAGAAGTGTCACTAATTCTCCCTGCGCCCCCCACCCCTGGCCTTGATGAAAATTACAATGATCATGGCTTTACCTTCATTTTTGTAAAGATGAATTAGGAAAAGTCTGTGGAGCATAAGGGTATCTGGCAGAAGAACGAATTCCCAGTGAGCCCAGAAACAAGTTGCAGAAAACACTTTTGGCTTCAGTTGGTATGAAGAGGAGATTCTGCAGAGGCTCCTTCCCTCCTCTTGTGTGGATGTAGCGCAGAATGTAACTTGAGAGTGTAGAGTGCAGCACAAGCTTGGAAAACGCAGAGCGAGGGAGGGGGCGGGAGAAGAGCACCGAGCATGGAGGGAGGATGGAGAGGGTGAAAGCAGACAGAGGCTGGGACCCAAACATGAAGAACACAGTAAAGTCATTTGGGAAGCATGTGTGTTGGGGGTACCATCATCTCCTCATCTGGAATCATGACACGAGCTTGGCTGGTTTTAGGCTTCCTCTAATGAAAAGCATCATGCTCGCACTTTCTAATTGCCTGGAAACCCTGGTGCCACAGGGGCTCTTGGAAAAGCAATCACAGGCAAGCCTCCAAGCTCCTTTTCGGTCTTCTCTCATCTCTTAATCCTCTGTCTTCTCCCAGCCCCTCTCTGTCTCTTGGAGCGTCTTGTGCGGAATTTTAGCCAAAGGCATTCATAAGACTGAGTTGCTTTATGATTTTCACATCTAAATATTTTTATGCATAAGTGAAGCTAACAGATGTTGGTCTCTGGTTCTTTTCCTTCACTTTCCCACCTATTCTCTTGCCGGGCTGCCCAGTCTCAGGTTTCATGGTATTTGCTAGATACTTATTTGCTGTGACTTTCAGAACTGAATGCTGTGGATCCAGGGCAGGAATGCTGTTTTTTTTTTTCTATGTACATTGGATGAACAACATACCCGGGGGGAGCATGAGCACCTTCTGTCCATTTTTTCTGTGTTCTCGCAATTTGACTGAAGTAAAAGAGGTGTAAGAATGAGATAAACCTTGTTTATATAACCGTCCTCACACTTCTGCTTAATTAAGGTTAAACCTGCATTGCTCTGTATTTTGAATTTTAATTTTTTTGTAGTATCTCAAGAATACTAGCTGAGCGGTTGTGGCTCACGCCTTTAATCCAAGCACTTGGGAGGCAGAGGCAGGCGGATCTCTGTGAGTTTGAGGCCAGCCTGGTCTACAGAGAGAGTTCCAGAACAACCAGGGTAGTTACACAGAGAAACCTGGTCTTGAAAAACAAACAAACAAACAAACAAACAAGAAATAGTATCTGTTTTCAAAACCAATTGAGGAATTTTCCATAAAGAGAGAGAAGCTTCTGTGTTTAAAAGTATCAAGTGTTCTCCAGGAAGTAGGGCTATAATTTCTGATTATTACCCTGAAAATTGTTTTGCCATTTTCATCTGAGACTTGCTGTGAAAGAAGTGCTGTCTCTATCAGCCCCAAACATTCACAGTGTCACAAGTACCTGAGGTAGGCATGAGGAGCACCAACCAGCACCCCACCTTACATGATCATGGCACTGTTATCAGCCGTCATGCCCTTTCTTTTCCTCTCTCTCTCTCTCTCTCTCTCGCTCTCTCTCTCTCTCTCTCTCTCTCTCTCTCTCTCTCTCTCTCTCTCTCTCTCCCTCTCTCTCTCTCCCTCCCTCCCTCCCTCCCTCCTTTCCTCCCTCCCTCCCTCCCTTCCTTCCTTCCTTTTGTTTTTTTCTTTCTTTCTTTTTTTTTTTTTTTTCAAGACAGGATTTCTCTGTAGCTTTGGAGCCTGTCCTGGAACTAGCTCTTGTAGACCAGGCAGGCCTTGAACTCACAGAGATCCACCTACCTCTGCCTCCCGAGTATTGGGATTAATTAATGCATGTGCTGCCACCACCCGGCTTACCATGCCCTTTTCATACACAGGGCAGCAGGCCTGTCATTTCCTTATGCTTTGGTGACTTTACTTAACAGTTGGTCTAACCAAGATAGAATAACTGAAGATGAATCAATAGTAATTTGGTAGATGTGTGTGTGTGTGTGTGTGTGTGTGTGTGTGTGTGTGTGTGTGATTTCCTATGTCAACAAAGGTTCCTGCTGTTCTCTCCTAATTTTCTTCCTCTAATTTAGTTGATTGAAATACAGGTTGAAGGGCTCTCTTGAGAGCAGAGGATCTCTGTTAAGAATGTGCAGCCACAGAAATGAGACGCTTCAGCATGACATGCAACTCCATGCAGTGATTAGATAGCTCACATGGCCTTAAATGGGCTTAGGTAGCGATTAATTACTCTTAGATGATATTTCCAAGGGGCCTTTTAACTTTGAGCTATAATATTTGAACAGTTCATCACAAATTTAAGGTGGTTCTTGGGGTGAAGAGCAATACCTTCCAAATCAGTATGTTTTCCAAATAAAGTACTCACTGGTGGCTTTACTACTCCACAGAAGAAATGAGAGGCATCAAAACAGGAGCAAAAGATGGGTGGATAAATAATTAATGGATGGGTGGATAGATGATGAGTGGATAAACAAACGGATGGTGGGAGGACAAATGAAGATGGATGGATGGGTGGGTGGATGGTCTTTGTGGATCAGCGTTCCATCAACCATGGTCCTCAGCTTTTCTGGACCGAGACCAGATTGGGTTGTAGAGGAAAACTAAAGCCCCATTGTGTCAACTTCTATTTGCTTAATGTTTTTCTTTGCAAAGTCGATTTCTTCAAAGAGTTTTTTTAAATCTATTAATAATATTTATATCCAGATAATTCTTCACTCTTTAAATTCTAGGTAACTGTGGTGATTTGAATGAAAATGGCCCCCATAGGCTCAAATGTTTTAATGCGTGGTCCCCACTTGGTAGAACTGTTTGGGAATAATTAGGCAGTATGGCCTTGTTGGAAGGGGTGTGTCACTTGGGGGTGGTCTTTGAGGTTTCAAAGTCTCTGCCCTTTCCAGTTAGCTTTCTTTGTCTGTCCTTCTTTCTCACACTGTGGGTCGGTGTGTAAGCTCTCAGCTGCTGCTTTAATGCCATGTCTGCTGGATGCCATGCTCTCCGCCATGATGGTCATGGGCTCTAGCCCTCTGAAAACTGTGAGCCAGCACTCAATTAAATGCTTTCTTTTATCAGTTGCCTTGATTATGGTGCTTTGTCATGCCATTGTAAAAGATAGTAACAAAAAGGACTACCATCAAAATCTTCCATAATACCAAAATGAAAGCAATCCCTTGTATTGTCCTTGGCGGATTCCTCTTCATCAAACCCATGCTACAGACATCATGAGCTTCACATTTTCAGACTTGGTTCTGCCCTTTTATGTATTTTCACATTTTCATCTCACCAGAGACCTTTCAAAACACAGTGGTAACAATGACTTTGCTCAAATAGATACAAATCTGGCCATTTCCGTTTCTTATGCCCTTTTTGAAGTTGAAACTAGACTAAGAAAATATTGTTTCTTTGATTTCCTGCCAGATATGACTGGTGTTTCTTTGCTCATCTGAAAAATTCCCGAGTTAAAGTTCAACACAATTTAAATATATATCACCTGAAACTTCATGTTTGTGTTTTATATTATTCTATATGTGGAATATGGGGCTAGGCTTTTAAAAATATAAGTGATTAGTTACTTAATACAAATAGCAAATGATATTTTTAACATTTAAAAAATAAATATTGGGAAGAAAGTTCCTAGAGCTTCAATCAGATCTCACAGAGAAATTAGCATAATTTTCAAGAGATAAATGCAATATGAAAATGAATTCTATTTCCTGGGATGCATGGGGTGTCGAATATAACCTTGGTTTATTCTACTATGTAATCTAGGGTCTTCACTTCAACATTTCATCCAAAGACCTCTATAATTTGCCTTAAAGGGTTTCTGTATTGAATACAGATTTTCAACACCAGCTTTTCCCAGCCTGCTTAGCTCCGGGAGTCTCCAGATCATAGGTCCCTCCCCAGTCTTTGAACATTTGGTTGAAACTTCTGCCACTCACCCGGCTCCTGGTGCTGTCAGACATGGGCTGCTCCCAACCTTGGTCACAAAAGCTTCTTCTTTCAGTGGGTAGCAGTCAGTGTAGAGATGCATCACTGTTATAGTGCTAAGAATAGGAGACTAATCGGCATATCGGTATTGATCCCACCACTACCAAGGCTCGTCACAGAGGAGGAGGGGAAAGGAATACCAAAGGGTGGAGAGGAGAGCTATGACATGCTGTCTTTTGTACATGACATGGCTGTGCCAGTTATGAACTAATAGTGGCTATGGCTACCTGCCTGAGATCAAGTTAGCCCAAATCCCATCATGGATGGTGTAGATGATCTCCAGGTTCTACCCCTTACTGAGGAGCTATTGACAGCACTGAGAGAATTACTCTTTCTTGAGGATGTGCCACTAGTCTTTCCTTTGCTCCAGGGAATGGCCACATACCCACGCACATACAAGCAGCAGGAAAAAGACATGCAGTTTGTAAAAGGCTGTGTTGGGAGATTATGGGAGAGTTGGAGGAGAAAAACGGGTAAATATAATAATTCATTGTATACATATATGAAAGTCTCAAAAAGATAAGAATTAAAATGAACAACAAAGTGCAAGAAATGTGTGTGTGTGTGTGTGTGTGTGTGTATACACATATATTAGTGTGCATCTGTGTGAGAGCCATAGGTCAACCTCAAGTGTTATTCCTCCAGAGTCTTCCACCTTGTTCGTTTTGAGACATTGTCTCTCATTGTCCTGGGGGGGGTCACCAGTTAGGATAGGCCTGCTGGCCAGTGGGCATCAGAGATCTGCCTGTCTCTGCTTCCCCCATATGGGGATTATAAGTGCACCATCACATCCAGTTTTTTAAGGTAGGTTCTAGGGATCGAACTCAGGTCCTCCAATTATTGAGGCAAGAACTTGGCCAAGTGCGGCATTTCCCTAGCTCACAGGACTTTTTAGTTAGCTAAGAGAGGATACTGAATCTCATGCTAAGTTTCTTCCCAGGGTGTCCAGCATTAGCTGCTCCATGGGAGTGTATTTCATACGCCACAGCTCTCGGGTTATCATACAGAAGACGTCTGCGTCTCTCCAGATGGCTCAGAGGAAAGGAGGAAGACGTTACTTGTTTTTTTTTTTTTTTTTTTTATCTTTTTAGGGCAGATTTTTTCCCCCACAAGAAACAGCTCAAATATAACTTTAAGAAGAAGTTTTGACTAAGATATCTTTTTTTGTTCTGTCGTTCTATAATCTCCATTTCTATCTATTACTTTATTTTTGATGTTGACTTGTCTCTATTTTGTATTTAAGTATTTGCCTGTATGTATACGTGTGTACTCTGTGTGTGCCTGCAGCTAGACTAGAAGAGGGTGTTGGATCTTCCGGAGCTGGAGCTTTAGACAGTTGTGAGCCACCATGTGGGTTCTGGGAACCGAACCCAGGTCCTCGGCAAGAGGACGGTGCCATCTCTCCAGCCTCACATCTATTCTTTAAATATTCCTCTTTTGCGCTATGAACTGGATGGGGACTCATAGGCCTATACCGAAGAACGCACCCACACCAAGTGCTACCTCAAAGCTCTGTTACAGTAGCTGAAAGATGTTTATTCCATGAGTGAATGCTGTGCCGAAGCAGCCCTGGCAGCCGTCTGGGCTGTGTCAGGTGTACTTATAAGGGTCTCGGCGCTCGTGCTCACGAGAGCTAGCTGTGGATCGGCCGTGGCCATGCTTGCCCCGCCATCCTCTCTAACAGTAAAGTGGAGCTCACTGGCATGCTCACCTCACGCATTCTGCTGGGCTCAGACTAAGAAGATGTGGAAGTTGCCTGTCAAATCCATCTTGTTCTGAGGTCTCACAGATTTCCTCAGAGCAGGTGGCACTGGTAAAGCCTCTCGTGGTTCCCGGATCTGGGCTCCCGTGGCAATTCTCCCATGTCCTTCCCCGCATATTTAAGTGACTTTCGAGTAATTCTTCTGTTTAAAGTGGCTCTGTTGATGAAGAAAGGTCAGAAAAGTCAGAAGTGAGTGCTGTCTTAGCCACCTTCCTCTTAGATTTCAAACACAGAGCTGGGGTCAGCTGCAGTTCCTCCAATCCCCTCCCCATCTATCCCCACTAGGGGACCGTAGTCTCTACTCCCTTAGCTCAGCATCCCCAGACCACATGGCCCTGACTCCAAGGTGATGCTGGGGAGGGGGTGTCAGCCCCAGCCAAACACAGGCATCCATGCCAGGAGCATGTTGGCAGAAATACCAACCCCCACAGTCCTTTGAAGCAGGAGATCCTAGGCAATTGGAAGCATTTCTGTTAAGTGGACAGGACTTCTGACTACAGAAGGGTGTGTATGGTCTGTGGGACCCAGAGCTTATCCCAGATAGATAAAACTTCAATGCCCATGCCTCCCTT
The DNA here is from genome assembly GCF_903992535.2 of Arvicola amphibius. Lineage (NCBI taxonomy): Eukaryota > Metazoa > Chordata > Mammalia > Rodentia > Cricetidae > Arvicola > Arvicola amphibius. The sequence continues at coordinate 51,955,140 of NC_052059.1, forward strand.
TATCTCTTCTCTGGTACTTTGAAGGCTGAATCCTTAACACCAAGTTCTTGTCTAAGCTTCTTCAGTCTGTTTAACTTTCTTGTTGGATGTCTTTATGAAGGCCCCAAAGTACAGAGCTCCTCCACAAGAAACTAAAGGAAGTTTGGGAGACCTAACAAAAGTGGGGCTCACACTGGTGGTGCTCCCTGCTCACACTCTATACACACACAGAGTAAGACATGTACACATGTTTATGTACACATATGTACCATATACACACGTGTTTGTAGGATACACATGCACTAATGTGCATACACACCATGCACATATGCACACCAGTTATAGATCTACATATGTACCTCATACACACATGCATGTAGGTATACACATGCACTAATGTGCACATACACACCTTCCTGCTTGTAGCCCAGTCTTCTTGAGACTTTCACTGACCCTAGTTATTTTAGAATGTTCAGAAACCGTTCTCAGTCGCACTATTTATGAACTTTTGGGGTCATTGAAAAACAAACATTAAACTCTCTGACATTCCATGGGACTGTAAGGATTTGAGATTCTTGAAGTGTATTTAATATAAATTTTGCAAAGCTTTTAAATAAATGAGAACAATTTGCAACAGTTGAATATCACTTAAGGTCCCTGAAAAGCACACAGTGCTGAGCTGTGGGTGGTGATGGATCACACGTTTGGCAAACAATGAACTGTCTCCCCCTTCATCAGCTCTCAGGGCAAGAAGCACTCTGTGGAGGCAGCCTAATGCAGTGGGTGGGTGGGGCCACATCCTGAGTAGCCTTCTGCCTTCCAGAGGAGGCCTGGGAAGACAGAAGGAACTGTCCTGCAGAGCTAACTGCCCTGAGAAAGCTCTGCCCTCTTTCTTTCTAACAGACATGTGTTCTTACTCTTCTTGACTTTTCTCTGTCATCAAAATGGTTCCTTCTCTTAGAATGCAAAGGCAGTATTTGATTGTAAGAAACATTGTGCTTCATTGGACTGGCTGTTCTTCAAGAGCTCGAACTCTGGGTTGATGTTAGAGCCAACGTTCGCTTCGTAGGAAATGTGACATTGGAGCACACTGCTGGATGACACTGAGACTGTAGATGTGGCTAGGGTTGGGGGGGCGGAAGGGGTGGGGATGGGGCAGTCTTCTTGGGAAGAGCCAGTACCAGGGACATTCTCCGGGGAGTGAGGTCTCTTTTTCTAAGGGGAATTTCTAGAAGGTGTGAGGATGGGCTGCTGAAGAATCTCTATCCACTCTTCTTTTTCCAGCATCCACAGAGTCCATGGGAGCTGCCCGTAGACCCTCCCGGAACTCGTGGTGCAAAACCGGCAAGGGAGAATCAACTGCTGTCCTTGTCACCTTGAGCCAGCTGCTGGGTCACCAATCTGTCCTGCATCTGCTGGCGTAGAGAGCCATCTGGTAGAACATCTTGTCACAAAGCAGTTCTCCAGATGGGTCACATTTTTTTCCAAAAATAAAAATAGTACTTTTTTCCCCTCTTTTTGAACAAACTTTATTTGTATGAATTTTATACACTGAACATAGACTTTCTGTTCCGGTACACTTGGGCCTTAAAGATACAGAGGAGAGCTCTCTGCTGGTATCCAGGGACCTTCCAGGACAGACTGACCCAGGAGTGATCACTGAGCATGAGATCTACCACAAGGAAAACATTTTGAAAAAGGCTTAATTTTGGCTAAGTGTCTCCATCTTGGGTTACAGGCTTCATGGAGAACTGCGTCTCCTTTGGCCTGAGTGGCCTCTCCTGGGCAGACTGAAGATTGAATGCAGGCTGGCCTAGCTGAAGTCTAGAAGAAATTCTCAGGAAATCTCAGTCCCTCGGGCAGCTGAACTCTTACCCCTCTGAGAGCGGCTCAGATTATTTTCTTACTTCATTTAATCAGCCAGTTGATAGATTGAATGATGGGGTCATTATGTCCAGTGTGAAGTAATTTTAGAATGAAAATTAAGCAATAGGTTAGACGACAGCTCAGTTTATCACCCCCAGTGCACGCAGCGCTCCTAATGAAATTATCTTTGGGCTCCAACGGAAAGAAACGTTCGGTTCCCAGGTGCCCATATTTTCTGGAATAGATGGAGTGAAGCTCGCCTGCTTCCTCCAGCTGGGAAATGGATTTCTTAGGTTTTCCTTTCTAAGTATCTGTTACAGGCGAACGTTTCGCTGATTGATACCTCCCAGGGAACAGGGTGCTGGCGAGGAAGACTGGCCGGCTTTATCTTCCGACTGTCCGTCAAACTGCTCTCGTCATTTTCATGCTCAGATTAGTCAAATAAGTAGAGAAGTTTCCAGACTTGCAGAACTGACTGAGAATCTGGGAACTGGTCCCATTTTAAGAAATGTCTTCAACAAGACAATCTTAGGAGACTTGTAATTTGTATGTGTGTATGTGTGTGTACATGTGCGTGCATGTGTGAGTGTGTGTGTTTGTATCTGTGCATTTGTGTGTGTATGTGTGGTGTGTGTGTGCATGTGTGTATATGTGTGTGTGTATATGTGTGTGTGTTTGTGTGTATGTATGTATATATATGTGTGTTTGTGTGTATGTGTATATGTATGTATGTGTGTACGTGCATGTATGTATATATATGTTTGTATGTGTGTATATGTGTGTGTATGTATGTATATGTGTGTATGTGTGTGTGTTGAAGCACAGTATTGCTGTGGTTCAAGCTACCTTGAACTCATAGCAATTCTACTGCCTCAGTCTTCTCACTGCTGAGATTAAGGCCTGTGCCTCTAAAATACCTTCTAATTTGGAATGTAGCCCCAGTATAACATATTGGCTTTTGGGGGGGGCTTCTCTATTTTCCCTTCCATGGTTTATATGTTTATTGTAGTTGTTGTTTATTGATTGGACAGGATCTCACTACATAGCCTCAGTCTCCCAAGTGCTGGGATCCTAGGCAGGCACTCTCTGTCTGGTTCTACAGATTTTTTTCTTTTATTAAAATAAAGAAAGAATTTTAAAACCATGGTTTTTTTTTTTTTTTTTTTTTTTACAAAAACTGAACAAGAATATCAGCAATTCTCATTGGAATAATTTGGATCTGGAATGCCCAGAAAGGGCTCCCATGTTAAAGGCTTGCTTGCCAGCTACTGGGATGGTTGGAAGGTGGAGCCTTTAGGAGGTCTGACTGCACTCTCCCTTTTATGCTACTGCAGGCATTTTGTTAGGGTTCCCGAAAGACTAACAAATGTGTAGGCTTCGGGAAGAGCTAAAACTCTTGCTGCTTTACCTTCTGGTTGAGCAGTGGAGGTCTTCTCTGGGCGGCCAGCAGTGAGCCTCTTGTCATCGCACCAGCCTGCAGTGATGTTCATGTGTATTTTAATAAATAAAGTTTGCCTGAAGACCAGAGCACAAAACAGCCACACTAGTCAGCCATGCAGTGGTGGTGCATGCCTTTAATCCCAGCACTAGAGAGGAATATAAGGCGGATGAGCCAGGAACTCGCTCTCTTTCAGTCTGAAGACTTTATAGAGCCAAGAGCTCTCTAGTGGCTGGCTGCTTTGCTTTTCTGATCTTCAGGTTGAACCCCAGTATCTTTCTCTGGGCTTTTATTATTTGTGCTGTACCTGTCCACTCTCCAGGCCTCCAGCTTCTAACTACCTTCTGATACTCCCCATCTTTCTTCTTTTGAAAGATGTCTTTCTCAAGGTATTTATCTTGAGACGACTTCAATAACCTCAGGTTGAGCTGGCTCAGCCCACATCACCATGGAGAATAAAAAACTGCAGAAAGAGCCCAAGGCGCGTGATGCACTGGGCTGTCTTTGGGCCCGAGTCGGGAAAACCTCAGCCAGTGCACTTTTGTCCCGTTTCAGAGTTGTGGACATTCCATTCCTACCGCTTCTCCCTGCACGCTCCCTGTTTCTGTGACTCCAGGTTTTCCCAATCTACCTATCTCCCAGAGTAAAACAACAAAAAGAAAAAACCCAGACACATATGGCACCAAATAATGCACTTATGACGGCGCTTTCCCACCACTTAAAAAAATTACATTTCTTTGTCAAAAAATATAATTACGCTTTGCAAGGGTATTTGGGTCCTATAGTTTTGGTAAATATATAGCTACATAAAAGATAAAAAGATTTGCTTTAAAAATAAGCTCAGTATATCAATAAATAATACATAGTGTCGTTGTTTGCTTTTTGTTAACTTGAATAAGCTAGAGTTTCTAGGAAGAGGAACCTCAACTGGGCAAATGCCTCCAGCAGACTGCAAGTCTATAGGACATTTTCTTGTTTAATGAGGTCAGAAGAGGGTGCTGGATCCCCTGAGCCTGGAGCAGCCACATGGATTCTGGGAATTAAACTCAGGCCCTCTGGTAGAGTACCCAGTGCTCTGAACCACTGAGCAATCTTTTCAACCTCCTGACAGCTCTTTTTGAGGGACTCTTGAACTTCCGTCTGAAGTATCACAGCTCATAGCTCCCTCTCTGGCATCATTCCAAGCCAGGTACCAGAATGGAAACCCAGTATTTTCAATGGAGCTAGTGATTTTTTTTTTTCTGAAATAGCTAGGTGGTAAGTATTTTTGCTTTCTGGGCTATATAGTCTACACCATGACTACCTAACTGCCGCTGTAGTGCTAAAACAGCCACACATCATAAAAAGATGGCAGGAGGTAGTCCCATAAAACTATTGCTATAAATAGGCAGAGAGTTGGTGGCTGTACTTTGCTCGCCCTTGTTCTCTGGAAAGAACGGCTTGCCAGCTGAAGGGGTACATTCCTGAACATTGTTGGTAAGGTTTCTAGGAAAACAAGGTAAGATGAAGTTGGCTGTAGTGTGCCAGAGAGCAGCAAGTTCCTTTGCTCTGTGAATGACTCAGAGTTCTGAGACCATTTGGCTATGGAAAAATAAAGGTTAGAACACCCACTATCTTCCTTCATGAGAAAGATTTCTGCCAGGTAGAACATGACTGGAGCTTCTTTATCATAGAAGTCTTTTAGAAACAACTGGTTCATGTCACATTAAAGAAAGAGAGACTGGAGTACATGTGAGGGTCTTGAAGGAAGAAAGGGAAGTGGGAATGATGTAATTCTATCATTAATATTAGCTGTTCCTCAAAGCTTTACTCCATGGTGATTAAACTACAAGGGACCTGTGTGGGCTCTACACAAAGATACTAAAGGAGAGTGGCTTCAGGTGGAAAGATGTGGTCAGGAAATGGTTATGAGAAAAATGTCTCATAAGGAAGACGGAAATCTTGAACCAATGCATTCTCAGTTTGTAAAAAAAAAAAAAAATGGGTGCAACTTAGGAAACAACCCAATTAAAGCAGAGCCCAGGGAGAGTGAGAAAACAGCCAGAAACACGGAGGCCAACATGGAGACTCAGCACAGGAGTCTTGGCTTTGCCAGGAGCATGGATGACTGAACGGGAAGCAGGGTTGGGAAAAAGTGAGCGAAAGCAGCCGGGCGGTGGTGGCGCGCGCCTTTAATCCCAGCACTCGGGAGGCAGAGGCAGGCGGATCTCTGAGTTCGAGGCCAGCCTGGTCTACAAGAGCTAGTTCCAGGACAGGCTCCAAAGCTACAGAGAAACCCTGTCTCGAAAAACAAAAACAAACAAACAAAAAAAAGTGAGCGAAAGAACACGCGGGAAGTTAAAAGGGGTCATGTGACATGACATGTAGATGTACAATATACACAGAACACAGTAGATGCCCACAGCTGGTGTTCCCTGGGAAGCAAACCCACATAGCAGGATAAGAACTCAGGAATATGATACAACATTGTAAAGACAAAACATGTTAACAAACTTGACAAAGAATCGAAACTCCTGGTGGTTCAAGCTTTACTACCCAGTAGAGGTGTGAATGTAGGACAGTTAGCACTGAATACATTCTCTAGCACTGTAGTCAGGGTAAGGGGTAAAAAGGTGAAATTCACTTTAGTAATATATTGTGTTACCTGGACAGATCTAATGTACTGTCCTTTCAGTAAGTGATGTACAAGGTCACAACTGAAATATTTCCATTGTTTGTGTAAGAGATCTAGTTTGTGTTTTATATTTACTGTAAACCATAACTTGTGCCAGGCATATAATAATATAAAATGTTAAAATCTATAAAGAGTTCTCCTAAATGTGTAAAAAAAAAGTCTAACAATCTAATAAAAATGGAGGGAAACCCAGTATTAATTCACTAGATGGGAGAGTTTCGAGTTAATCTAGTAGAAAATACTCTCATTTGAGACTGACAAAGATCAATCCATTTTATAATAAACTGAGCCCAGGGGTTAAGGGAGATCATCTCATCTGCTGGGGGCTGGGATGTATCTCAGTGTGTGGCAATGTCTATCCAGGTGACCAGTGGACATCTTAATTAACACAAATAATTTATGTTGTCTATGAATTATGGAGGTATTATTTATTCATGTAAACAAATACTACTTAATGTCGACAGAGCACAGGTCAAATAGATAGATTACAGGGCACTTACAATGAAATATCACCATAAAACAAAAATGAATGAGCAAATAGTTGATGTCACAAGATGAGAGGTTATATTCATTGTGGTAGTTTGAAAGAAAATGGCCCCCAAAGTGAATGGCACTATTAGGAAGTATAATGTAGGTGTGGTCTTGTTGGAGGAAGTGTGTCACTGTGAGGGTGGGTTTTGAGGTCTCACATATGCTCAAGTCATGCCCAACGCCCCAGTTTACTTCCTGTTGCCTGCCTATCAAAATGTAGGACTCTCAGCTCCAGCACCTTGTCTGCCTGAGTGCTGCCATGTCCCAACAATAAACCTCTGAAGCCCTAAAATCACCACCTCAATTAAATTTTTTCCTTATAAGAGTTGCCTTGGTCAGGGTGTCTCTTCACAGCCATAGAAACCCTAACTGAGACAGAAGTTTGTACCATGTTTTTGTTTGAAGGAATATAGACCTTAGGAGTGTGGATAGGAAAAGCAGTTGAATGCTTTAAGTGCTGCTTAGTGGGCCATACTAGTAGGAGCATGGAAGACAGTGGTGCTGGGTGTGATCTGATGAACTCTGGGGGTCCTGCTCAAGAGGTTTCAGAGGAGAAGACTGAGTATGTGGTTTAGCCATCATTCTTGTGATATTTTGGTGAAGAAGGTGGGTACTTTCTGCACTTGTCTGAAGAGCCTGACTGAGGCTAAAGTGAAGAGTTCTGTATTAATTCCATTTTGCAGAGGAGATCTCAAAACAGCCTAGGATAGACTCTACCCCGTGCTTATTAGTCATAAATCTAATAGAGATTTATAATGAAAAGGATAAAGCTGAGCAAGGAGATAAATGGATTGAGGAATAGAACAAAGGGAGAGGTAGCTGCAGGGCAAGATCCCACCCAGCTAAGTTTCCAATTTGTAAAAAGGAATTAAACAAAAACGTAGAGCCAGGTGTGATCGTGCACTTGGAAGGCAGAGACTGGTGGGTCTCTGCATTTGAGGCTAGACTTGTCTACAAAGCAAGCTTCAGAACAACCAAGCTTGGACAATGGAGGAAGCCATGGAGAACAAAAAGCCGGTAAAGATGTAATTTAGCGAGGGGGCCATGGTCTAGGCCCAGCAAGTGCCAGAACTTGGCAGCTCCAGCCACATGGTTAGGACTTTAGAGTCAAAGATAAAAGAAAAGCATTATGGAAACTTTCTCCATGACGAAGGAAAGCCACTGAAGGCAGGCATAGGTCAGGGGTGTTCCTGAATGGAGACCCAGAGAGGCCACTGTGTGAAGAGGCTGTGACGCTGAAGCCTGAATTGCGTCAAAGATCCCAGAGCTGGGATACTTCTGAGGAAAGTTGCTAACAGACCTGGAAACAGCCCAAGAGAAAGAAGTATGCTGCCGTTAACAGAGCCAAAGGGAGTTGGAGATTTGAAGAGCATTTTGACATCAGGCACAGAGATGCAGAGTTTGGAGTGTGCCCAGATGGTTTTTGGTCTTGCTCTGGTTGACTATTTCCTCAATATACTCCCTTCCCTATGTTCTATGTTTGGGGACATAATGTACATCCCGTGCCATTATGTTGGAAGAATGTGACCTGTTTTTTTTTTTATTTTGATTTTATAGAGGATTACACTTAAGGGATAGCATGGGTCTCAGAAGACTTTGAACTTTAGACTTCTAAGCAAGTTTGAGATTGTTACAGACTGGGGGGACTTGTGTAATTGGACTGAATGCATTTTTGCATTATGATATAGTTTAAACCTTTGGGACCAGGGAGTGGAATGTGGTGGGTTGAAAGGAAATGGGCCCTAAAGGGAGTGGCAGTATTAGGAGGTGTGGCCTTGCTGGAGGAATGTATCGCTGTGGATGTGGGCTTTGAGGTCTCATACATGCTCAAACTATGCCCAGTGTCTCAGATCACTTCCTGTTACCTGCCTATCAAGATGTAGGGCTCTCAGCTCCAGCACCGTGTCTGCCTGCACAGCACCACGTCTGCCTGCACAGCACCGCTTCTGCCTGCACAGCACCGCGTCCCACCCTGATGATAATGGACTGAACCTCTGAAGCTTCAAGTCATCACCTCAGTTAAGTATTTCTTTTATAAGAGTTGCCTTGGTCATAGTGTCTCTAAAACCATAAGTAAGACACACGTTATATCATTATATGGGGAAAATGGGCAAGAGATAGGTGAATAAAAATATAAAATGTGTATGTATATACATATAGTCTACATATACAGATATGTCAAATACACCTGGAAGGAACCATTTGTAATGAATGACTTGGAGTGGGGTAAACCCTTCACTGCTTTTTGCAAGGGGTTCTCAGAACTTAATGCTATACTAGAGTTTTCCAGAAACTCTAAGTTTTCCTTTAGTAGATGGTTTAATGGTTATTTTAAAATTCCAATCCCCAGGACATTGATTCTGCCCACTTGACAATATGGCTGAAGTCAGGAGAAAAGGGGATGCGATGTTTCTGTACCAACCAGAAGAGGGCAGTGTTAAGTCGCTAATCTCATTTGAACTAATCCCTTAAATTAGCAGGGCAGTAGACAGCCTTCCACCTCCTCCCCCATAAAAACAAGACAGAAAGAGGCTACACAAAGATGAGAAATACAGGCTTATGGCCACAATGCTGAAGAGTGACAGCGTGGAATTCTGTGACATTTGGAGTAGGAACGGGGACATGGATAGAAGGGAGGTGCTGGTACAGAAAGGGCCCTACATGCTGGTCTCTTCGTTAGCTCTGGGGGTTGGTTTTAAATTTGCTTTTACATTTTACTTAGTTATCTATTTAGCAGTGTGTGTGTGTGTGTGTGTGTGTGTGTGCGCGCGCGCGCGCGCGCAAGTCTGAAGACAGCTATCTGAGTACGGGCTTTCTTTCTGTCATGTGAGTTGAAGGAGCTGAGGGGGTTGAATGTAGATCATCAGGCTTATAGCCAGGCACCTTTACCCACAGAGTCGTCCGGCTGGTCCAACGGTGGGAGTTTTAAAAAAGCGAGGGTGAAACCAGGTGATACGTATCTCAGAGTCAGAATCTGTGATGGCTAGTCCTCGCTGTTAACTTGACTACATCTGGAAGTGGCCCAAACCCATGCTGCTAGGTACACATGTGAGGCATTTATTTGATTGGCTCATTTGAATCCAGAAGACCCACCCTAACTCTGGGTCACACCTTCTGCTGGCAACCTATATAATGAACATGGAAGAAGGAAGCTCTCGCTTTTTGCCTGCTTGCCCTTGCCCTGGCTGGCAAGTTCATTCCTTCATTGGCATTAGGTACTGCTTCTTCAGGACTCAGGTGAATACTGAGACATCCCCCCTTTGTGGACTGAACAACTATTGGATTCTTGGACAGCCGTTGATTGAACAGTTGGACCCCAGCTTATATGCCGCTCTAATAAATTCTATTTATTACATATTCATCCTCCCAGCTCTGCTTCTCAATAGAATCCTGACTAATACAGATTTTAGTACCAGGAGTAGTTTTTGAGCAACAGCATTATACGGATGAATTTTTAAAACATTTGGGCCAGGCTTTCCAATTTGCTGAAACTTACAGTTACTAAAGCCTCTCCCCTAAGCTTGGACAGTACTAAACGCCTGTGCTGTGAGCTGCAGCGCAAATTCTAATTGGTCTTACTAATAAAAACCCAGAGTCAGATAGCGAGGTAAATGTTGAAATATCAGATAAGTAAAGGAGCCAGCCACTAGAGAGACGTTTTACCTCCACCGACTCCTTGGACCAAAGAGGGCAAGATTCTGTCTCCATGGCTCCTCAGACTAAATGCAGCATCCTGTCTCAACAAATCCTCAGACTGAACGTCTTTAGCACCTGTCTCCTCCTGCCTTATATTCCTCTCTTGGCCCAGCCCTATCCCTTTCTGTCTCTACCTCCCTAGTATTGGTATTAAAGGCATGTGACTCCCAAGTACTGGGATTAAAGGTGTGAGCCACCACCACCTAGCTCTGCTTCTCTTTGAGACAGGATCAGTCCAGGCTCAGGGAAGCCATGAACTCACAGAGATCTATCTGCCTCTACCTCCTGCGTGCTGGTATTAAAGGTGTGCGCCACCACTGCCTGGCCTCTAAGAATAACCCCACACTCTGACCCTCAGGCGAGCTTTATTTGTTATAGCACAAATAAAATATCGCCATAGTGAGCTACTTAGTAAACTCATTGAGACAAATGCATTCGATTATCATGAGTCACCTATTGTGAGAAGCAAGGGATTTGTTGACTCTCTGTGTAAACTTTTGACAATTTGTGAAAGATATCAATGCTGTTTGGCTGCTCCTAGCATCTCCGAATAAGTTGACAAAGGAAAAAAATGAGCTCATGATAAAAATTAGCCAATTTCTAGCATCTCAGAATACAGTGATAAAGGAAATGAACTCGGTGATAAAATTTGACCAGCTTCAGGTTTGCATAAACACTTCCAGGTTTCTAAGTGTGCCCTGGAAGAGAATCTCCTCTTGAGCAGCCTCAGAGCTCAAGTTGGGGAAAATAGAAGGAAGGCCCTCATTATAAGCTTGACTGAATTACATCTAAAATTCAAGCCTCGGCCTCAGGGGCTGCTGGCAGTTAAAGTAAGCATAAAGAACGCTGTTTACCCTATAGCTTGAGATGGAGCAGTGTGGGAGGACCCACCGTGGACAAGAACTTTGAACCCTTGGATTCTCAAGGGTTTATATCACCTGAGGAAATAGTCTCCCCAGCCTCAGCAAACGATGTACCTCCAACCCCACAGTCTGAAATGTTGCCTTGTATGCCCTTTCCTCATTGTCTGCTAGACCAGAAGTGACTTTCCCTGAAGGAGCTACCCAGGAAGACAATACTGATGTGCCCTAGGGCCCACCAGTAGTTGCCTCTAGACCAGGCTTATGAAGAGCTGATGCTGCACCACTAAGGGGCTTAATGAGTTTACCTAGCAGACATCTGGGGGAATATGTGTGGGAATGGATTTTAAGGTACAGGATAATGGAAGAAACATAAAACTGGATCAGGCTGAGTTTATTGATCCAGGCCCACTGAGTTGAGATTCTAGGCTTATTATGGAAGCTCACATAGTTTTTTTCAAGGTGTACAGTTATCATAATGGGCAGCATAAGCAAAACAATGTCCATAATGTCCTGATCTTTAATAGGCAACACAATTAAAATGACTTTTATGTTGGAATGACTCATATGGATCTTTGGTACTAGCTAATCAGTCATGGTGTTCCCAAGCATTAAATAGATAAGAGGCCTGAATTTTTGTTTGGTCTGTATAAGTGGGAAAATTAAAAAAATAAGATAGGCATCTTGGATCATGACAAGAGGGAATCTCAGCTCATAAATCAATTTCCAAACTTGGGCTACTTTGCAGACCTAGAGCCCCTTGAATGAAGGGGCAGCCAGATTCCCCTGAGCAAGAACCTTGATAAAATACCCAAGAATTTTACTCTTTGCCTTTCTCCGGTCCTTTCCCAGAGGGACCTATGGGCTTTTGCAAGGGAAACTGCACAATGGGGAAAGAAAGCAATCAGGCTTTCCCGAGTCTATTGAATGCTGGTTCAGAACTCACACTGACTCCAGGAGGTCCCAAGAAGCACAGTGGCCCTCCAGCTAAAGCAGGTGCTCACGGAGGCCAGGTGGTTACTGAATTTTTGCTAAAGTCCAACTCACAGTAGGTCCACTGGGTGCCAGTGTCCGGAAAAAGGCAAACAATAAAACTCAAAACTCTTAGAGATTTTTGTCAAAGTCCCTCCTCAGTGGAACCTGGGCAAACCCGAAAAACCTGGTCTGCAAACCCGAACTCTGCCTGTGATTATTTCCACAGTTCCAAACTGTATTAGTGGGATAGATACATAGATTTAGAAGTTGACAAAACTCCTATACTGATTCCCTGACCTATGGAGTGAGGGTTATTATGGCTGTGTAACATGAGGGGGCCAGGCCTGCTTGTTTGGGTTTCTGTCCCGCCCAGTACCCCACAACTGTTTAGCCCCAAAGAAAATCACACATAGGTCTCTAAAGTTATAAAGCTGATTGGTCCCTTAGCTCTAGCCTCTCACTGGCTAACTCTCACATCTTGATTAACCCATTTTTCTGATTTATGTTAGCCATGTGGCACAGTACTTTTTTCAGTGAGGCAGATCACATCCTGCTGCTTCGGTGATCTGGGCAGGAGTGGGAGGAATCAACTTCCTCCTTCCCAGAATTCTCCTGTTGTCATTACATCATTTCTACCTCCTGTCTGATTTTCCCACCTATACTTTCTGCCTGTCCAATCAGCGTTTTATTTAAAACATGATTGACAGATTACAGACAATTCTCCCGCACCATGGCTGAAATGCCAAAGGGAAGCCATTGAAGTTACCAGGGAAAACGGTGAGTAAAATATAATATTGCATCCACGGAGGAACTCTGGAAATTAGTGGCCCCACCAAGGTCTTGAGAGATGCAGGGGTGGTGACTCCCACCACATCTCACTCGCCACTCTCCTAGCTCCCCCATCTGGCCAGTGCAGATGGATCGTGGAAAATGACAGTTGGCTCCTAGAAACTTAAACAACTTGTGACTCCAATTGCAGCTGCTGTACCAGATGTGGTGTCCTTACTTGGTCAGATTAACACATCTCCTGGTACATGGTACCAGCTATTGACCTAGGAAATGTCTTTTCCTCGGTATCTGTCCATAAGGTCCGCCAGAAGCAATTTGCTTTCAGTTGGCAAGGCCAGCAGTACACCTTTACAGTTTTCCATAAAGAATACATCAATTTTTCAACCTTATGTCATAACTTAGTTTGAAGGATCTTGATCGTCTCTCTCTTCCACAACATATCACCCTGGTCCACTATATTGATGGCTTTATGCTTATTGGACTATGTGAATAGGAAATAGCACCGCTTTGTTGGTAATGTATGCCACACCAGAGGACGGGAAATAAATCTGACCAAATTCAAGGGCCTCAGTGAGACTTTTGGGGCTCAGTGGTGTGGGGACTTGAAAAGGGCGTGGTTGGGAAACTGGCGGAGATGTATGTGGATAGAGCTCTACAAACGGGATTTGTGAAGATACTTGTGTTCCATGTAAATGCGCATCAAAAGGTAACATCAGCTGAAGAGAAGCTCAGTAATCAAGTAGATAGGATGACCCATTCTACGGACAGTCATATTTATTCTGTAGCCATTCCTGTCATTGCCCAGTGGGCCCATGAGCCAAGTGGCAGAGATGGAGGATGTGCATGAGCTCACCAACATGAACTCACTCGCCAAGGCTGACCTGGCTACAGCTGCTGCTGAGTGCCAGCTCTATGAACAGCAGAGATGAACCCTGAGGCCCCCATGTGACACCATTCCCTGGGGTGACCAGCCAGTGACCTTGATTATATTGGACCATTTCTGCTGTGGTGAGGACAGCACTTTATCCTTACTGGAGCATGGTTGTAGATTTTCCTTTCCTGCATATAATGTCTCTGCCCAGACCACCCTTGTGGACTTACATAAACCTTATCCACTGTATGGTAGTCCACATAGTGTTGCTTCTGACCAAGGAACTCACCTCACAGCTAGAGAAGTGCCACACTGGGCCACAGCCATGGAATCCATTGGACTTACCTTGTTCTGCACCATCTTTTGAGGCAGCTATCTCAAGAGGACAATGAAGTGGCCTTTTGAAGGCACAGTTTTAGGGTCAAAGTGTCTGCATGGAGGGCTGGGGCAGGTTCTCTAGAAGGCAGCATATGCTGTGAATCAACATCCCATATATGCTACAGTTTCTCCCACAGTGAGGAACTGAGGGGTGGACAAGAGAGTGGGTCCACTTGCAGTCGCCCCTTAGTGACCCACTAGGAAAGTTTTCTTCTGGTCCTGTGACCTGAAGTTCTAGTGGGCTAGAAGTTTTCATTCCAGAGTGGGACACACTCCTGCCCGGAGTCACAGAAAATATTTTATTGAACTGGATGTTCAGACTTTCTCTTGGCCACTTGAGGCTTGTGATGCCAGCAGGTTAAGGAAGGAATAACAGTGATTGATCCAGATTGCCAAGCAGAAAATGAATTGCTTCTCCATAATGGAGATAAAAAAGGTTATGTCTGGAGTGCAGGAGACCCTTTAGGGGGTCTCTTGATGCTACTGCCACGTCCTGCGATTAAAAGTCAATGGGAAAATACATCCTAATCCAGGAAGGGTGACAAAGAGCACAGACTCTTCAGGAATGAAGATATGGGTCACCACTCCACGGAAAGAACCAAAACCTGAGGATGGCTTGCTGAGAGTGGAGGAAATGCAGGACGGGTAGTAGAAGAAGGCAGTCAGAAGCCCCAGCTAATGGGACCAGATGCAGAAACAAGAATTATAATTGGCATGAGTGTTTCTGTCATGTTTTGTTAAGAATGTGTTTGTCCAGACATTTCCATTTTCTTTCCTCGAGTTCTTTATCATGTACTATAACATCAATTAAGATAGTATCAGTGGTTATCATATTAAGCTTTATAATATCAAAGAATGTCCCTCAAGGGATATTGCCACTTTTTCTAAAATATATAATGTGTTTGTAGTTGTACAAGGGATAGTTATGCTGTGGTAGGCATAATTATGAGCTGGTTAAGCATATAATGCATTTGTGATTGTATTTGGGGTAGTTGTATCGTGGTAGGTGTAATTATGACCTAGCTTTTCTTTTCTTTTCTTTTCTTTTCTTTCTTTTTTATTGTTTTTATTGAGCTACACATTTTTCTATGCTCCTCTCTCCTCCTCCTCTTCCTCTTCTACCCTCTCTCCTGACCCCCCATGCTCCCAATTTACTCAGATCTTGTCTTTTTCTCCTTCCCATGTAGATCTATGTATGTCTCTCTTAAGGTCCTCTTTGTTGTCTAGATTCTCCGGGGTGGACTGTAGGATGGTTTTTCTTTGCTTTATTTCTAAAAGCTACTTATGAGCGAGTACAGAATTATATCCGTCTTTCTAGGTCTGGGTTACCTCACTCAATTTGTTTTTTTCTAGATCCATCCACTTGCCTGCAGATTTCAAGTTGTCATTATTTTTTATGGCTGTGTAGTGCTCCATTGTGTAAATGCACATTATTTTCTTTATTCATTCTTCTGTTGGGGGGGGGCATCTAGGTTGTTTCTATGTTCTGGCTATTATGAATAATGCTGTTATGAACATAGTTGAGCATATGTCCTTGTGATATGATTGAGCATCCTTTGGGTAATTCCATCTTACACCAACCAGAATGGCCAAATTCAAAAACACTGATGACAGCTTCTGCTGGAGAGTATATGGAGTAAGGGAAACATCCATCCATTGCTGTTGGGAGAGCAAACTTGTATAGCTACTTTGGAAATCAGTATGGCAATTTCTCAGAAAATTGGGAAACAATCTACCTCAGGATCCAGCTGTTGGGTATATACCCAAAGGTTACTTTATTGTTTTTGTTTTGAAATTAACTAAGACACGAGAAGATATCATGTGTCAGCTTGATAAGGCGTGGACTTGTAATGGCTATTTTTGGTTGTCAGTTTGACTACATCTGGAATCAGCCCAAACACAAGCTGCTAGGTACACCTGTGAGATATTTTCTTGACTGAATCATTTAAAGTGGGAAGACCTGCCCTAAATCTTGGCCACACCCTCTGGTGGTAGCCCATATAAAGGTCGTGAAAGAAGGGTGCTACTTTGCTCTTTGCTGGTTTGTTCTCACTCTTGCTGGCAAGTTCATCCCTTTATTTCGAGCCTCCAGGATTGTGGTATATTCTGAACACCAGCTGAGATATCCAGCTTTGTGGACTGAACAACTATTGGATTCTCAGACTTCCTGTTAGGAGACAGCCATTGATGGAATTGGTCGGATCCAGTTTCCAAGCTATTCTAATAAATCCCATATCTTTTCATCTGTCTCTATTATCTATTTGTCTATCTGTTTGTCTGTCTTCATTCATTCATTCATTCACTCACTCACTCATTCATTCATTCTATCAGTTCTGTTTCTTTAGAGAACCCTGACTAAATCAGAATCTTTATTCCTATTAGGTTGAAATGGTCTCCCCAAATATTCATTTTAAATTGAGCATCACCCCCACTGCTTAGCTTGCTAGTGGTCATTCTCTGGCCTTTCCCCTGCCAATCTCACACATGCATGGGACTGCAGGGCCCAGGCTCCGTGTTGCACAATTATCCACTGGGTTATTAGGAGAATCTCAGGAGGTAGGGAACACAGAGGCATTGACACCACTGATAGCCCTCTCCTCACCTCCTCAAGGGCCATGTGCCTGCTCTCCATAATTCAAGGATTTGAGGGTACAAAGGCGGAGTGTAGTGTTTGTCCAAATCAAATACTTAACGCTCCGGGCAGTTTTATCCAGCTCTGCAGCTTTATTGCTCATTACCAAAGTGCTTTGTCTGCGGGGGAGGAAGGGTTGGTTTGCCCTGCAGGAGAGGTTTTCACGTCCTTCTGCTGGCAGACGAGTCCTTCAGACTTAATGCTCTTTCTCCATCAAAGAACACTTTAAAAGGAGTGGGTTGCAATCAGTACCTTAAAATTACACTTCATGAGAAGGACTCCTTGTTCTCCAGAGTGTACGGTCTCTTTTCACAGCCCCGGTAAAGGAAGGAGGAGGCACACCGTCCTGGTTTCTAAATTCCCTTTCCAGCCTCTCCTGTGTGTTTGGAAGGGTTTCTGTTTCTTTTTTTCCCTCTCAGTCACTCAGGCTAAGCGCTGCTCATGGGCACTCCTCTCGCATGTGAGTGCCACCTGCTGCAGCTACAGATGTTACTTCTGTCCTTTTCCTACCACAGGCTCTCCTCCCAAACTGCCCCTCGTCCTCCCTTCTCTTTCTCATGCGTTCCCCCTATGTGCTCCCTACAGTGTGTCAACCCCAGGATAGGCTTCTTCCCCATCTGGTGAAGTTTAATTGGTTCTTCAAACCTAGTCCCGAATATCCCCTGCCAGTCTCTCTCCCTCAGAAACCAAACCATTCATCTTTCTGCCCTCAGAGCTCTGTGTGGTTGATAATTCTTGCTCACATGTGGGAGCGATCAACCAATGGAAGACCAGAGCTTCAGCAGCGCAGGAGTGGGTCATCTGTGACACCATGTTGCCTTGGCAGGATGACTATAGGACAGCACAGGCAGCTGCCACGGAGGGAAAGGCAACAAGTCCAGCAGAGAGAAGGCTTTTCTGCATAGCTTCTGAGGACAACATTGCTCAGCTACTGTCCCCGAGTAAGGGAGCCTATATAAAATACGTTAATTCCCTTTACAGTAGTACCAAGAGAAGAGCAGCTGTAGCTGTCATTTTAGAGCTCGTCTTCAATCAGCCAGCCAATCAATCAGTTTTCTTAGGTGGGGGTCTTGCTATAGAACCCTCGTTGGCCTGGAGTGCATTAGGTAGGCCAGGCTGGCCTTGAACTCGGTGTGATCCTTCTGTTCCTACCTCCCCCACGTGCTAGGACTGCAGATGTGTGAGCTCACATCTGGTTCACAGAGCCTGTTTTAGACAAGACCCCAAGTGTCTCAAATTTCTGTACTCAGTTCCATCCGTGTGGTAGTAATTAAGGAATGGGAAGAGCTAGTGTTCAAGAAACCTAGAGGTTTGCGTAGGAACTTTACGACTGCAGAGACAGATCTCTGCAGTTAATAAAACCACTCCCAGGCAAGGTAGCCACTAATTTGACCAATCTACTGGGGGAAGAGGCTGGGGCATGGGCCAAACTAGACAAGTGGACCTGCCAATAGCAAAAGCTGGCGAGAGCGAATCTGAGCAGCTCCCACCTTTGAGTTTCAAGACAGAAAGGCAGAGAAGCAGTGGGGATGGAGGAACATGGAATACAGCTTCGGGAGTCCAGCCTGTTCAGCTTGGAAGAGCCAGAGGCGAAGGGAGGACTTGAGAGTGAGGGCCTCTCTTCAGAGGGTGGGTGGGCAGGGCAGCACAGGAGGGACTGTGGAGCAGGGGCTCTAGAGAAACAACTGGGGGGAGACGGGAGTGAGGCCAGCAGAGCTGAGGTACCTCGAAGTCCTAGTGGCTGGAATGGAGGTGGCAGGAAGAGCCCGCTCCCTGGCTGCCATGATGCCCTACTCCAGGCAGGTGGGCTGTTAGTTGCGGCTCCACCAACCAAAGGATAGCATCACTTGGAGAAAGCCGCCCCCGGCACTTCAAGTTTAGCTTTCAATGGTGAAACTTTCAGTGACATTTGTGACACTTTGCAACCCAGGTTATGCGCTTTGTGTCACCTGCACTAGTGTTATTTCAGATGAACCGGGAGAGCAGAGTTCCCCCACATGGATTGGTGTTTTCAGTCACTGTTCATTCTGCTTCGATTACTCTTGGTGAGAGCTGGGCAGACTGATGTCTGTCACCTTCCAAATGGCATGTGAGAAGACCATTTGGTGTGGTCGCCTGTAATAAGGGCACTTTGAAATTCGCCCTGTCGTACAGTGGCTAGACCACGAACTCCCTTTAGCAAGGTCTCCCTGAGCACATGTTCTGACCCAGGGGAGGGCTCAGTAGACATTTAATGAAGGTGCAGAACACCGTCCATTGTAATGGAGCCAATTCGCCATGGTGAGGCTATTTCTCAGGCCACATACTTTGCCCTCCCCTCAGGCTCCAGCTGATGTGGGGGCACAGAAGCCACCTCAGTGCTGGTATGGATGAACAAATTACAAGCTTGGAAGAGTGAGCTAAAACATGTAACATCAAACAGGCATTCCATGTCCCTAAGGAAGTGACCCTGTGTCTCTGTTTTACTGAGTTAAAATAATAATAATTATAATCCTCTTGTCTTTTTTTCTCTTTCCAGTCCCAACAGAGAGCCACAGCCATTGAGCTAAAGTCCTAACAAAACACAGAAAGTCCATCTTTTTTTTTATTATTATTTTTGGTTTTTCAAGACAGGTTTGTGTGATCACAATTACACCACCCTTCTCCCACTTCCAGGCTTTGTGCTGAACCTCAGTTCTGCAGATAACTTCAGAAACAATCTCCGTGTGAATTAACACTTCAGACAACTTGTGAAAATACTTAAATACACTTACTGTTTACTGATAAGTTTAATAGAAACACAGCAATGTGTAACACCTTTACCAGTGAAAATGCCAAGGTGGGCTATTTTCATATTTTAACACTCTGAGGGGCAGTTTGACAATACACAAAACCAGGCCAGAGTCATGCTCCTGCAATGGCATACACGGTCTTTACGATTGTAATCTCGACCCAGCTCTGTCGCATTATCTCGACTGCCGTTTCCCAAGGAACATGGCTAGCCAGGCTGGGAGAACATGGGTGAACTCCATGTTCATGATTCCCTTTTCCTTCTCAGTTGCAGTGGACACCGGACCATGGTGGCAAACACGGTGGCAAGAACCTGAGTTCAAGGTCAATTTTCTCCTCCCTGTCACTGGAGCTGCTTCTCTCCCAGTCAAGTGTCTGCAATGGTGGCCGTTAGAGTCCAGGAGAACCCAAGAAACAGAAAACCTGGACTAGAAGTAGATTTTCCAAGGTAGGGTTTTCTCCAGGACAGCATTGACAAACTTTCTGCACTGCTATGGGTAGCACACATGTAGCTTTCTGTTAGTAATGGCAATTCCCCAAACAAACCAAAGACTCCACACCATGGGGCCATTTTGTGGTGCATGCATCCATATGTGTGTGTGGTATGTGAATAAATGGCATGTGTGAATAAGTCTATGTGTGTGTGTGTGTATGTGTGGGGTGTGTATGTATGTGTGTGTGTTGCTGTGCTGGTGATTGAACATGCACACGCTAAGCAAGCACTTCCCCACTTAGCTGCATCCCGGCCTCTCCTGCGGTGTTTGAAGTCAACCTTCATTTGGTGGCTACTTCATTCTTAATTAAATGGGATCACATGTCAAACTAACCATTCTGTGATAGCAACAGAGTTTTCGTATGTGTAGTTTTTATATAGAATCATGTCTATTTGTAATTTTATCATGTCTTATCAACCTAGCATGCTTGATATTCGAGCTGGTCCATCAGCTTCCAGGAGGCAGACCTTTGATCTCAATGTTTGTGTGTGAGAGAATCAACTGAGGGCAGATCCAAGTTTGTGTGTCAGCTTTATTGCTGTTCTGACTGTCCGTAAATGATCTTGCGCTTCAGTTCCACAGAACTGCTCAGTACTGCCCGCACTGATGTTGTGAAGCTGTCTGGGGGAGCATGCGGAGCAGCTGGCTACCTTTCTGTTGGGATCGCGAATTCAGCACCTTCCATGTTTTGCAACTAAGAATATGAAGCAAGTTGGCCACCAGCTTACTGTAAGAGCTCACCGTCACTGTCGGCTGTCAAGGGCCATCTGGCCACCTGATGTAGTGTATGGGGCACAGCAGGGGTGCTCAGAGCCCAGGCCTCCACGCCCAACTGAGCTCCAGTTTGGCTATGGTCCTTCAGCCTCCTCACTCGTGGAGCTGAAACTCCACCGCAATCAGAGTCAGTGATTTACAGCTAAACTGGACCCTCGCTCCAGCACTTCCTAAAAGGTTCAGACTTGGCACAAGATGAGCCCTGAAGTGACATCTGCTTGGCATGTCGCTCTTGACCTGTGCTGTGCCAAGCAAAGAGCCTCTCAAGGTGCCAGGTGTGTGGCTGAAAAACGCCAGCAGTCTTGGGTGTGCCAGACCCCGCTTGGCCTTGCACACTGCTCAGAGCAGAGCCAAGCCAAGCCAGGGAGACACATCTGTGCAGCCCTGAAGCCTGGTGGCATTTGTCTGTCAATTTCACGTGTGAGCCACGTGTTGAATCTGTGGCTTGTAAACTTGAACACTGAAATACAGAACCAGGGTTTCCTGCTTCTTCCTCTGTGTCTTCATCCGGCCCCAACTCCATGTCCAGAGTCCCCTCAATCCACTGGTAGCACTGCGCTTCCTAACCTTCCTGCTTTCTTGGAGGCATAGCTCAAGTATGTTTACTCAGATTGGTGAACAACCTTCTAAACATTTTTTTTTTCTACCTCGAAGGGAAGATAGCTATTTTTCAAATGAGTACAATGGTACTCTATGGCTACGTTATCTAGGAATGTAGGAAACCGATAGAATAGCATCCATGACTGGTCTTGGGAGAGGCTGACTTGCACGCCCCGTCACTAACGCTGGTTGATGTCATGTAGAAATGTTTGGGTTGAGTCGTAGACAGAGTTCCTCTCACAGCCAGCAAGACTCCACCTCCTTCCCCAGCCCTCGCCACCACAGCTTGGCTGTCCGTACTCCCTGCCATTCTGAATTTTCCCAGCCTGCTTCCTCTCTGTCAGTGTGTGAGAGAGGGGCCAAAGGTTTCTCAGGGCTGTCCTGAACATGGACGATAGTCAGACTCTGTGGCCAGTCTTCAAAGATTACAAGAAAAAGCATCAGGGGGCCTGGGAAGCTGGAAACATCCTTCAGATTCACACGAGATCCCTGTGGATGTAAGAGGACACCTCAAAGTCCACAGTGTTACAGACAGAACCTAAGAAGGTTGGGAGGAGAAAAACAAACCTCACTCCCACGCAGCTCCCACTCCCCCTTCAGATCTTGTCGTTTTATTTTTGAAATAAAAGCAGTATTAATGGTGGCAGATACATAAACAGGGATGTAAAGTAGACATCTTTGGGACACCAAGACTTGCGGAAATACTTGCTAGTCTGTACTGAGATGTTTTTATTTCCTTGGGAGTCCTTTAACTCCATTTAAAAATACTCACAGTGGGCAGTTTAGTTAGCTGCAGTGTGGAATTAAGATAAAACCATTCAGAGGTTCATTTTGGTGCTAATTTCTAGGAGTCCTTGTTAGTGTCTGTCCTGTTTCTTTGGTATTTTGCTCTTTTAAAGTCTAGTTCAAAGGCATTATGATTAATCACTTTTAAGAAGAAGTTCTAGATGCTGTCCCTATATCTGCCCAGTCCCAACTTTAGAACCTGGATGTCCAAACACACAAGTATAGTAGATGTCATTCTTGGGGACACCTGACAGCCCTAGGGAACATTCACGTGAACAGACAAGCCACTGAATACCCTTGTCATATCGTGACAAAACGTTTTGCGTTTTTGGCTGCAGGACGACACTCCGGATGTATGTTCTCTGAAATCGAAGCCGTTTATTTACAGACATAAAGGAAAGCCAAGCATCACTTCATGGCAGCCTTCCCAGCAGCTCTGTCCTCTTATCTAGTAGTCCAGGTGCCACCCAGCACCCTGCACTTAGCTGAGGGTTGAAATGAAGACCCAGCTGGTAGAGTGACTGCCCCTATATCCTGGGGGGAATGTGCCAAGGAGAACCTGGAGATTTTGCCTCCCCTATTCTCAGCAAGTCCCCCAATAAACAAATGGGAACAAGTCACATTGCCTGCAGGAGCCCTCAATAGAGGCTTCAGTGAGCATCATTTGTCACGGTCACTTGCACGTCTGAGACCCCCTAGGCTCAGGTCTTTCATCTCTGCCTGTCACAATTGCATCTCGTAGTGCTTGGGAAGTGCTGGAGCTTCACTTTGCTTTTGACTGTAGGAAACAGAAGGCACTGGTGTGGAAGGGGCAGGAAGCCAGTAGATGGAGTCTATGGAGTGTATATACACCCAGTACTGAGATTCCCTCAATTTAGTGATGGGATTGTTGGAATTGTTTTTCTTGTCTTCACCCTAGCTTTTCCCAGTCTTGATTTTATTTATTTATTTTTATGTTCTCTCCTTCCCCCCCAACACACACACACACACACACACACACATACACAGAGAGAGAGAGAGAGAGAGAAAGAAAGAGAGAGAGAGAGAGAGAGAGAGAGAGAGAGAGAGAGAGAGAGAGAGAGAGAGAACACGTTATGGGCCAGCTCAGAATCTCTGAATTACTACATACCTTTCTGCCCAAGTTCTCAGGGAAGATTGAGGACTGTGACCTAGCCTCTACCCTCATACTCTGAGATGAGACATAGGTTTACTAAGCACTTGTCCAGGCTCTATATCTTGGTCAGTGTTCTATTGCTGTGAAGAGACGCCATGACCATGACAACTCTTATAAAGGGAAACATTTAATTGGGGCCTGGCTTACAGTTTCAGAGTCCATCATCATCATGGCAGGAAGCATGACAGTGTGCAGGCAGACACGGTGCTGGCCAAGGAGCTGGAAGTTTTACTTCCCCATTGGCCGGCAGCAGGAAGGAAGACTGTGGGAGACACTTCCTCCAACAAGGTTACACCTTCTCCAAAATGGCTGCAACTCTTAATAGTGTCACTCTCTGTGGACCTTTGGGGCTCTTCTTACTCAAACCACCACAAGGGCAAACAAAAGAAAGCACTGGGAAGGAGAGACAAGATGGCATATTGAGAATAGATGGCGAGGAGTCTAGGATATAATCTATCTCTGTCTAGAATCTGCCCTGTGAACCGGACTGGCAGCCCTCCAGTGTTATCCTTCCAAGTGTTAGGGTGACAGACAACAGCTTTCTGATCTCTGAATCCCTCATGTGGGGTTATTAAGTGTACCGACTATCCTGGAAAAAGTCGGAAGGACTTTAATGGCCTTTCCTGAGCCAATAGCAGGTAGTCTCTTGAACACTTTGTACACATCACTCCATTTAATCCTCACGATAGCTAAGATGCTGGCAGAAAAGGATCTAAAACTTGGCATGAAAGCAAAATGCGGTCCCCTGTTCTCACAGTAACATCAGGGAGCAAAGGTCACCCAAACCTTTCCTTGAGAAATTTCTTTGGTTCACCTCATTGCTTAATGTTGACTAATGTTCTCAGACATAGAGGAGTCGTGACCTACTTTGAATACTGTAGCCCAGAAAATTTACAGCTATTTTCTCTTCATTAAAATAGATAAGCCCAGAAGTTTGTAGTCGTTTGGATACTATAAAAAATTTGTATCTCACAGAACAATCTTTTCCTATAATTTCTTTTTTTTTTTTAAATGTCTGCATGTTCCCTAACTTCCAACCTCTTCTTTGAGAGGTCTGTGCTGGTTGGTTTTATGTCAGCTTTTATAAATTCCAGTCATCTGGGAAGATCAGCTCGTCACTGAGAAAATGCCTTCTCAGATTGGCCTAGGAGCAAGTCTGAAGGGCATTGTCTTGATTGATGATTGACAGGTGGTCCTGGGGTATGTAAGAAAACAGGTTGAGTAAATCAAGAGGGGCAAGCCAGGAAGCAGCATTCCTTCATGGCCTCTGCCTTGAATTTCTGTTCTGACTTCCTTTGATGATGGCCTGTTACCTGGAAGCGTAAGAGGAAATAAACCCTTTTATCCTCAGCTTGCTTTTGGCCATGGTGTTTTATGACAACGTCAGGAACCCTAACTAAGACTGGGTGATACCTAATGAGTTAAAAATAATTAATTTTACATTTCCTCAAATATACCTTGTGAACATTATCATCTACATTTTATAAATGAACCAGTCAAGGCCTAGAAAGCTAAGGGACCTACCTGTCCAAAGTTATGGGGACCCTTATGTCGTAGAATGGGAATTTGAACTCAAGGAATCTGGTTCTAGATCATTCTCCCTACCCATTTGCATGAATTTATTAAATACCTTTCTGTTCTTGATTTTTCCAGATCTCTCCTTTATTTGAATCCAACATATTTAACAATTATTTACTGAGCTACTGAGATGTCGCAGCTTCTAAATTAGTCTGAATGGCAAACTGTATTAATGCTGTATAATTCCAGTTTTAAAATGAACTCTCATTCATATGTCTGGAATCCAGGAAAATACCTTCATATAATTTACTGTGTCCTTTCTTTGTTGTATTACAGTTGTCTGTTCTTATGGGGACCAAGTGTATTTGACAAAGGTAATTGGACGAGCCAGGCACTCTAACAATCAAGTTCTTTGATGAATGGCTAACGGCTGACACTAAATCCCAAAGCTGTTTCTCCCCAGAGCCTTGATCCCATGCCAATCTTATTTGCAAAGCTGGGCAGGTAAAATGGTTCTCTAGGAAGGCTTCCTTTGGCCAAATCCACACCATGTTTCAGAATGTTTGCTCTCCACCTTGCCACCCTGTTCTCAAGGAGTGTTGGTTCTTTGTGGCAGGATCTTATCCAAGCAGGTGTAATTCTCAAGGCTGGATCCCTTCTCTGTTTATTTCTGTTGCCAGGGGGTTCTGAGGTTCCCACTGTATCTGCTTGAGACCATGAAAATGTAGAAACATGGCTTGATGGACCTGCGGCTACCTTCAACAAGAGGTGTGGATCAACGCTCTGCTCTTGGAGAAGCGGCTTCTCACGACTGCACTCTGAGGTGTTTGCCTCCATTCCGTGGGTGGCTCTTAGTCAGGAAATTCTACTGCAGGCCAGGGAGGAAGTGAGATTACAGAGTCCTGACCCCAGGCCTGCCCCACAAGAGCAGGAGTGGGTGGGGGTGCTTAGTTTATTGTTTTATATTGTAGCCCCTCAAATCACATGGCAGTTGGCCACTGACACTTTCTAAGGCAGGAACTAGGGTTGGGAGAAATGTCTAGCAGCCTGATTTCCAGATTTCATTTTCTAGTGGGTAATGTTTACTACAGGAGCAATGATTGTATTTATTTCCAATGCAGCAAAAGGCTAGGGGAGAGTTTTCATAGTTGCTATGACCTCCTGCAAAAAATCCAACATTGGAAATGAGAACAATGCAATATGCAAAGCTATTTTTTTAATTTAATTTATTTTTAGCATATGTGTATGTGGTGTACATGTTTAAATGTGTGTTTGTGTATGTGGGAAAGTGTGTGTTTGCCTGTGTGCGTGCATGCATGCGCGTTTGTGTGTGTAGGCCAGGTTGATATCTGGCATCTCCTTTGATTATTTACTGAGCTGGGGGGGGGTCTCTCATTGGACCTGGCACTCACAGATTGGCTAGTCTGGGCTGGGTAGATGTCCCAGAAGACTCCCCATCTCTGCTCCCTGAGGGCTGGGGCAACAGACTGGCTACCATGACTACCAAACTTTTATGTGGGTTCTGGGAATCTGAACTCAAATCCTCATGTTTACACAGTCAGCACTTTACCCCCGAGCCTTCTTTCTATTCCTAGACATTGGTATTTTTAGCTCTGACCTCTTTTAGTTTGAGCTGAAGTTCCTCTAAATTGGTGAAGAAGTGAAGTGTCAGTGTCTGGTCCGGTTCCTGCTCCCTAGTGTTACCTGTGTCACCCCAGGTGACCTTGGGTCTCTTCCCAGTGATGCGCTGTCATGGCTGGGTGGGTACGGATGGCGTCTTCCAGAGGAACTGGGAAGAAGAATCTTAGCCCAAGCCACACTGTAGGCCACCCCTTGACAAACTGGCTGCAGAGAACCAGGATGTGTCTCAGTGACACCAGAGTATGGGACTTCCAAAGGGCCTGATAGACCACTGATGTAGTGACTAGGCGAGCAGGCCTGCTTTTCATCCCGCCGGGCTCCCGCATGGTTAGCTTTACACCCAAAATAACAACACACAAACTGTATTCATTTAAACACTGCCTGGCCCATTATATTTAGCCTCTTCTTGGCTAACTATCATATCCTGCTTTAACCCATATCTAGTAATCTGTGTATCACCATGGGGTTGTGGCTTATCGGGAAGATTCTAACCTGTGTCCATCTCAGAGAGGAGAGCTATGGCGTCTGCCTGACTCTGCTTTTCTTCCTCCCAGCATTCTGTTCTTCTTCCCCGCCTACCTATGTTCTGACCTATCAGGCCAAGCAGTTTTCTTTATTAATTAACCAATGACACAACAGATAGATAGAAGACCCTCCTACATCACACTGAGTGGTCATTCTTTCTCTGACTGCCTCTGGCTCAATGTCCCCATGGTCCCCAGACTCTCCTCCATTGTGGTGCTCACCCTTCAGTTTGCGTTCCAGCTTCAGGCTTCTGACTGACATATCTAATGAGCAGTGGCTGACCTAGAGCCTCAGGACTTTTATGTGGGTTCAGACATGGAACATAACTTCATTGGCAGCACAGATGCAGGAAAGAAGGTGGGTCACCAGTACTACACCAAGTGAGAGAAAGATCTTTTTTTTTTTTGTTGTTTTTCGAGACAGGGTTTCCCTGTAGTTTCTAGAGCCTGTCCTGGAACTAGCTCTTGTAGACCAGGCTGGCCTCGAACTCAGAGATCCGCCTGCCTCTGCCTCCCGAGTGCTGGGATTAAAGGCGTGCGCCACGGCCGCCCGGCCGAGAAAGATCTTCAAGATGCCCGGAGAATTCATGTTGCTTCTCTAAGATTACTGCTAGTTTTAAAAAAATGTGGATAAAAGACAAGGCCCTACTGTCAAGGCAATGGCCATTTATTCTCTCTGTGATGACCTCCAGGCTGGGCCTGTGTTGGGGCATGGTAAGATGCACTTGAACGCTGAGCTTCTCCGTAAGGGTGTGTCTGTTGAGAATACGGGACGGCTTCACTTCCTGCAGATTCCCCTCCTTCCCCTTGAAGGTGGATTCAAGCCAAAGGCAAAGAGGTCTCCAGGCACAACAGGAGCAGCAGTGACTTTTGGGAGTCCCAGCAGAAGGCAGATGCAACTCCTGTAGCTTTGGATTTCACGTAGGTGCCGGTTACATGTTTCCATTCGTCTTTACGGGTCTCCGAGAAGCTGTAAAAAGCCCCTGGTCTCCAGAGACTGATATTTGGAGGCAAGCAGCTAGAAAAAAAAATCCTTCTTTAGCATGCTCTGAAATGAATTCATGATGGCAGGGGGAAATGTGTCTTCTAGCATGAGCTAAAACAAATAATAAAGCAAACAGTGAAGCTCTCAAGGCATCTCCAGTGGGGGTTTGATCAGCATCTCCAAGCCCAGAATACATTTGGACATTCTCGGAATCCAGGTGGCACAGGAATCCACCCACAATGGGTGTCTGGACTGATTTGCGAGGACGCTTTACAACTGGGCTTGGTACGCTCTTAGAAACTAGGAATGCTAGGGCTGGATTGGTGAGCAGAAAATGTGCTGCACAAGTGGAGGAGTTCAAATCTCCAGAACTCACATAAAACCAAACACACTAATGCAATGCTAGATTCCCTACAGTAAGACAGGAGATGGAGCCAGGGAAATACCTGATGCTCCTGGGCTAGCTGGACTGGCGTGTGCAGAGAGAAACAAGCCAGTCATTCCAGCAAGTTCAAAACACCAAGCAACCATACAGGGTGTATAGTTACAAAGTTGTCAGCAACTTTGAAGAAGCTAAAATTCTCTTACCTTCAGACCAGGTGGACATAGCCTCACATTTTTGAGCCCCCGCAGTTGTCTTTATTAGGCTGCCCTGTGGGCATGTTCTGTGAGTGTCTCGGTTGTTACTGACCTTAGCCAACTGTGGGTGATACCATTCCCTGGGCAGATGGTTTTGCACTGCATAAGGAAGCTAGTTAATCGTGAGCCCGAGTAAGTCAAAGAGTGGGCCAGCGAGCAGAATTTCTCCTTGATTCCTGCCTCCAGGTTCATGCTTTTGGTTTCTGTTCCACCTTTCCTTAATGACGGATTGTGACTTGGAAGTAAAAGCTAAGTAAACCCTTTTCTCCCCTAAGTTGTCTTGTTTGGAGTGTTTTATCTTAGCAGAGGAAAGCAGACTAAAGCAGGCAGTAAAAGGAAGAGGCAGGGGAGATTGAAGAGGAAGAGAAAGAAAAGGAACTCCAGGTTTGCCATCTTACTACGCCCTGAGAAACCAAGGGGGGAGTTGCTTTAGAACATTTGGGTGTGCAGAGGAGGACGTTTGGTCAACAATTCCCAACCTCAGTTGAGATTTTCCATCTAGAAAAGGCACCAGGGAGCATAAAGAAGCAGGTAATATCCTTACTGACCTCTACCCTCCCAGAGTTCTTTCTGCATGGTTACAGGTTCCATCTTCGTGAGATCAGTCAAATGCTTCCTCATCTTGCTCTGCCATGGATTTGATCTATGAGGCAATCCTTCTGGGTAAGGACCAATGCTGACTCTACTTTTCTGGGTTGATTTTTATTTCATCCCAGCAGGCACGCAGCATCAGGCTAGTGTTCCTTCCCCAGCACCCACATCCCACATGTGTGTCTATGACTACATCTCACAGAGGCAAACAACGCACTCATTTCTACAGAGATTCAGTAAACATTAGATCTTGTTTTATGAGGAGGATCCTTCGTTATAATCTGATTCCCACACAATGGTGTGCTGCAAATGACTAGTCAACACTCCTTTTCAATAATCTGCAAGTAGATGTTTGCTCTCAACAAGTGAGTCACCAGTAGAAAAAAAAAGTGACCCTTCACATCTGGGAATGCTGATAAAGTCCGAGTTTGAATTAAAAAGTACATGTTGAAAGACTGTGTTAATCTATTTGAAGCAGTGGTGTGTGGTGTGCAGGAACTGCTGTCTAGGAGTGATGGGGACAGAGACACACGGTGAGATCATGCCATCCGCGTAGCCCAGATTGGCTCAGAGTCTCCACCAGGGCTATGCATATAAATTTGCAGTCTGGAAGATCCAGACTACATGCCTCTGCCAGCTGTCCTCAGGGTTTAGCACAACTGTGTGCTTTGCAGTAAAAGCCTTGCTACTAGTAGCTAACCATTGACAGATTAACGGTCTAGTGTGGCTTTTTTCGATACTGTGCTCAAAAGCACAAACTAGCTCTAAGAGGTAAGGGTGGAGGTATGTCGTGGTCAGAAAATAATTGTCCTAAGATTTTGTTGCAGAATCAGAATCATATCAACATTTAAGAAGCTCTGAAAAGCCTTCTGGTAAAGACTGTACTTACAACAAACTAAGCTGGTTCTAGGCATCAGATACTAGTACACATAATTCTAAAAGTTCCCATTAGTCAGGATTCCCCAGGAGATGGCATGCACTAGACAAGATCAACTAGGAAGACCTGAAAGAGGAAGCCATCACATGGAGGGAAGGTACTTGTCCTACTAAGCACAGAGTCACAGGGTTCTCTAGAGTGACCGTGGCGGGATGTCTGTGTCCACACATAAGTGTGACCATTGCTAAGGGACATGTGATAGCAGCAGAAACAGTGCCTCTTCTGTAAATGTATACCAGTGGGGCTGGGCATCACTTCCCACCTTCCTGCTTAATTTTGGTCCTGGCTGCATCATTCCTGGCTGTGCTCCCAGGGAATGACAACACTTATTATTACTAACATGTTGTTATTATGGTTTCTTTGTCACTTAAACTACCACAGACTGAGTTCAGATCATAACTAAGACTTGACTGATCCAACCATGGGAGCTATTTAATACTTATAGACAGCCCATGAACCACATGTGGTGTGGGAAATCCTTCTGCCTATGTGTTACTTTTATTAATGAATAAAGAAACTGCTTTGAGCCTATAGTAGAGCAGGGCATAACAGAGTTAAGGCAGGGAAAACTAAACTGAATGCTAGGAGAAGAGAGGCAGAATGAGAGAGAAGCCATGTAGACCCACTAGAGCTAGATGGAACTTTACCCAGTAAGCCACAGCCACGTGGCGATAAACAGATTACTAGAAATGGGTTAAATTAAGATCTAAGAGTTAGCCAATAAGAAGTTAAAGATAATGGGCCAAACAGTGATTTAATTAATTGATGTGGGAGAGTCTTCTGTTTCTGCTGATTTCATTCGTTAATAAAGAAACTGCCTTGGCCCATTTAATAGGCCAGCCCTTAGGTGGGTGGAGTAGACAAAAAGGAAGAAGGAAGTGAGGTAGATGGCTCAGACAGTGGCCATGCTTCTCCTCTCTGAGATGGACGCAGGTTAAGATCTCTCCTGGTAAGCGACCACCTCATGGTGCTACACGGATTACTAAATATGGGTTAAAGCAAGATTTGAGAATTAAATAAGAGGCTGAAACTAATGGGCCAGGCAGTGTTTAAAAGAATACAGTTTCCGTGTAATTATTTCGGGTGTAAAGCTAGCCGGGTGGCGGGACGCAGTCCTGCCGCTCCATCTACAATTAATACAGTTTCTGTGTGGTTATTTCAGGAGTTGTGGCGGCCAGGAAACAAACAAGCAGTCTCCCACTACATACATGGGTTATAGATAGAAATGCTTCTCTTCAAAAATAGCACTTGGGGGGCTGGGAGACACCTCAGCTGGTAAAAGGCCTGCTAGGTAAGCTCAGGGCTACTACCTAGCACTCACATAAAAAAGCTGGGCATGTCTGTTCATATCTATAACCCCAGCACTGAGAAATGGGGGAGAGGTGACCAGTAACCATTTAGGCAAACCAATTATGTGCTCCAAGTTCAGTGAGAGACACTTCTCAAAATTAAGAAGGAGCATGACTGAGGGAGACACTTGATATCAACTCCTGGCCTTCATCCTTCCTCCACACATGCATACCCATATGCACCTGCCCTCATAAACATACGCGTCTCTCTCTGTCTCTCTGTCTCTCTGTCTCTCTGTCTCTCTCTCTCTCTCTCTCTCTCTCACACACACACACACACACACACACACACACACACACACACACACACACCAGGCTTGGGGGAAGATTCCAAGTCTTGATTCAATGGAATACGGGCTCTGAGGAGCACCATTCTAGACCCTGTACCAGGTAGTATTTGTCAGATGGATGTGGGACCCTAGCCGGGCATGCACCATGTCATTTACCATCTCTGCATTGGAAGGTCATGGGGAACTTTTCTAGATGAAAACATTAGCTAGAATAAACATCTGTTCTTTATTTCACACCGTGCTAGGACTTCGTGAGAAAATAACAACGAGTAAATGGTTTGATTGCCCACTGGGACTAAGGAGAACTGGAGATTTACACAGGAAATCATTAGGGAATTCGAAGGACGGAAACTTAAGTGCAGCCATTCAGAATTTAATATATCCAACTTATTAAACACATAAATCAAAACCAGCTCTTCCCTTTATCGAAGATTTCTTCCTCTAAATTAGTGTCTTCAATTGGGTCCATAAGACATGTTTTATTTTGCCCACACAAGATTTTGTTTAAGTTTCCAAAATTGGTAAAATTGGGGCTCTTTTTCTTTAAAAATTAAGAGATGGGACTATGGGCAGAGGTAATGATGTACATTATTTCTTGGTTTTGTTTTGTTATTCTCCACAATGAGCAGGGTGATCTTAGAAAGCTTTTCCTGAATTGTTAAATTTTCAAAATGCAGTTGTTGCCTTGAAAGAAGCTCACTGGCTCAGTGGAAGAGAGCCATGGAGTTTCTTCCGACCTAACTGCAGTAGCAGCAGTGTGGATGGCAGCTGGCATCTGAAAAAAAGATGCAGACATGACCTTTCTGGGGATGGTAGATGTGGCCAGTAAAAGCCAGGTCTGCTGACAAAACATGGGTTTGCTGATGGTACACGGGTCTGCTGCTGCTCACTGTATCCCCCAAGGGTTCCATCTAAAAAGAACAAATGCTTGGTTTGGTGTTGGAGTGTGTATGCACACGGGTGTGTGTGTGTGTGTGTGTGTGTGTGTGTGTGTGTGTGTGTGTTTGTGTGATTTTTGTTGTTTTGTTTTGTTTTGCCTAGATAGGATCTCACTATGTGGTCCAGATGAGCCTCAAGCTTATGATCATCCTTCCTCAGCCCATCAAGAGTTGGAATGATAGGTGAGGGCCACATACCTGCTGAGACCATACTTTAATGCACAGAGGAAGAAGGCTTGAAGGCTAAAAGGTCTGCTGAAAACCGAAGGTCGCAGACATCTCTCTCCATCCTAAATGTCCAGCATTTTGTTGCTTTTTAAAGACAGCCTCTGTCAAACAAATAATTCAGACATCAAGAGGAAGCTACCATATTAAAGAGAAGATAAAGAGGAAGATGAAAAAGACTCTTAAAGAAGAGCTGGTTTAGTTGGAAGTTGAACATGAAAGTTCAGCCAAATCCCATTAGCCCAGTGGATACAAACATTCACTCTTTTTGTAGCCAGCAAGGGAAAGTAGGCCTGGGCATCTATAGGTGCCCCAGTGACCTGGATGTCCTGGAGTGGTATCTCATTCCCAGAGGGAAGCCATCACTGCATTTCTGGGAATCACCGCTGCATGAGGGTGCAGCCAAGCATTGCCTAAAAGTCACAATTCTAGAGAGGATTAAAAACTTAGGTTTGATCCAGGAGATGGTGGCACATGCCTTTAATTCCAGCATAGGGAGGTAGGGGCAGGTGAATCTCTGTGAGTTCAAGACCAGCCTGGACTACAAGAGCTAGTCCCAGGATAGGTTCCAAAGCTACAGGGAAACCCTGTCTTGAAAAACAAACAAACAAACAAACAAGCAACAACAACAACAACAAACAGAAAAAAAACTTAGGTTTGTATGTGAAGTGTGTGTGGGGAAACAAGATCTGGAAGCCACCAGTTTATAGTCTCTTTGTAAAACACTCACTTGACCAGGCTCCTTACAAGTCTTACTAATAGGGGATCTGTGTTTTACAATACAGTATGGCAGAGAGAGAGAGAGAGAGAGAGAGAGAGAGAGAGAGAGAGAGAGAGAGAGAGAGAGAGAGAGAGAGAGAGCGCTACCTTTAACAAAATGTGCAGTAATTGTAAATAATACGTTTTAAAATGCATAGTTAAGCACTCTGAGGAGTGAGATAAAGTCCTTCACAGTGGCCCATGAGCTGGTGCTGTGACTACCTGCATTTGAGGAGGAAGGCCTTTCCCATTTTGGTAGCTGAGAAGTTTTGGTTTTAATGACTATTTTTAAAGAAAAGTAGGATATCAAACATACAGAGGCTCAAAAAACATGTATAGACCCAGAAATCCTAAACTCTTAAATATTTAACTCTTATTTAAAAAAGCTACATACGCCTACACACAGACACACACACACACACACACACACACACACACACACACATCCCTACCCATTGACATAAGCATACATCAAAAAAGTGACTATTTTAACACAGATGTTGGTTGGAAAAATGTTAATGTATAGGAACTGTTCTGCTTTCCTTTCTGGTGCTGTGGTAAAACACTGAGCACAAGCAGCTTAGGGGAGGACGTGTTTACTTAGCTTATACTTCCAAGTCATAGCCCATCATTGATGGAAATTGGGTCAGGAACATGAAGCAGAAGCTCTAGAGAAATGTTGCTCATTGCTTCCCTTATAGGCTTGTATTTAGCTAGCTTTCTTGTACAGTCCAGAAGCATTTGTTCAGGGAATAGTGCGACCCATAAGTGGACTATATCAGCTAAGACAGTCATTACACCCTCATAGATCCATCCACAGATGAACCCGACGAAGACAATTCGCCAACTGACACTTTAGTGACGTTTTTTTTCTCAGAAGGCTCTAGGTTGTGTCAGGCTGAAGCTGACTAGAACAGGAATCCTGGAGCTTAGAAATGTTTGAAGCCTATCCAGGCAGTGGTAGCACAAGACTCCTGGTAATTTAACATAAAACTTGTCTGAAGGGCTGTACCCTTCACCAAGGACAGTAGATTGCCTCCTCAGACAAAACGTTACTGTGCATAAATTCAGATTCCAAAGTTGAGTAGAAAAACTGAAGCACACACTGTCACAAGCCACCGTGAGTAGAGGTCAAGTTGTGTTGACCCTCCAAGATACAAAGGTCATATAAGTGTCAGACAGAGACTGAAAAACAGGTATTGTTCAAAGGAGAAATGGAAACACAAGAGAAGAATAATACCCTTGTGTAATGGCGGCTCATAAGCCTTACACAAATTTTTCACAGAATTCTAGAAGTAGAAGGCATGGCCACCGAAATGAAAACTCCATCAACAGATTCAAGTCAATGAAACAAACCTCAGAAGAGAGCTACCCTATGGAAAGACATATGGGATGGAACTGTCCAGAATATACCCCAGAGAAAACAGATGGGAATTATCAAAGTGGGTAACAGAGTAGAATCTTTGGATGTTAAGTATCATAAGCTTTGAGAACGAACATAAATAGGATGTGAGGCAATCTCCCCCAGTTGGGACAGATTTGACCCTCCTGTGCTCACATCGGTCTGAGGTTCACAGCACTGGAGTAAATGGTGGCAAATCCATGGAGGTTAGGAAATGGAAGATGGAATTTGCGTCTCTCAAAAAGACTTAAAATTGATGGCACATGCCTTTAATCTCAACACAATGGATGCAGAAGCAGGTGGATCTCTATGGATTCAAGATAAGCCTGGCCGACACAGTGAGTTCCAGACTGACTAAAGCTACATATCAAGACTTTGCCTAAAAAAAAAAAAAAAGAAAAGAAAAACAATTTTCCTAATACTGAAAAAAACAAGCATTTTCCTGAGATTTATTATATTAAAAATGACAAAACCAAGAACGGAGTAGAGACTCTGAAGCCTGGACAGTAGGAATGAACCTAAACTGAGTGACAGAAAGTTTTAATAAGAAGACTGCCATCGAGCTTTGGGAGTCTCTCAGGGTTTTTATTACACGTAAGAAGGTGAAGATAGTAGAAATGATGTGGGAAGCGCACAACTGTGTTAGCTGAAATTCCTCTAAATTTGACCCCAAACAGCCACCACACACCCATGAAGCCCAGCCAAACCCAAGCAGACACTTCGAACACCAGGAGCAAGTGAGGCACTTGCGGCTGAATTGCCGTCAACCTGCTGGAAACCAGAGAGCGGCAGTGGAAAGCACCAACAGAAAAGACAAAGGCGGGGGAGAGAGGTTGGGGGAAGCAACAGCTGGCTTTCAAGGGAGGAAAAGGCTTTTCGGAGTAACACAAGTGGAGAGAAACTTGTTACCAGATGACAAACAGCCCAAGAATTCTCACAGATGTTCAGGCTACCCACAAACAGATGGGAGCCAGGGCAGGGCAAGGAAGGACACGAACTAGCAACTCGGTCAAAATTAGCATTTGTGCTGTGAAACCCATGGCTAGGGGAGTGAAAACAGATTCTAAAAGAAGAAAGTATTTGTCCCCTGTGACCTCTGCCACCATCCTGGTCAGGGGCTGGCCAGGAAAACAGGGAAGAGAATGGCAGTGGAAGGCGGAGGCTAGCTCCTCTGTCTGGATCTCACTCCCAAGTTGGCCTGAGAGGAATCTGCAGGCGTCTGAGCTCTGCCTGGCATCCATTGCACACAGGCTGGGATCCTGGGGGAAGAGGAGGAGGAAGAGGAATGAATGATTGGTTTCATCATTTCATATCCCAAGTGGCCACACTTTGAGAAGCTGATCTCTCATGTCTGCAGCTTCTCAGGAGCCACAGGGCTGTTGGCTAACTGGGGGATGTTGAGCTGAGGGTAGACAGCAACTCCTCCAGCTATCCTAACCACAGTGGGGGCAGGGAAACAAGATGTAGACTAAGCAATTCTGGTTGATATTTTCTTTAAAGCAATGAAAAGTCCTTTGCTGCTCTCGTATGACTAAGTCAACATAGGCTCATTGGTGAATTTTATACTAAAATCCAGTGGTCATGTTTTATGTAGCTCTGCTATAGCCAAACAATACCTGTTTGGGTGGGACATGAAAGTGGCTGAGATGCCAAGTGTGGTGGTTTGAATAAGAACGGCCCCCATAGGCTCATCGATTTGATTGCCTGAGCATCAGGAAGTGCCACTACTTGACAGGGTTTGGGAGATGTGGCCTTGTTGGAGGAAATCTGTCACTGAGGGTGGGCTTTAAGATTTCAAAAACCCAAACCAGACCCAGTGACTGACTCTCTCTCTCTCTCTCTCTCTCTCTCTCTCTCTCTCTCTCTCTCTCTCTCTCTCTCTCTCTCTCTCTCTCTCTACTGCCCACAGATCTGGTGTCGAACTCTCAGCTACTTTTCCAGCACTCTGTCTCCTTGCATGCTGCCATGCTCCCCACCACGATGACGTTGGACTAAACCTCTGAAACTATAAGCAAGCCCCAGTTAAATGCTTTCTTCTATAGGAGTTGCTGTGGTCATGGTGTCTCATCCTCCTCTCTCATGCCGCATGCCGGAGTTACAGCTTTGTACCATCATGGCTAGTTCTTTATTGGTATGCGGCAGACTGGTACCCCGAGGACACAAAAGATGTGATCAAGTCCTCCTGGCAATTTCAAAGAGAATAGTACTCCACATGGCTTCCGGTCATACAACTATCCACTGGGATTCTCTGCTGCATCATGTATGGAGAGTAATCAATGGAGAGGACATGAACCAGAAAGGGAGGGGGAGATATTGGGTTCACAGGCATGCATCTTAACATCAGTGCCTTAATAGGAGAGGAGATGCTTAGCCTCACTGCAATTTGATATATCATGGCTGGCTGATATCCAAGGGAGGTCTGCCCTTCTCTGAAGAGAAGCAGAGGAGGAGTGGATGGGGGGGAGGGAGAAGGACTAGGAGGAGAGGAAGGAAGGAAGGGAAAGTATGGTCGGGATATAAAAACAAACAGACAGACAGACAGACAAATGACATTGTACTTATTTGAATCCACTGTTACTTTGACTCTTTGAATTCTTTGTAGTTCACAGGTTTCTGAATAATGCAGATTCTTGGACCATTTGGAGAATTCTCTGGTGAATATTTTGCCATTTCTGCAAATGAAAGGGAGAGGGTGAGAATTAGACCAGCATATTTTCCTTTCTGAAGACAGTTTTGGAAAAGCTGGGCTCCTGGGGGAACTGGGTTGCTTTTCAGGAGGAAAAAACACAAGGTGGAGCCCATGTTGCTGAAGCCCTTCTCTGAGCAACCATCGTCTGAGTACAGTACTCACGTGTAAAATTCTCAAAAAGATCAATGCTTGTGGGTTGATCTGTCAAAGAGCTGAAACAGACCACTGCCCCAGAAAGGCATGAGCTTAAGATGCTGACTAATAACTCCAAAAAAAAAAAAAACCCTTCCTTTTCTCTAATTCCCAGCCTCTGTCACCAGCCCCCCTTCACCAGATACTTTTTCTATTCCATAATGGGAGGGGGAAAATCTCTTAAAAGGTGGGTGGGGGCCCAAGGAAAGACTGTCCCAAGAGATTCTCTGAATCTTTTCTTGTTTTTTTTTTTCCCTCTTTAGCTGCACCAAAACCCACAATTTATCTTTCAATTTTTTTTTAACCTTTAGAGTCTCATTCCAGGCAGGCACAGAGTTTTCAAAGTTTATTTTCCTCTCTAATAAGCCACGAGCCCCATGGCTTTCATCATGAAGAGACAGAATGCATCTGTTTTTCACAAGTGTAGTTTACCAACAAACCAAGAACACTTACAAATACAAAAGTGCTACCGAGTGGCAGGAAGGAAAAGGCAAGACTCCTGTGTTGGCCAGGGTAGGAACCCATGACCGAGTTCCCGAAAACCTATACAAGAGAAAGAAAGGGAGGGACGGAGGGAGGAGGGGGCAGAGATGAAATGATGGTGAGAAAGGAAAGGCAGATTTTCCGCGCATGTGCAGCTGTTTGAGTATTCTCTGCGCTGCCTCAAGACGCAGCTGTATATAACATACTCCTCTTTCTCCTTCCTAATGGACTCCTATTCATTTCTATTTAATGAACCACAAATAGTATTCCGAGGCTGCTTGATTTTGAAGAGTACTGACTAGTTGGGTGCTTATTAGGCGCTAGTTGGCATGGCCATGCCCGCCTCATATAAATGTCTGTGGCCTTTCAAAGGTCTTAACAGGACATCTTTTAAGCATGCCAGTTGCCATGGTCACCGGTGTACCCATTTGCAAGGAAAATTGGAAGCCATGCTCATTACGTCAAAAACTACATCGGGTGATAAAGAGAGCGTGGTTGCTTCAGAGTTGGCAACTGGCTGTTTGTTAGCCTCCCCGCCCACACAGTTCCATCGAACAATGTCCCATTCAACTGCTGAAGTCAAAGTGTGCAGCTCCCATCTTTCCAAATGGAGCAGGGGTGTGTGTGTGTGAATGCAAAACCATCACTAGCAGACACCCAGCTCAGGCGAAGGGTGGCCTATTCTGGTGACTGTAAGAGCGACGGGAGGCAAGTCAGATGAGGGATGGAGCAAAGCCACAAAAGCACACATTCTTTTTTCTTTTAAAGATTTATTTTTTTATGTGTGTATGCATTTTCTTGTGTGCATTTATGTGCTCTACACGCATGCAGGTTGCTTTGGAGGCAAGGTGAGGCTGTCAGATTCTTGGGAACTGGAGTTACAGCTGTTAATTGCTCGTGTGGGAACATAACTCAGATCCTCTGGCAGCCAAGCCATCTCTCCAGCTAAAACAGCCTGTGTTCTAGAACTGTCTAGCATAAACTAGATGGTTGTGCTGGGCTCTGACACTTTTCAATTTCTTTAGCCATAAACTGAGGTGGGTGAGAGAGAAAACCCTGTAAAATATTTTAATCTAAGCCAGGCATAATGACCGGCACCTTAATCTTACCATTTGGGAGGCAGAAGCACACAGATCTCTATGAGTTCAAGACCAGTCTGGTCTATACAGTGAGTTCCAGGCCAGCAAGGGCTGTATAATGAGAACCTGACTAAAAAATAAAACACCATAATTTCCCAAGTTCTGCGATTCTAAAGCACTCTGAGTTCATGCATTCATGTCTTGAGTTCAAACACGTGGACACTTGTGCACAAACACACACAGACAGAAATAGAGAGGACCTGCAGAGAATGCTTTCTTCCTTCTAAAAAAAAAAATCTGAAGTTGAGAGTGTCCTTAACATAGTTAACATTTTTATATAACGTATCACCCCTTCTGCACACCGCCCTTATCTGTAACACAGATGCTCAACTTGAAAACAAGTTGCATAGTTCCCCAACCTCTGCCTTGAGAGTTCTCATGAAAACGCATGACTTAATTATTTTAAGTGGGGTAACTTAGGGCCAGAAAGACAAACATTGCACATTCTCTTATATGTGGCTCTTGGGTTTAGCTCTGTGTTTAATTTGGAGTCTCTGTAGAACCCGGAAAACTAGAAAGGGGCCACTGTGGGAGGAGGAAGAAACTGTGGAGAGACTGATCATAGCACAGAGTGATGTGGGGAAAGTGGGGAATCATGGGGAGGAAGCTTAAGTGGGAAGCGGGAGGGAGGAGAGGGAGGCAGGAGGAGTAAAGGAGAGACCCAGGGTAGGGATAACTACCACCGAGGATGTTTGGAAATATACATGGAAATCCACAATTTTATCAACTCCCTATCTAATATGATTTAATTGGCGTTACCTTACATAGGGACTATGGTCCTGTCAGAAACCACAGATCAAAAACTCAGTACCAGGTGTAGAATGCTTCCCCTAGAAGCATTATACCTCTGGGGTCTGTCTTAGATATGGTTTCTATTGCTGTGAAGAGACACGATGACCATGGCAACTCTTATAAAGGAAAAACATTTAATTAGGTTGGCTAACATTTTCAGAGGTTTAGTCTATCATCATGGTGTGACATGGTGGCATGCAGGCAGACATGGTGCTGGAGCTGAGAGTCCTATATCTTGATAGGCAGGTGACAGGAAATGGTCTGAGACCCTGAGGGGTATCTTGAGCATAATATGAAACTTCAAAATCCACCTCCACAGTTACACACTTCTTCCAACTAGGCCATACCTCCAAATAATGCCACTCTCTTTGGGGGTTATTTTCTTTCAAACCACCCTAGGGTTCCACAGGACCTCCCACCTCCCAAATTCAGGGTACCACCATGAAGCTCTTGGTTGCCCTCCGGAACTTGATGGTGAGACCCTACTGCCAAAGACGCCAGTCAGAGAACATGAAGAAATCAATTTGGTACTAACTGACCAAGAATTTCTGCTTCTGGCTTCTGGTTAGTGTTCATAGTACTATAAGGCCCTTTATGTGATGCTGAGGAAGAATATTTGGTAGTAGTCTTACCTAGCTGTGAACTCTGGGGACTGCAATAATATGCCTATGGGTGCAATACGGGAATGAATATTAGGGGGTAACTAACCAATTTCCAAGGAAATGCATACCTAGTACTATAAATCTGGTCTATAACTGGTAGTTGGGGTGTTCATAGACTCTAGGAGTGAGGCTATTACTATTTTTTGCTAACTGGACATAGAATCAAACTATCTTCTAAATTCTGAGTATCTACACTCTACCCATAGGATAGTGCTGTTCCCAGATCTCACCAGGGAAGTTTCTTTGTGCAGTAGATGGTGTTTGATGTAGACTCATAACTAGTCAAAGTGCAAAAGAACAAGTATCTGTGGAGTACTCGGCTACAAATGTGACATCTGTATCACCCCTCTTCTCCCAAGGCTCAGGGATCACTGTGGAAGATTGGATTTAAAGAGCGAAAGAGCCAGAGTTCTAGAAAAAATATCTATCTGTATGAAACAGTGTCTTCTGGACATGATGGAACGGTGGCACTCCCGAACTCAGAGCAGCTGTGGCTGGCTACACAAGACCTATGCAAAGTCAAGCCAGTCAACAGCTCATGAGCCCTCACCTCTAGCTGATGGCTTCAGGGGGAAGGAGAGCCAATTGTCTTTAAGGACGTGGCCTCTGGTGTGTTGATCAAGCTCCAGTGGATGGCCCAAACCCATGAGTTCATGAGCAACATAAACTGGACGAGATGGGTCATAAAAAGAAAAAAGAGTGCAGGAAGTTGAGAGGGGTCGGGGTGGATCTGGAAGAGCTAGCAGGAGGAGTGGAGTGGAAATATGATCACAATACATTACATTCTTATGTGAAATTCTCAAAGAATTAATAAAATATTATGTGGAAAGGCTGAAGCTCATAGCTAATGTGCCATGCCACCCATGAAGTTGTAGTAGACCTCCGTGTTACAGAGCATGCCTGAGAAAGAATGAGCTATACAAATTAGTGAGAAAGTTCTACTATTTTGTTATTATAGCTTTATAATAGAGCTTGACATCAGGAATTGTGAAACCTCTGAAAGTTCCTTTATTGTACAGGGTTGTTCTAGCTATTCTGTGTTTTCTGTTTTTCTATATGAATTTGAGTAGTTTTCTTTCAAGGTCTGTGAGGAATTGTGTTGTAATTTTGATGGGAATTGCATTGAATCCATGGGTTGCTTTT
This sequence comes from Arvicola amphibius, assembly GCF_903992535.2. Lineage (NCBI taxonomy): Eukaryota > Metazoa > Chordata > Mammalia > Rodentia > Cricetidae > Arvicola > Arvicola amphibius. The sequence goes on from NC_052059.1 coordinate 51,997,324, forward strand.
GGTAAGATGGCCATTTTTACTGTAAATCCTAATAATCCATGAATATGGGAGATCTTTCTATCTTCTGATATCTTCTCCAATTTCTTTCTTCAAAGACTTGAAGTTCTTGTCATACGGGTCTTTCACTTGCTTGGTTAGAGTTACTCCAAGATATTTTATGTTTGTGGCTATTGTGAAAGATGTTGTTTCCCTGATTTCTTTCTCGGCTTGTTTATTATTTGTATATAGAAGGGATATTGAAGCCGGGCGGTGGTGGCGCACGCCTTTAATCCCAGCACTCGGGAGGCAGAGGCAGGCGGATCTCTGTGAGTTCAAGACCAGCCTGGTCTACAAGAGCTAGCTCCAGGACAGGCTCTAAAGCTGCAGAGAAACCCTGTCTCGAAAAACCAAAAAAAAAAAAAAACATAGAAGGGATATTGATTTTTGGAGTTAATCTTGTATCCAGTCACTTCACTAAAGCTGTTTATCAGCCTTAGGAGTTCCCTGGTAGAATTTTTGAGGATATATATATAATCTATTCCACTCTTGAGCATATACCCAAAGGATAGTTAATCATATCAGAAGGATACTTCTTCAACTCTGTTCATAGCAGCTTTATTTGTAATAAGCCAGAGCCTAGAAACAATATAGATTCCCTACACCAAATAAATGATAAAGAAGATGTGGTACATTTACACAATGAGGTATTAATCAGCTGTTAAAAACAATGACATCATGAAATTCTAAGGCAAATGGGTAGAATTAGAAAAAGTCATCCTGAGTGAGGTAACCCAGACCCAGAAAGACAAACATAGTTTGTACTCATTCATAAATGGATAGTAGTTGTAAAGTAAAGAATAACTGTGTTATAATCGCCACAGAGGTTAGATAACAAGGAGGGCCCAAGATGGGACACATGAATCTCCCTGGGAATGGAAATAGAAGAGATCTCCTGGGCAAACTGGGGGGGGGGGTGGGAACACGAGGAATTAGGTTGGGGTGGGATGTGGGGAGAGTAATGAAAGAGATGTCTGGAGGGGGGGGGGGGCACATTTCCGGGTCAGCTTTAACTGGCGTCTCAGTTTTTCTCTCTTGTATTTTTTTTTTAAAAGTCTTCCTTTGTTGGTTTTCTTCCCTTATAAGAGCACGATTACAAAGCCCATTCCCTGAAACACAGAGAAGTTGTGAAACTGGTAATGGGCCTCATGACTTACCCTCTAATTGCCCGCACAGCCAGTGGCCTGTCAGTTGATGGAGACCATACTGAGGGCCACTGAGGGAGTCAGAGGATAGGGGAGGCCTGCATCCAAGCCTGAGGACCCGAGCTCCATCTCTATCTAGAAGCCACCGAGTGGAAAGTGACTGACAGCTCCAGGAAGCTGTCCTCCGAGTCCCACACACACCCACTATGGGACAGATGTGCTGGTCTCCCTAAAAAATGAAAACAAGAAAAAACTCAAACAAACAAAAGACAAAACAAAAAGAAACATATATAAATGATATAAGAAAAAGAAAAAAAAAAGAAAGCATACCAGCAATTCCTACAATTTCAAATAAGTATAATAAGTACCAGTGATCAGGTGTTAGGGAACCAGAAGCAAACGGGAGAAACAGATAGAGCAGAGAAGGTAAATTAGAGTGTGGGAGGAGGACGGTGTGGGGTTTTCTCTGCTGTCTGCGGGCGTCTGTGAGCAACAAGGGTGACTGGAGGGCCGAGTACTGCAGACACACTGATGCCGCCAGGGCAAGGAAGTCTGTATGGCTATGCTGACATCACAGGAGGCAGGTAGGAGCCAAAGCACCTATCCTTCATCTTTTCCTAGTCTCCCAACAATCTGCGCCTTGGCAGAGCCTCATAGGCAGCAGCTGGTGAGGGAAGACAATGTCTTCTTTCCTCTTGTGTCATCTTCAGTATCACCAACCCAAAAAGGACAAAATTGGGTTGCCACTCAAATGCAGTCACTACCCACAAGTACAACCACCCAGCTATTCTCAACTTTCTCTCCTTAGACGTGAGGAATTGTCCATTTTCATAACAGAAACTCTGCAGAGCCACCAATGTGAGAGGCGCTTGAGAAACATGCTGCATGAAATGACCAGAGCAGGAGAACAGAATTCTAAAAGAGAAGCCTGGTGTCATGGGCTTTCCACTCTGCCCTTCCTTCTTCTGGGACTTTTATAGCAGTTTGGTTGAGAAATGTTCCCCATAGGCTCAGACACTTGAACACTTGGTTCCCAGTTGGTGGCACAGTGGAGAGAGGTTTAGGAGGTGTGGTCTTGTTGGAGGAAGTAGCCATTGGAGATGGGAGAGTTCATAACCCTGCCTATGTTCAGTTGGCTCTTTCTGTTTTGTGCATGTGTGTAATGAGTCTTTCTCTGTTCCGCCAGACAGCTCTCAAACATCGACACAGACTTCTTATTAATGACGAAAGCATGGCCTTAGCTAAGGTTTGTTTCTCGCTAGCTATTATAACTTAAATTAACCCATTTCTCTTGGTCTGTGTGCTGCCAGATGACTCATGGCTTTTACCTCTCCTCCTGCATGTCCCACTTCCTCTGCTTCCAGTTGGTGACTCCCCTTTTCTTCTTCCCAGAGCTCTCTGTCTGGAAGTCCTGCCTATATTTCCTGCCTAGCTATTGGCCATTTAGCTTTTCATTAAAGTAAGCACAGTGGCATATCTTTACACAGTGTAATCAAATATCTTGCAACACATATGTTTGGTATATAACCTCAGCTTCCTGCTCTGGCTGCCTGCTACCACCACCATTATGGCCTCTCACTCTCCTGAGCTATAATCCAAAATAAATCTTCCTCTGTAAGCTGTCTTGGTTGAGATATTTTATCACAGCAACTGTGTATATAGCAGCTAATACTGCTTTGGCTGTACTTTTCATTTCTAGTTGATATCAAAATATTCCATTTACTGGACATTTACATCATAGAAAATATTCAAGATCATTTCATTGCGTTTACATATCTTGCAAGGAGCGGTATCCTTATTACATTTTACAGAGGTAAACACGGGGGTGGTGGATGAAGCAGTGTGCTGAAGTGAACCAGCCAGTGGTGTCTAAATCTTGGCTCCCAGACGCCTGCTCGTTTAGTTGGTAAAGCAGCAGACTCTTAAATTTTAGCTCTCGCGTTTCCAGAGTCTGCACTTAGAACCACCAACTCTGCTTGCCAGGTACTTTACAGCATATAGACTGCTGCCTATGGAGACTCATTACTATCTCAGCTGCCCTGTCAGCAGACCCCTTCTGCCCTGCGGGCTTGCGCAGACCACGCCTGTACAAGCACCTGGGAAGCTATTTCCTCTTCTCTCTTCCCTTCTCTCCCTTGCCCTTCCTTCCCTCCACTATGTCTCCACTTCCTTTCCCACCTCCTCTCTACCTATCTGTTCTGTCTTTTTATCTTAATGATTCTAATAATGATTCAACTACGGGGATATTTTAAAGGAAGATATTCGCCGTGAAAAGCCCCTTTAGGAGCATCTCAGGAGAATTACCCTGAGGTGAAGGGGTGCATCTGGACTCTACTGATGCCCTAAGCACAGATTTCCTCAGTGTTGACCACACTGCATGCTGGGAATGTCAGCCCTGGTGACTCATCTGCTGCTACTGGGCATCTGTTATTGAGACACAGCCTCACTCTCTGTGTTATGTGCTGACTATGGCTGCCTTCATACACCAGTGGACGAGCCACAACAGGAATTGTGTGGCCCACAAAGACCAGTTCATTCTGGTCTGCCTTTTTCTGGGTAGTTCACCAGCCCCTGAGCTACCCTGGCTAAGAACCTAAATGGCCCCAGCTACTCCATGGCTGCCTGCAAGTGCGTCATCTTCATGCTTTGGGTCGGAAGGCTGCAAACCACACCAAATACGCAGAAACTCCGGATCCAGAGTGGCTTCCAGTGTTAGCTTTTAAACAGTTCCTTCCTCCAACAAGCATATATTCCTTGGGCTAGTCGAAGGTGTTGTTTGTTCTTTTAAAACTCTGAGTTGTTTGTATAAGTCATTTTAGTGTTTACACACACACACATGAAAGGTACAAGTCACTTTGATTTCAAATGACACACAAGAACATAAACTTTAGAGCAAACGCTCTTACAGAAAAAAAGTTTAAGAACATTAGATGTTTCTCTTATATCAGTTCATTGGTTGTATGGAACTACTGTCATTGTGCCAAAAATCTCTTAGCAGACCTTGCGACAACTGATGTAAATCAGAACAGAGTAAATGTTGCTTGAATTCACTTGAGTAGGTCTGTCTTCAAGGAATTGTGTGCAAAGCAAACATCCATGTGCAGTCACCGTCGCTAGTGCTAGATGTGATCATCCTGCCGCTGCCATGTAACAAAGTCATAGGGATGTAGTAAAGAATATGCTGATGGTTTGCCCACACTGTGTGGTTCCCCTGTGCAAGCCCCAGGGCAGTGGTTCTCAACCAGTGGGGCTTGACCATACAGATCATATATCAGATAGCCTGCATATCAAATATATACATTGTGATTCATAACAGTGGCAAAATTGCAGTTATAAGGTAACAATGAAACAATTTTATGATTGGGGGTCACCATAACATGAGGAACTGTATTAAAGGGTCACAGCATTAGGAAGGAAAGGGCTAAAATTTGGGCAAAGAAAAAGTTATTGTGCTTGTTTAATTCATATGAAATTTAAATACCCAATGAATGTCTACTTAATTGATTTCTCCCCATCTCTGATGACAATACTCTTTTATAATATTAACTGGGAAACATTGCTCAAATATAGATATCATCTAAAATATAAAGCAAGAATATCCATGGGGAGTTTTACAAATATGAAATCTAGTTGTTACTCTTGGGCACTTTACAATCCTGTTGGGAAATAGCAATAAAACTAGAAGAATGTAAATACTAATATAGCTAGCTTTGCCAAGCTTTCATTGAAGGAGCTGTTCCTCAAATTCCTTTGGGTATGAGAGCTCTCCTGGTGAGCAGGGAGCTTACACATTCCTGAGACTTTGTTTCTGATTTTGAAATCTAGGTAGGGTTCAACCCTCTTCATATATCCAGGAACTGTGGCTTATTGGTTTGGGTTGTTCACAAACCATGCACCACATGCTTTCAAAAATACCTGCAGAAGGCAAGGAGCTGGTGTTCAAAGAGGGCAGGGTTAGCCATCATCCTTAGAGGAGAGTTAGGGAGCCTGAGAAGATCCCTTTCCTCATGCCTTCTCCCCAACAGCTTTCTAACCCTTGTCATTGGGAAACAAATACTTCTGCTGCTGGGTAACACGTTTCTTTGATTTGGAGCATTGTCCACAATGAAGTCAAAGCATATTGCTAGGTAATCAGTGAGCTGATAGGTATTGTGTATACATCAGTTTGGCTGACTTGATTAATTCTTCCTTGACGGAGATGTTGATGGGAGAGCAGCAGGCACCGAGGGTCCTGTTACCCAGAGTGCTGGGATAGGACTACCCAAGCATCTCCACGACCTCAGACAGAATGGAGAAGTAGTGGAGATAGTGGATAGGGACACATGCTGTCTAGTGGATTTTTACTTAAACATTGGTACGGTACAAAAAAAAAAGATGGAGATGTTCATTGACCTGTACAATCGAAGTTTGATAAAAACACAACAGGGATTCTCAATAAAATTATTTTTGTTCTTATTCAATTCGTGTATATTTAGGAAGGTCCCTAAATTTAAACATTATAAATCCTGGGCATGCCTTTAATCTCAGCAGTCAGGAGGCAGAGGCAGGCAGATCTCTGTGAATTTGAGGCCAGCCTGCTCTACAAAGTGAGTTCGGGACAGCTGGGGTTATGTGGAGAGCTGCTGTCTCAAAAAAAACGTTATAAATTGATATGCTTCTGAGTTGGGGGATATTGCTTTGTACAGGCGTACTTTGCAGCTATAGATTTTAGAGCAGTATGTCTCAACCTGCACTTTATGGCCCCCCCGGGGGTCTAATAACCCTTTCCCAGGGTCACCTGAGACTGTCGGAAAACACAGAAAAGGATGATTTGTAGCAGTAGCAAAATCACAGTTAGGAAGTAACAATGGCAATAATGTTATGGTTGGAGGTCACCACAGCATAGGAACTGGATTAAAGAGCGGCAGATCAGCAAGGTTGAGAACCGCTGTTTTAGAGATCAGCTGTAGTAAGCCGTGGGCACTGTCTTGTTCTAGGGCAGCAAATAGGTTTCGACAATGGTACAATCTCAACTGATTGGTAGTGATGGGCCTGATAGAATGAGTCATGAGAGTGAGTGGCAGTATCTGCTTAGTGTGTCAGGGGACTCATCAGAGCTCCATTTGTCTGGTACCCTAATTTTACGGCTATCCAGAAATTAAAATTCAGACTTAGTTGACAAGAAAGCCCAATGGGAAAAGCTGAGAAATTTGTAATTTTGCTGTGGCCTTGAATGCAAAAGGACTTGATTATCCTTATTACAGAAAGTTGCCTACAGGACTCCCAGTGTTGAAAGACCAATCGGCCGCCGGGTGACTAGGTCATTGTGTACATTGGGTTAGCGTATCCATTGTTCATGGAGTCACTTATCATTAGAATGGAATGTGTCAAGGGATCCGTAAAGAGAAACTTAAACAGTGCAGGGCTAAAGTCTGCATGCACGCACACGTTTGGCAGAGCATTGAAATTGCAAAGCAGGCTCCCATGTTCCATCAGGAAATGGGGCAGAAATGAACGTGGTCTCGATTACAAAGTCTCACCTCCCTCCATTTTCCTCGGCTCGCTGTGTGCCAATCCTTTGGGGTGTTCTGCATGCTCTGGGGTGTTAGAGTCACATGGTCTACATATTTGGTCACAAGATGCAAAGGTAAGGCTGCTCTTCGTTAGCGAGAAAGTGAAAAGCCTTGGGATTCTGACTAGAAACCAGTTTCTGCCTTCTGGGAGTTGTAAAGTAGCAGAAAAGGAACACCCCTTAGAAGCTATCCTCACAGACGTAGCTGGTGAGAAGTTTTGTAACACTTTCTCCGTCCTTCCTAGAAGACACAGTTCACACCCGCTTTCCTGCCGGCCAACCATGAGAGCCTCTGGAGAGCTGGCTTTAAAAATTCCATTAAACACTTGAACACCAGGAAATGCCTGACACGTGCTCCTTTTGCCTTTTTGTTCCTCCTCCCTTGGGCTTTTGACTCAGAGATTCGCCTCCCTCCATTCCTTCTCATCCTCAGTTCATAACACGGTGAGACGTTCCTACCCTTTGCCCAGTTATGGGGTCATCTCCTTCCCTTGCATCTCTAGGTTCTATTTACCCGGCAAATGTTTGTTGATTGCCTCCTGCATTGCCTTGACCTGAACAGCTTGGGTCCTGGAACTCTGACTGGGGTGGTGAAGGAATGCATACAGGAAACACACACACACACACACACACACACACACACACACACACACACACACACACACACACTGCTAAGAGCAGGTGGAGTTCTAACAGCGGCAGCCCAGGACCTCAGCATGTGTATTAGATATAGCACAGGGGGATGGGTTGATAGTCCCTGCGGGTGAACAGTCTCAGGCAGGAACATTGGGAGACATAGACTGTGGTTGTTAGTCTTTGTACACATCGATAAGTTCTTCATAAACTCTCTTTCCTGGGGAAAGCTTTGCCATCTTTCTTGAGCCTGGCCCACGTGAATGATGGCTTTGCCAATTTAGCATGGGCCAATTGGTCTCAGAGTCCCGGGCAGACTGTGCATGTGTCAAAATCACATTTGCTGCTCAAGACGTGACTCACTCAGGGTGTCCTCTGCTCCCTCCAAGGGGTTACTGTCAGAAACACATCAAATATAGATCCAGATCACATTAGATGATAGCTAGATTTACACAAGAGAAGAAGGATTAGGTTAGATGAGATGGGAAGAAGCTTCAAGGAAGAAGGAACTGCCTGGGGAAAGCCAGAAGGCAGAAAGGAGTACAATAAGAACAGGAAGTAGACTACTGGTGTGTGTGTGTGTGTGTGTGTGTGTGTGTACACGCACCACGTGCTCGATGGCCATAGGGTATGTGGTTTGAATATCTGTCTGTTCTAAACCTCCTGTTAAACTTGAATTGCCGTAACAATTGCATTAAGAGGCAGGAACTTTCATAGGAGGCTGGACCACAGGGTTCTACCTCCAACAGGTATTAATGGCATTGGCATTGATTCTGGAGTAGGCGCTTACACCTCTTCTATCTCTCTGCCACGTTCTCTCTCTCTCTCTCTCTCTCTCTCTCTCTCTCTGTGTGTGTGTGTGTGGTCTGCCCATCTTTCTTTTGTTCGCCTTTCAGCACAGGATAATGCCATAATAAAGTCCTGACAATGCAGAACCCACCCGCCCAATCTTGTAACCCAGCTTGCAAAGCGGCAAGAAGCAATCCTTTTGTTCTCTGTGACTCTGCAGCATTCTGTGCACACAGGATAAGGCAGACTCAGCAATACACCCATGGCAGAGAAATTTAGACACTGTCAGTTCACAGAGGGGCGAGGCTGCGGTAAAGCATTTGAGTCAGCAATTTAATCCCAGCACTCGGGAGGCAGAGGCCAGTAGATCTCTGTGAGTTCGAGGCCAGCCTGGTGTACAGAGCAAGTTCCAGGACAGGCTCCAAAGCTACAAAGAGAAACCCTGTCTTGAAAAACCCCCAAATAATAATAATAAAACAATATAATAATAATAATAATAATAATAATTTGGACATGAGCTTATGAACAATGGGAAACTCGCCTGTGGGAATTTCTGAAGAGTATACCTCAGGTATGAAAATTCCCAAGAAGTTTTTCCATTTTCTTCCAGTATGTTATTTGAAAATCTATAACCGCTGTCCTGTGTCACACACACCCATTATGCTATGTTCTCCTTGGAGGCGATAATCCTGTCTTTGTCATCATCGTGTAGCTGGCAGTGAAGCTTGCAGGGCAGCGTGTAATGGAAAGGGCTTGGGAACCAGGCACGTCTGGCTTTGATTCTTGTGACTATGCTTTGGTGTACCAAGAGAATATAGTGAGAGGGCCCACCCTGGGTGTAGGCAATAAGGGTGTGTGTGTGAGTTGCTATTGAGAAGGCAGAAACAATAATAAACTCAAATAGGAGCTGATGTGCTTTGTATTATCACCATGCGCTGGTGATGCTATAGTGTGTCAGAGTCAAATGGAAGAGTCATCGTCTGTGGGTCCGGATTCTAAACAACTGAGGGGTTAAGGTTGAGAGGTCCGTGCAGCATTTTATTAGGGAAAATGTAGACATAGAAAAGTCCACTAACGTTACATGGGAAAGTCCCCATTGAGATTCTGTCATCAGCATCCCGAGTAGCCTCAGCTGGCTCTCCTTTTACCATCCATCAATCCTTCCTCCATCCATCTATTACCTTTACTCTCTCAAGTCAGATGCAATCACGAAGACACTGTTCCCTAAACACTTAAACTTGTGTTTTATTGACTGGACTTATTACTTATTCATGGGCATCCAATGCTTGTTTGGGGGATATTTTTTATATATTTATCTTGGATGACATGAAATGCATCAATCTGAAGGCCATCATTTGATCAATGTTCACAAATCCATACACCTGTGCCCTGACACCACGCTCAAAGCACACAAAGTCACCAGAGCCACGCCGAGTTCTCTATGTACCTCACCAGGCAATCCAACCATCTTTTCTCAAGGTACCCCTCACTGTAAAGACATTTGTCATCACAGAATGATTTGCCTACCCCAGAACCTCACAGAAGTGGCATCTGCAAACATGTATTTTATCCATTTCTCTCTTAACATATTTCAAATTTAACCATATTACTTTGATTGGTTGTTCCTGTTTAGTTTTTAATACTAGTGATATTTTTGTTTTATTAGTTTTATTATCACAACAATAACAACAAGAACAAAAAACTAGAGATACCTGGGAAGAGTGAGCCTTAATTGAGCTATCGACTCCATCAGATTGGCCTGTGGTCATGTCCATGGGTAAATGTCCAACCCACTATGGACAGCACCATTTATTGGCAGGTGAGACTGAGATGTACTAAGAATGTTGTTTGATCAGGCCAACGGGAGTCTCTAAGTTAGGGTTTCTATTGCTGTGAAGAGACACTACGATCATGGCAATTCTTATTAAAGAAAACTATTTAATTGGGGTGTCTTACAGTTTCAGAGGTGTAGTCCATTATTATCAGGGTGCAGTATGCTGGCATGCAGACAGACATGATGCTGGAGCTGAGATCCTACATCTCAATAGACAGGCAACAGGAAGTGGTCTGTTTCACTGGGCATGGCTTGAGCATATATGAGACCTCAAAGCCCACCTTCACAGTGACACACTTCCTCCAAGACCGCACCCACTCCAACAAGACCACATCTCCCAATAGTGCCACTCCCTTTGGGGGCCGTTTTCTTTCAAACTACCACAGGGAGCAAGGCAGGAAGCAGTATCCCTCTGTAGTTCCTGCTTGAGTTCCTGTTCCGGCATCCCTTGATGGGTGGACTATAACCTGTAAGATGCAATAAATGTTGCGTTTGGTGATAATGTTTATCCCAGTAGCAGAAAGCAAACTGTACCAGTTTCTCAGGAGCATCTGAACGACCATGCTACAGTTCATCTTTTTCCATTGATGCCTATCTAGGTTGTTACCTGGGTTTGGTTGCTAAGGAATAAAGGCGTGCTTAGCTTTTTTTTATACAGTATATTTTATGAATTTATATTTCCTTTCTCTTGGGAACATGTTTACAAGAACTGTCAGGTTGTAAGGTGTGCATAGTCTGGTTTATCAGCATCGGTAAGACCATCCTAGAAGGGCTGCTTGTTTTCTGCTTTCTCACCAACAAAGCACAAGAGTACTGGTTGTGCTGCTCTTTGTCATCTCTAATATTTAAAAAGTTTAGCTATGCTAGTGATTATGTAAGGATATTGTGGTTTAAAATGGAATTTCCCTGATGAGCAGATGTTAAATGCCTTTCCATGTGCTTATCAGCCTTCCCCCATACCTCTTCCTCAGCATCTGCTCAAACCCTCCCCCACCACATTTTTATTGGCTTGCCTGTCTTTCTATCATTCTGTGTGGTGGTTTAAATGAGAAGACCCCCATAAGTATCCTGAATTTGAACACTTGGTTCTCAGCTGGTAAAACTGTTTAGGAAAGATTAGAGGTGTGGCCTTGTTGGAGGCGGTTTCAAAAGCCCACAGCATTCCCCGTGTCTCCCTTCCTGCTGCTCGTAGATCAAGATGTGAACTCTCAGTTGTACCTGCTGCAATTCCTTGGTTCTGCCATCATGGATTATAACTCTCTGGAGCTGTAAACTCAACTGAATGTTTTCTTTGGCTAAGTTCCCTTGGTCACAGTGTTTGGTCACGGTCACTCTGTCATAGCTTTGTATATGTCCCAGAAGATAGTTTTTTTTGTCAGATACATATTTGAGATTTCTCCCATCTGTGCTTGCTTATTCATTTCAGAAATGCCATGCCTTTTGTGAACGTAGTTTTAATTTTGATGAGTCTAATCGATTCACTTTAGCTCTTACATGGTCTTATCTAAGGAGTCTTAGCTCACCCCTAAGCCACTTTTCTGTGTCTATTTCAGACTGCTCCGTCTTCTAGCTCTTACACTTGCCTGTGACTGTGACTTCGTTCTGCACCAACACTACACATATACAGTGCTGGGAGATACAGTGCAGGTAGATACAGTGCAGGGAGATACAGTGCCAGGGGATACAGTGCTGGGAGATACAGTGCAGGGAGATAGATACAGTGTTGGGAGATACAGTGCAGGGAGATACAGTGCAGGGAGATAGGATGTGCAAGTATCTCTGCTGCATTCTAACTGATTCTGTGCTGTACTCAGGACTGGTACAGCTAGATCATATGATGACTCTGTTGTAGGGTTTTGCGGGGTCTCCATGGCTACCCTGTGGCTGTATTAACTTGCTCTCCCACAAACCCTGCAGGAAGTTTCCTCCCCCGTGTATTCTCTCCAGCACTTGTTTTCCTCCTTCCTTGATGAAGGTCCTTCTGACTGAGGGGAGATGAATCTCGGGATAGTTTGTTCTGTCTCAGGCTGTCACTCAGGATAGCAAACAATTCTCCAGGCTCCTGCTGAGCATCCACACTTCTTTTGAGAAGTGTCCGTATCCCTCGTTCCCCATTTACTGACTACATTACTTGTCCCTTTCATATTTAGATTTTTTAGTTGTTAATATAGTCTGGATAGTATGTATGCGTGTATATTCTACATAGTTTTACTGTCAGTTTTTTTTAAGAATTGCTTTAAGGTTTATAATAAAACCTCTCTGATGAACATGTGCACTGGAGAAAAAAATGTTTGTTCTTCTACTGTTTGATGATGTGATCTATAATACCAATTAAGTGGGGTGCTTGACTATGATAGCCATATCTTTTGTCTTTACTGAGGTTTTTGTTTGATTTTCCTGCAGATGTTTGAGATAGAAGTGCCAAGTTTTCAGAACATGGGATTGGCCATTTCTCCTTTAATTTTGTCAGTATTTGCTCCAGACATTGCCAAGTTCTATTATTAGCCGCATGCACACCAATAACTAGAAGACTTACTTCCCTGTGGGCATTTTATCAGCCTGAATTTTCCCTCTTTGCTATGATAATATTTTCTGTCGTAGGCGTCCACTTTATCTGATTCTCATACAGTAACTGCAGCATTCTCAGATACCGCCTACAGTCCATATTTTATTATGGTCTTACTTCCAGTCTATCTTTAACTTTATGACTTCCAGGTAAGGGCATGATGTCTCCATGTTTGCTCTGCTTAGAGCGTATGGAGCTCCATCCGTCTATAAAAGTGTATCTCCTACCCCACTTAGGATTGCATTGTTCTGCCTGATTGTCTTCTCTTCATTTTAGGATTCTAGTGACACACACTTTAGACGCCTGTCCCTGAGACTGTTGCTGCAGATGCTGCTGTTTCTCCCCCGCCCCTGCTCCCTCATCCCCCACCCTTTCCCTTCCTTCTCCACCTCCTCCCCCTGCTCCCTCATCCCCTATCCCTTTTCCTTACTTCTCCACCTCCACCCCCTGCTCCCTCATCCCCTATCCCCTTCCCTTCCTTCTCCACCTCCTCCCCCTGCTCCCTCATCCCCTATCCCCTTCCCTTCCTTCTCCACAACCCTTTCCCTTCTTTCTCTACCTCCTCCCCCTGCTTCCTCACCCCCACCCATTTCCCTTACTTCTCCACCTTGTCCCCCATTTGTCTCTTCCTTCCCCATTTCTCCTCCCCTCCTCTTCTCTGTCTTCTGCTGCCTTCTCCCCTCCTTCTCTTCTACTCCTCCTCATTTACCTTCTCCCCCTCCCCTCCCCCTTTTCCTCCTCTTTTCCACCTTTTCTTCTTTTCCCTTTGTTGTTTTTAAAGTAGTTTGTTGGGGACTGTGGACCCCCAGACCCTGAATTTCCTGTAAACAACTTGTTTTCCTATGTTTGCAGCTGCTCTGAGCACGAGACCCTCAGGAGTTCCTGATGGCAGGGAAGTGGTTTCTGGTGGGCTTGCAGCTGAGAATTAGGGCGTGGCCATTGGTTAAGGAGACCTTATATAAGCTGCCCTGGACCACAATAAAGTTGGTGTTCTTGATTCAAGGGGGCTTTTTTGGCGTTATTGTTTCAAGGTTGACTCGTGTCTCTGTGTCTGTGTGTGTATGTGTTTCCATCTCCAGCCCCTTGCCCGCTTTGTGAACCGTCCCATAGTACAGGTGCTACAGGACCATAGTACACGCAGTAGCACGGATAGTACAGTATTTCATTTTGATTTATCTTTTCAAAGTTTAAAAAAGTTACTATGCTTTTTAGCTAAATAAATAAGCAAATAATCATGACTTTAGTGTGTTTTGGTCCCAGGGAAATAGAATGGTGCTTTTATTGGGGAAAGAGGTAGAAACTAGGGGTGGGAATAGCTACAAAAATTGGTTTGTCAAAACTTTATTCAGATTCGTTTTGAGGGTGAAATGAACAGTCAGGCCAACAGGCACATGAAGTGAGAAGCGGCCTAAGCCAGGACTGGAGGAGGCTTGACTTCAACTTAATGTGAATGAAATGTGTCCTGGAGAGTAGAAAAGTGTGTCTCTGGGGGTGTCAGCGAGGCAGCTTCCAAAGAGGATTCACTGAGGGGAAAGAAGGTAGAAAGGGAAACCCCGGAATCTAGGCCTCTCTCTCGGCTTCCTGTCTGCCATGAGGTGAGCAGCCTCCGCCTCACAGCCTTTGCCTTCTTCATCACAATGTCTCAGTGGCGCTTAGGACTGCAACCTCCTGCTGAGGTATTTACGGTCAGGTATTTCGTGACACTGTCAGACATGCGAGAAGATGGACGTATCCTGGGAGTGTGCCCATTAATGGCTCACATTTTAGCCGGGTGGTGGTGGCGCACGCCTTAAATCCCAGCACTTGGGAGGCAGAGGCAGGCGGATCTCTGTGAGTTCGAGGTCAGCCTAGACTATAGAATGAGTTCCAGGGCAGCCAAGGTTGCACAGAGAAACCTTGCCTCGAAAAAACATGTTTTTCTGGGGATGTAGCTCAGTGCTACTGTACTTGCGTTGCGTATCCAAGGCCCCAAGTTCGATCCTCAGTGCCACAAATGCACAAAAAGCATGTTGTGTGTGTGTGTGTATGTATGTATGTGTTGTGTGTTTTGTTTTCTATACTATCTACGAATTATAGTGTAGCAATCATTCTGAATGGTCATGATTGGAGTAGATTTATGGTTCTCAGGAGACAGAGTTTAACTAACTTTTATTTCTACCCAGGCTGGATCGACTAGACTGGCTACTTAATTTGCATGGCCCAGAACAAGATGAAGGTGTAGACTCCTTGTTCAAAGAATAAGAATTTCAAAACCATGACAGACAGCATCCAGCTGGTGGGACTCACTCTGAATGCTCTGAGTTGGGACTTCCAGAAACAGCAGAATCTTTAAGGTTGAAAAAGCCTTTGGTATGAGCCCTTGGGGTCACAAAGAAGATATTGTATTTTGGGAAAACATTAAAAATCAATAAGGGTTTGTAATGATGGTGAAGTTGATTATAGCCAAGATGTATATGACACAGGCAGCGGGCCAGCATAGGATAAAGTGAGATTTCCACATCGACGAGTATATATATATATATATATATATATATATATATATATATATATATTTATGGAAATTAGTAAATTAAGTATTATAAGTAGTTTTTTTCTTTTTGACTACGCTATCTAAAGTTTTACATGTTGGCAAAGTTTAAGTTGGCCAAACAAATGTTTCGTCTTAATTTTCTGTTTCGGAAGATGGCTTTGTATCCGGGACAGCCCGTGTTCCAGTGTGGAAAGCCCATGTATGGTGCTAGACGAGAACAACAACAAACACGGTTGCTTCCATTTCCTCTGGGCTGCGTGTCTCTTGCTTTGGTTACTCGTGGGCAATGAGGTCTCACTGCAGTAGCTACGGCAACTACATTGCCCTGCCAACTCTGGTCACCAAAAAACTGGGATGGGCGTCCTCTCACAACAGAAGGATGATTTGTTATTTTTGCCATTTAAAGCATATTTTTATTTTTACCTGTTTGGCCGGTTCACTGCATGTATGTGCACCACATGTATGCAGTACCCACCGAGGCCAGCAGAGGGTGTCATATTCCCTGGAACTGGAGTTATAATGCCTCCGTAGGCTGGGTCCTGAACCTGGGTCTTTTGCAAGAGTAGTCAGTGTTCTTAGCTGTTTATTTTTTTATTTGATTTTTTATTTATTTATTTTACCATTGTTAAGTACAGTGTTTACTGTTATGCAACTCATACACCCATCCATCTCTAATCCCAGGTATTCAGGACCACATAAGAAACACACAAACACACAGGCTTCATTTGTTCGATCTCTTCATCTAATCCTCCCAAAGAAGGCCAACAGAGTTCCAGGATGCAGCCACTGAATAGATGAGGCGCTTCTCTGCCTACTGCTTTCAGTTGGTAACTTGGCGAAATGTTATTTCTTGCTTACTCACAGCAGAACTACAGAAAACCAAAGTTGTAAACCTCAATCTGAATTCAAAAGAAAACCCTGTGATTCCCCCAGGGAGTGTGATCCTCACTAGGAGCAGCATCCATCAAGAACCAGAGAAACCATTGCCCTCCGGGTCCCCTTGTCCTGTATTGTCTCTGCCTTGAATCTCAACCATCTTAGGCTTACTGAGACAGACTTAGCCAAATCAGTCAGCTGGAAATTTCTAATAACAAGGGACCAGGAGTGAGAGAAACGTGTTTCTTGTGTGGGTTTAAAGCTCTTGCCTGCCTGTCCTCTTCTCTTCCCTGGGCCCCTTCTGTTTACATGCAAGGGACTGTTAGTCTTCACCTATGGAGATGGACAGTATTTATATTTAAGACATTTGAAAGAAATATCTAGCATTTGTTTAAAAGAATCTATAGGCTAGTGTTTGTGAACTCATCGATATGGTTCAAACTGCTCGCGTGATTGGGGATAGAACTAGAAAACAAACTCTTCCACCATGTTAGCTTCAGAGAGGGGGAGGAAGACTTGAGAAGCTCAGTGAGGTTGACTCCCGGTGCTGTGTCATCTGTCCTAGGAGCTGAGTGCCCACAGAGCCTTTTTGTCCTGTTTGCCTCCCTGGGGCAGGAGAGGAAGATGAGGATTTGGAGAATGTTTAATGCTGTTATGTTTGTCTCAGGGAGATATAATCCACATTATTTTATTAAAGTCTCTAAGAAGAAACATACTAAGCCTTGTGTAATCCATGTTTAGAGTCTATATTGTAGAATTCATTTGAGCCTAGAAATACCTTGTACACACAGTTCTCACCGATACCTTAGAGGGCCAACATTCCCTGGAATATAAGCAGGGTACCAAAATGTTAGTTCATTGCAACTCTTGTTTGTCTCCAGAATAACCAATTCCTTATTTCTAATAGACAAAAGATGCAACGCTTCCCACCCGCCAACCCCATCTATCAACAAAGCCCAATACAGTGTTACTCCCTTCCCAAGGAAGGGCTGGCTTCTCTCAGTTCCTGAGCGAGTGCTGTGGTCAGAGGTCAACAGGATGATACCCAGGGCTTAGCTGCAACTTCTAGAGCCCTCAGGGGATTTGACTCCCTACACACCCGCCCCCTTAGATGTGCCTGTCTGTCCTGGACTTATGTTAGAAGCCAGACTCGGTCCCTATGTGAAAACTGTTAACAGAGAATTTTTATTCTAGCAAGACCCTCAGAACCTTGCACGCAGCCAAAGCTGTGTTTTTTTTTTTTTGGTTTGCTTTTTTTTAAATTTAACTTAAATTTTCCTTGGACATACATCAGGCTTTAAATAAGGATTAAAACTGCATTTTCAAATCATGAAAGTTTTGGCTAAAATTTAAGATGTTTGAAAAGAACGGGTCAGGAGGCTCTCTAGAAGCAAACATCAGGTTTTCTCATCTGCGGTCAGATCCACGGGTCACGTGTGAGCTCTGCTCTGTCATGTGCGGGGATCACTGTGCCAGAAGCGTGCTGGCTGTGCCTTCAATTTCTCCAGGCAGGGGCACCGCACCCTGGAGGAGGGCTGAGAGGCTGTTCCTAATTATGGCTGTGGTCTCCGATCCTAATTACCAAAGCCAGCCTAGCCTGTTTCAGAAGTGTGATGTTCAGGGTTCTCTTACCATCTTTACCCTATACCCAAACTGGCAAAAGAACTGCTTGGCTTGCCGAAGTGAACAAAATGCTGCCTGCTCAGTGTGGCGCGAAGAAAGTCCCGCTCTCTTTCCTTCATCTGTGCAGTCGGATGAGCACAGCAAACGAACCTGCAGACTCCAGGCAGAGGAGCCCCGCTCCTTCCTTTCCTGGCCACTGTCCCACTCCTGGCATACTTTGTCATACTCGTAATTCTGCTCTCTCTCGGTCTACCACGAAGGCATTGACTGGGCTTTCTCTTCTGAATCTCACGGCTGGCCAGTTCCCTTGTACTCATAAGCCTTAGGTCAGAAATACACAGCTGCTGCTCTGGCCTAGGGCAGAAGCGTGGCGGCAGGCAGGAGCTCTCTGAACACAGAACCTGTCCTGGCTAAAGGAGAGAACACTCAACCCTTGTGCCTGATGCAGCGCAGTGTCTGGCCCTCCTAGACATGGTGAACCAGCGCCCACGTGTACATCCCAAGGAGCTAAGCTGGCTAGGGTGGAAAGGCGTGTAAAAGGCTTCTTTGCTATGTCAATCATGCCCCATGACCATGCACCTCTCTAGATGCCTTCCTCCTGAGGCAGCAGGCTTCCTTTGTATGCCTTGTGCTTTTAGGCAGTTGAAGTAGGGGAGCCCACAGCTGATACAAGGTAGGACTCGGGAATGCTGCAAATGGACGCTGTGGACATTGGACACAGGCCTGTATATGTTGAGTCAGCCTAGACTGTGTCTCTTATAGACAACAGTGCTATTCAAAATATATCTTCAGATCTCTCTCTTTAAGCTTGTTCTTGAGTTGGGTGGGAAAGGCTACATAGTTACAAGGAGAAATGGTGTCTCTATTTCTATACCGGAGTGTGTGATTGTTGATCTAGGACCATGTAGGCAGGATGCCTATTTGTCCTAGCATGACAACCAGTGATGTTTGAGGCTGTGGATGTTCTTGGAACATGGATTCCTGAGCCAACATTATAGGCAACTCCATTCCAATGAGAGGGACACATTGGGCAGGAAATACTCTACCAGAATTTGGGAGATAGTCGTTACTACAGCAAAGTCCTGATTGACTGAACTCCCAGGATAATTTCAAATCAACGAAGCTTTTCTCTGCACTTGTCTTCCTTGACAAGATAATGTTCTTTAGTTTGTGGAGGGATCATTGAAGTTTCTGGCTTTGTTCCTTTAGGTATTTTTTTTTGTGCCAGTCTTCACTACAGGAGACTAAGAGGTGAGCCATATAAGAGGTGTTGCATATACTGTTTCCTTCCAAGATCTGTTTTTAGTGACAGAAGAAGGAATGGGGGAATCTCATGCCTACTTTAACCCAGAACTCAAGGGAAAAAGCATGGAAGAGTGGATTTATTTTTTTTTAAAAAGACAAAAATATAGATAAAAATAGAATGTCAGCAGAAAAGATTCAAGTTTATGAGAACTGTTTTGAAAAGGAGCTGGAGACTGACAGCCACTATAATAAGGAACAATAACTTTCATTAGTTTTATAGGAGTTTGCTTGGAAGAATATAGTTTAAAGCTATTTTCTCTGTTGCCAATGGGCTATGTGTCACCCAAAGCTTTCTACTAACAATATCATCCCCTTTCTCTCACAAATGAAGGCATCTCTCCGAGTTTTGTTTTGTTTTGGCTTTTTTCAAGCCAGGGTTGCATCTCTCTGTTTTGAAAATCCAGTATTTTATAAATATGAGTATAGGATCCATAAATCAAACTTGGAAAACAAACAAGTAAAAGAAAGATGCAGAACTTTGTGTATAATCATGGCAATCAGAAATTACTATTGGCCATTGCTTTCCTGACTTCAGAGATGGGAACTCTACTCCCCCCGCCCCCACCGCATCCCAGTTTGTAAGTTGGTTCTGGAATGCTGACCACCAGTGTGGTGGTTCTGGGAACTGAGTGCTCAGGAGAGAAGTAGGTTTAGACAAGATCATGTAGGTGGAGCCTCGGGACAGGACTGAGGTTCTTAAGGGAGGAAATCAGTTGTCTCCATTCCTCCCCACATAGGGCTAGGTGCAGACACATTCCCATTCCTCCCCACATAGGGGTAGCATGCTGTCTCAGAAGTTATTCCTACTGGACCCATGTGGTGTAGAGAGGCTGATGTCATATGTCTGCCTCTCAGATGGAGTGGAATAAATGGCTCTTCTTTAGAGCACCTGCTCTGTCATATTTGGTATTGGTGGCTTGAGATGACGTGTGGATATGTGTTATGCTTCCATGTATAAACAAACACCCCGTGTTTAAAGCTTCAGCAAAGAGGCATGCTGCACAAGGGTGGTTAACAGATGCAGAGGTCAAAAACATTTGTCTTGACTTAACTGAGGGTTGTTGTCTTAGTCAGTGTTCTATTGCTATGAAGAGACACCATGACCACAGCCATTCCTCTGAAGAAAAACATTTAATTGTGACTGGCTTCCAGTTCAGAGGTTTAGTCCATCATCATCATGGTAGGCAGCATGGTGGCATGCAGGCAGATATGGTGCTGGAGAGGTAGCTGAGAGTTCTATATCTGGATTCTCAAGCAGCAGAAAGAAAATGAGACACACTAGGCTTGGCTTGAGCTCCTGAGACTTCAAAGTCTGTTCCCAGAGACACACTTCCTCCAACAAGGCCACACCTCCTCCAACAAGGCCACACCTACTCCAACAAGGCTACACCTACCCCAACAAGGCCACACCTACCCCAACAAGGCCACACCTCCTCCAACAAGGCCCCACCTACTCCAACAAGGCCACACCTCCTCCAACAAGGCCACACCCACTCCAACAAGGCCACACCTACTCCAACAAGGCCACACCTACTCCAACAAGGCCACACCTCCCATTAGTGCCCCTCCCTGTGAGCCTCTGGGGCTATTTTCATTCAAACTACCACAGTTATTAATGTATTTCGGGACAAAGGACTAAAACTTAATTATTAAATAAGTTTTTTCCTTGTAGATACCATTTATTTAGTAAAAATCAAGTATCTGTTATTTGAAATAAGTAAATTCTTTGACACCATATTTCTAAAGCGCTGTTTTGTTTTTCATGCTCTGCCTAGTCCCTTTCCACACAGTCACTGATCCCCATCAGGAATGCGCTGGGATCCTTTCATGTACCTCCACAAACACGGATGGTTTCTGCGTCACTCAGAATAAACAACGGGCTTGTTTACCATTGTCCTGAAGACAGCACATGGCTTGTTTCCTTTCTTACCTCTGCTTCCATCTCCTGCCTTTTTCCATCGCATACATCGATGGCCCAGCACAGGGGCTGCTTGCAGCAGGCCCTGCGCTCCCTAGGCCCCTGCACATGCGCACACTCTCCCTGCTGCCTGCCTTGATTTTCCTCCTCAGAACAGAGGCTGAGCCACTCCTGCATCCCTCCTGCTCAGTGTCGGCTCAGGAAATAGAACCTTGCTTGCTTTTCCTTTGTGAGTGACTATAACCTCCGGGCACAAGGTCTGTTCTGGCGTTTCCTGCCGCCTCACTCAGTGCGTACGGGGCCTCCTCTCTGGTTCTCATTAGGCGAAGTCTGTTTGAATAGGCTCGCTCACACTTTCACAGCAACGCCTGGCAGAGGCCCTCCGTGTCACCGTCATCCTGGGTCTCTGTTGCTGTGCCAGCTGAGTTTCCTTTGTCTCCCTCTCACCGGGCATCAAGATCTGGGATAAGTTCCACATTGTCACACTGAAAGGGACAGTGGGTATTTGTTAGTAACAAGAGGGAAAACAGAAGCCGGGTGTGAAATAGAAGGGCAGCACTGGTCCCTGGATTGAGTCCTGGTATCCTCCCAGAGCCAGCCTGCCAAGCCCCTGAACACCCTGTTCCACACCCCGGCTCATTCTCACTCACCTGCAATTTCCTCAGGGGCCTCGGTTTCATTCGCTGCTTTTACCTAAGACCTGGAAAATCACAGTAGTACAGTCTCAACTTCTATCCCATATGTGGGGAATGATGAACGAATGCTAAACCTTAAGACTTTGCAGCTGAAACGGACCTTTTATAAGTTTACGTTTCTCTCTTACTGGCTAAGATTATCGATCATATAATCGGATAGCACACATTTCCTGTGGTAAAATGCTCCACCTTCCAGCCTCTTTGGCACTTCCTGCTCCAGAGGCCCAATGGTGCAGCTGCCTGAGGGTGGCTGGCTTCTCCTCAACATTTCTCCCGGGACTTCTTTATGATTTTGAATTATTTTTATTTATTTGGCTCATTATAATGACTTTTGGTAGTAACAAATATTATAGCATCAACAATGCAACAAATAATATGCACTTTCATCTGTTGTGTGGATTAAAATATTATTATCCTGCTGCTGATTATCTACTTTTGTTTCTTCTATGGTGGTCTGGAGTATACAAATGTTTTAAATTTACATATAGCCAAAGCTGGAAAGCTTTCATTTGGGGTTTCTGCCTTTGGTGTTCCATTTCCTAGAAAGGCCTTCCTTGCTGTGGTTTATTCAATTATTTGCTCATTTGTTTTTTAACATTTTAGGGAGTTGCTATTACGGTTTGCATGTGAAATGGCTCTCACAGACTCAAGAACACTTAGTCCCCAGCTGGTGGGGACTTCTGTGGAAACTTCAGAAGGTGAGGATTCAGAAGAGACCCACATGTGAGGTGAGGCCCCAGGGACCGGGTTTGAGGGCTAGAGCCCCATTTGCTTCTACCCCTGCTTGCATAGAATTCTCAGTTTCGGAGCAGCCCTGGTTCAGAAGTCGTCCGATATTGCCAACTCCAGCTTGCATGGAGCCTGCCACTTCTGCCATGGCTTCCCCTATCATGATAGATCATACCCCACGAATAATAAGCCACAATAAACACTCCTCCCTGCAGGTTGTTTTTGTCAAAATATTTTGTTACAGTGGAATTCCTCTTCTCCATCTTCAGAACTTCCTCATGCCCAGTTGAGGAGGCTTTGGTATCTAGAGAGCATGCGACCAGTTCTTCTCCTTCCCTGTCAAGGAATGAGTGAGAAAATAGTCCACAGAGTGACCTGGCGGTAGATACGATAGTGGAATTGAGTAATTCGCTAAGTTGACTATACTGGCTCCTTTCTATGAGCTTGGCACCAAAACTGTCTATCATCTGGGGCGGTTTGGGACTGTCTTTATAAAAATCAGGGTCATGCAACTCTCACATACATACTTCCTGCTGCAATTCGATCACAACCTCACATTTTCTCCATGTCTGAGACCCTGGGTTGGCAGGTGGCAAAGTGCTAAATCAGAGAAAAAGATGCTCACACGAGATTCCAGCTTGATCATTCCATGACCCAATCATTAGTCTTGCTAAAAATCCCATTTTTATTAGTCTTATTAAGTATCCATGACTCACCATTGGGTAGATGTTACATGCGTGCACGCGCGCGCGCACACACACACACACACACACACACACCCCAAAACCAACCAAACAAAAAACCCAGACTAAAACAGAAATAAAAGAGAAAAAAATAAAGAAAATGAAACTAGGAAGATATTTGATGAATAGTGCTGGCTGCACAAAGCGAGAACCAGAATGCCATTTTCTGGTCTGCTTGTCTAGCACGCTCCTCTGGGCCAGAAGGAGTTTGTTACTGGTGACTGTGCAGTTCTCATTTGACTGCCCTCTTGATGTCATGCTAATGTGAGTTTGAGCTTCATAACTGTGCCGCATGTGAGCTCCTAGCCACACCGAGAGATGGTGGCACATTCACCCAGCTGTGAACCAAGAACACCTACAAGGACGGGTCAACCCCAACTTGGCTGCACCGAGCCTGTGCATCAGAAGGGGTGGGGAGCTTGTTTCCTTTGTCAGTCTAAGAAGAGACCCAGTTGACAGTTCTCATAAAACAGCTGCCCCATAGATGTCTAAGCTTGCCAGCTCAGAACTCAAACTTTTATTTGGTCTGCGTTTCAAAAATAAAAATGAAAAAAAAGCATTATCAGTTCCTTAATTCTTTTGTTGATTGCAAACTTTACTTCTGATAAAGTGTATTGCTCAGGGAGTTGAGATGCTGATTTAAATAAGTCAATTTTCTTTCTCAGAAATGTTGTCTTTGGTAACAGAATGCCTTAAATCACACACACACACACACACACACATACACACACACACACACACACCACAAAGTGTGACCCTGGTTTGAGTCCCTTTAGTCTGTATTACTACGCAGGTATTTCCCAAGAGAAATTATCCATTGAAATAACTTTTAACCAGGACTCCCGTCAATTGAGAATGGTGAAGGTCTTTTACATTGGAAATGATGGCCCAGGACTTTTTTCCTTGTTTTAATTATTGTCAACGATCAACATGCAGAGAGAGGCAGCCGCCGGTTGCTGATAACTCTCTCTCCCGGCTGTCTCCTGATGGGGCAGGCCTGAGCCTTCCTGCCGTGGGTTGCCTTCCTGTTTCTGAACTGCAGTGAATTCTTCCTTGAGAATCGCTCATGAGAGAAACATGAGCAAAACTGCTTAGCTCCGCCTTCCTAGCCTTTAGTGCTCACACTATAGCCCCAGGCGCAGTCACTCCGAGTTTTGTTAAATTCTGCTTGATGCACACAAGGAGCCGAGTCTTTAGTTACTTTCGAGCCAAAATTACACACAGGAAATGCTAGACACCAACAGAACCAGTCAAGTTTCTTGGCTTTTGTCTGTCATCCGCGCAACCCCAATGGTCACACCTGTTAGCTCACACTGATCACGCGGCTTGTCTTCCTCGACAGACGGCGAAAATAAATGCTCGGTAGAGGAAGTCTTTCAGGAGGCCACTGGGACGGATGAGGAAGCAATGAAAGCTACCCTTGTTGTCAAAAGGAATCACTGACTCAAAAACCAGACAACTCTGTCATGAAATTCCTGGGTTTTAAGTGTCCTAGCTTGTGAGTGGGAGCCCCTCATTGTTGGCGTCTAGCTTAGACTCTTTCTCCATTAACTATCCCCTCCCCACATCCTCCTGGGGACTGGAATGAGACCCTCAATTTCTTCTTGACTCAGTAAGATCAGAGCCTCCATCTCCAAGCTGCTTCCTCCTCATCTTCCTCCTTAAAGCCCTGCTGCCCCCTAAGTAGTCCCGTTGTCCCAAATCCTTTCCTTTGGGAAAAATTACTCCTGCAATGTATTTTTGGTTCAAACTACTATTTTCTTAAGAAATGGTCAAATGGTCAGAGAAATGAATGCTGTTTTTCATTGCTGCTTGTCTTCTCTCTGCTCTTCCTCTGTCCCTCTGTCCCTCTGTCCCTCCACTTCTCCCCTCCAGCACAATGACACTTTTAAATCAGAACTCATGCCTGGACCTTCACTGCGTCACCCTGAAAACTGGGCCTTTTGATTCCGCAGGTGTGAGAGGAAGGTCTGAGAGTCTGCTCTGGGAATAGGCTTCCCAACATACTATGAGACTTGCAGAGAAGCTCACACTTTGAGGAAGCAGATATTAAGTTGTCCAAAGCAATTTTAACAATAGCACCCAAGGTGTCACTGCATGGGTGAGCGTTCCTGCATGGGAGTTGCAAGGGTCCTTCTAGGCGTTTGCTCCATCACAGATCAACAGAACGATGCAATGGCATTAAATGGAAAAGAGAGACACAGTATCTGGTGGCCCTGGGCATTCTCTTAGCAGGAACCACGGGCTTCAGGGGTCTTCATTTTAACAGTCATGCTATCGGGTTCTTTATCTTGGCATTGGAGCAAGGTGTTGCAACGTCCCATAAAGTCTCCGATTTATGGACTCGGTGCTCCTCGCCATAAAATGAGGAGAAATAATACACTTGAAAAAAAAATAAAACGTCTACAGGCAAGCTAATGAGATTTCAAGTTATTTGTTACTTAATAGCATGAATATCAGAATAACTGCACATGTAAAATGCACGTAGACATTCTGGAAGCGCCGGCCGGCAACCGAAAGCGAGTTACACGATATAACGGGTGCAGTTGCCTCTCCCCAAACTCACTCTGTTCTCCCCTCACTGGCTTGTTTCTGGCTCCCCCCACCTTTTCCACTCCTCTATCACATGATCCATCAAGTCTCTGGCATCTTCCCCTTACATCTGTGTCCAACATCCCGGTGAAATCCAAGAAACTTTCTAATATCCAGCATCCCGCTAGCTGTATCTTTGTGTATAACTCATTGGGGACTAATAGTCATAATGGTGACCTCAGGACCAACGCCACTACCGCTTTCCTGACACTTCCAGGTGCCCGGTTGTGCTCTGGTTATGTCAACTAAATTATCTCATTCAACCCTGAGACATTAAAGCTCTTGAAATGCCCTTTTACAAGAAGATTAGATTAGGTTAACCGTATTATGAGCAATAAATATATCTTCTTTCTTCAACTCTCAAGTGGTTTCTTAAATTTTATTGCTGTGAATGTATATACATGGTATTAATTTAAAGGCACAAGAAAACGACACAGTGAAGAGTTAGTCTCCCTCCCTGTCCCTCTCATTGAGACTCTGCCCAGAGGCATCTCCTCCCACGTAATGGGAAGAATCCGGGAAAGGCAGTGTCTTAGATCCCTTTAAAATGTATAATGTTGTAACGCTACATAAATGCTCAGCAATGTGTTCTATCTTCTTGTAATCACAGATTGCAGTGTGGGAGGCATAGTCACCACCCTCATGTCCTCTGATTATCTCCAGACTACTGTGAGTCAGGCAGCAGACAATCCACTGCACAAGAAGAAACTGAGGCCCAGCGGGACAGAGGGTTTTCCCATGCGTCACTCCTTGCCGAGAGACCCAGATGCAGAATCAGGCCCCGACGTTCTTTTCACGACAGCGTGGAAAAATTACCCAAGGTCACATATAAAAATGATAATAAAGAACCCCCCTCACCAGCCATACTACCTTTTCTATTTACCAACAACCATCCAACAGGTTATAGTTATAGTGCTTAGTAATGATAGCCATAAGAACTTAGTGTTCTGGCCCTGTGGCGATGGCTCAATCATAGCCAAGCATTTAAGCTTAACCAAGATCTAAGTTATGTTAATGGAGATGGGTTGCCCTCTCCTGGGGCTGCTAGACAATGGTGGGGGTGATTTATGCAACTTGTACATGAAACAAAAGAGCAGGCAGAAGGCCACCTCACGTCCTGCGTCAGCTGCCAGATGAACTTGCTTCCCTGTTTGAGAAGGAGCCTCTAAACCAGTGGTTTTCAGCCTTCCTAATGCTGAGACCCTTTAACACCTTATGTTGTGGAGATCCCCTCTCCCCCCGCTTTAAGATTATTTCATTGCTCCAGCACAACTGTAATTTTGCTGCTGTTATAAATTATAATGTAAATATCTGATGTGCAGGATATCTGACATGCGACCCCCAAAGGGGTCGCAGCCCACAGGTTGAGAACAACTGCTCCAAGCAGATCCGCAGCCTTTGGTTCAAATACTGACAAATGTCACGCTTTGAGGTCTTGCCACTCCAGTTCTCCCTATCAATAAAGGTCCAGGTACTCAATCGTAGGCAGGGGAGAGGGTGGTGGGCTCTTCCCTCCCACTTGCCTTCTCTGTTTCTTCAGCTTTTGTGACCTTCCTAGCTCTCTGGAATCCACGCGTGGAGGACAGGTTTGACTGTAGCTGGATGGTTTTGGGAACAGGGGGTTGCTTAACGCTGATGCTTTTCTAAGTTCAGGCTTCCCCAAGAGCACCCCACTGGGGGAACTCCCACTCGTTCTCCCTCACAGAACCGTCTCTTACAGCTAGTGCTACAGCTTTCTCTCAGCCCTGGCCTCAGGGAGCCTGTCTCTCACTTTCTCATGAGTGGAGTCCTATTTCAAGTTGAGTTCAGCTCCCTTCTTGGGTGCTATCTGGTTCTGGTACAATCCATAGAGGAGTAGCTAGCTCCGGCCACCACTGCCTCTTCTCACTCAGCCAACACGGGCTCTCTGTCTACTTCCTGCCCTTTGACGTGTTCAGGTGCCAATATATCTGTAGTAGGATGAAAAACTCCCCCCTCAGAACCTTGCCTAGTCCCTGGAAATTATGGAGTTTACATTACATTGCCAAAGGGGGTTTGCAGATGTGGTCGAGGCGACAGATTTGGAGGTGAACAGATTACCCTTGAATAGAGGGTGGGCTCAACACGGTTCAGCCTTTCGAGGTGGGGACCGATTCCTACTGAAACTGGAGAGATGTGACAGTGTGTGAGAAGAGCTTCTACACTCTTGTTGGCTCTGAAACCGGGGCCTTGTACAAGAACCAGAGAGAGGATGCAAGGAGCCAACAGTGGTCCCTAGCTGACAACCCACAGGGAAACAGGGGCCTCAGTCCAGCAGCCTAATGGAACTGAATTCTGCCAACGATGTTCAGGAGCATGGGCATGAATTCTTCCCTGGAGCCTTGGAAGGGAGTGAAGCTGGACCAACACCTTGATTTCAGCCTTCTGGGGTGCCAAGGAGAAAGCAAGCTGTGCCCACGGGTCTTCTAACCTATGAGATGGTAAATGTGGTTTTTTTTCCTTTTGCATGTGGTGTACATGTTTGCATATGTATGGGTACACACGTGTGTCCCTTTGAGCATATGGAGACCAGAGATTGACATTGGGTCTACCTGTTGACTCATTACCCCAGTTCCAGATTTGCTATTGTTTAGAGGTTTATTTTATTTTCAGGTATGTGTGTGCACATACATAAGTGCAAGTACCTGTTGAAGCTAAAAGTGTCATAACCAGCGTTAGAGACAATTGCGACCCACTGATGTGGGTACTGGGAACCAAACTCTGGTCCTCACGAGAACAGTACATGCTCTTAGCCACTAAGCTCTGTCTCCGGTTGTCTAAATTTGCTGTGTGTAAGCCATGAAGTATGTGCTAATTGTTTCAACGGCGATAGAAACTCTTGTATCTTGTGTTTGCCTAAGTCCACTGGTCATGGGTCAGCCTTCGGGGTGGTTCCTGACCCCACCCTCATTTACTTAAGAGGAGAGGAAAACATAGTCAAGTGGAGAAGCCCTGGACACTCTACTCCTACCCTGCCCCCCTCTTGTCGCGTCCTCTTGTGGCTCTGAGACTTTAAGGCTCGGAATTGCTGAACCACTTGGGGCTACCTTTTCTGTAGAACTGATGGGCACTTAGCAAAACCTCTTTGCAGCTCCTAAGTCTCTGCTGCCCTGGGACCCAGAGTCAGCTCCCTTGTAGAACCTCTTACACACCAACAGGAGTCCTTTCCCCTAACATTGCCAAAATGTGCTGAATACATTGATCTTGCTCTGAAAAACAGGTACTGGGAGAAAGAGCAGAGGCCCAAAGAGGGAGAGAGTTCAACCCAGAGCAGGAGCAGAGGTCTGCTAAGAATAAAAGGAACCTTGGTTAAGACTTCATGTAGTATGGAGGAGACCACCGTTCTCGCTCTAGACATTAGGCACAGGAGAATCCAAACTGTAGAGGGAAGGGATCCTGTGTTGGGGCTTTTGTGTGAGAAGTCCTTAAAGGTTAGCAGGGTCGCCATGTCTTTCTCGGTGGTCCCTGCTAACCCGCTATGAATGGGGACTGTGGGAATGGGACGTTGTGGTCTCACAGCCTGGATTTCCAGAGAGTGTAGAGATAAGGCAGGCAGGGATGGAGAGGGAGGGACATGGTGGTGCCACAGGCTGGGACCGAGCTGGGCCACTGGGGCCTGCTGTCGAGTGCAGCAGCCTCTTCTTGGGCAGTGTTAGCCCTTTGGGTGTCTGCTGAAGGATGTGGGGCCCAGGAGGAGGCTTCCTCTGTTTGCATCCTGAATTCCTGTTCTTCAAGAACATTCTGGAGGTATTACCTCACAACCTTTAGCTTTACCAATTCCTTGCTCTGCTTGGCCAGTCAGTGTGCATTAGCTGAATGCTGGCTCTCTAACGGCTGATGCCTCACGATGCTGCTGACAGTTAGGGATTGCAGATTGAGCATAGAATCCCCTTCCTGCCAAGGCTTGTCTGTTCCTTAGAGGCAAGAGCAGCTTCAGAGTTATTTCTACGCTCTTTCCCCTCCCTTACCCACTTTAGGGAAAAGAAAAGAAGCTAAAATAAGTAAAGATTTCGGTAAAACACAGTAAGACACAGAAGTATAAGAAGATTATCATAAAGCATATGAATGGTGAGGTACAGGAAAGCCCTCTTCATGAATTGCTTACAGTTCCAAATCAGGATCATCTATGCCTATTTCATATCTCTCATTTAGTTATAGCGGGCGGCCCAGAGGTGTGTGCGATTCCACACCTTAGCATCCCATGGTGCTCCCGGAGTGCACAATACGTGTTTGCTGAATCCGTGCACACGGAAGAATGGAAATATCATGCAGCATTTCTGTCTGCTTCAGCTTTCGCCTAATGAGTGGGGAAGGTCACGGAGAGAGTGTGGGGGCCATCAGGAGCTTCGTGTTTCAACGGTCGGTGCCAAATTCTTCCTGCCAGATGGGACAAGATGGGATGCTAAACTGCTTCTCATTACCACGTTATTGGCCTCCATCGCTTCGGTATTATTCTCCAATCACTTGGTCTCTGCGGAGCTCTGAGTCCTTATTACCTCCAATTGGAACGCACCACAAATCATCCCGCTCTCTTTATTTCTTTCCACCTCAAAGCCAGCCTGCCATCCTGCTCCAATTAGAGCCCCTTCTATTAGGATGATCCAGGCACGTTCTCTCCCTGCCTATCCACCCGGGCTTCTCAGGACCGCTCTCCGCTGGGAACCCAGAATGTTACAGACACTTTGCAAGATATGCTAAGTCTGCTGCAGGTTGCCTTTGCATCAGGATGAAGGCTCCAAGTCAAGAAGATAGAGGGCCTGAGTGTCTTTCTTTGACCAGATGGAAGTCGTTACGTTGGAGTGCTGATGACTACAAAATCGTGGACATATTGTTTTCACAACCACGAAATGGCAAACAAAGTTCCTCTCCGTGATGCCAGCGTGCGAGCTCAGCTTCCATTTGCTGCCATAAATTCTCTTCTGTTGCTGCCAGTAAACATCAGCTGTTCAAGTGAAATAGTAAATCCAAATGTGTCTGTTGGAGGAGAGTAAAAAAAAAAAAAAATTACATGCTGCGTAAATGCTGACGCAGGATTTTCAACACAGTCCACGGGGGTAAGGAAGAGAACGGAGCGAGCTGAACTGAAAGCCTTTCCCACTAAGAACCTCTTAGCTGAAAGTGCTCGACAGCCCCTGGATCTGATGCTCACTCAACATGATGCATTTTAAACACCGAGGGCAAATAAACACAGTATCGCACTCTCGGCCTCAGGACATTAGCCCAGAAGGTGCACAGGGCCGAGCAGAGAAAACACACACAGTTTATGCAAAATAAGGAAAGAAAATGTGCAAGTTCTCCCCAAAGCTGCCGGAACACAGAGAGAAGCTGTTTGCAGCCAGTCGGACAGCTGAAGAGCAAGGAGAGTAGCTGGTGTTCTACCGGACTGACCGACTGTGGGGCTTGCTAGCTACCCTTCTTGCTGCTGTGATTAAGCGCTGATCAGAAGCAACTTACGGAAGGAAGTTTTATTTGGCCCTTGCTTGGGGTGTGATCGTTCCTGGCAGGGAAGGCCACGCTGTGCTGCGAAGTGGCTCTCAGCAGTGGTGGCGGCAGAGGCCACTTGCTCACATCTGGGCAGATGTGGAACAGAGATGGGATGGGAAGTGCAGCTTACAGTCGTCTGGAAGGAATCGTCGCTAAAAGGCGGGATGTCGTTGTGCGACTTGTGAGGGTGGGGTGTGCCCCTTCTGTTCTCCAACTTTTCTGCTATATCTTGACCCAAAACGAAAACGAAAGCATGCACAGATACAGAGTTCTTAACAAGCAGAAGCAATATGAAAAATTAACACAATGTCATGTCCTGGTTTCCAACTTCCCTGAACTCAGAAATAATATAATAATAAAAGAATGATGAAAACCAAACACGCTCAAGTAGAGGCTGCTACAGGAAGAGACCATGACAGGTGATACCAAATACTGTATCTGAATATTGGTTAGATTCTGGATTAAATAAAAAACATGAAAGTCAATGTGGGAGAAATTAAGATGCTTAAGTAAATTAGACGATACCACATTTTTTTATGACAGTGAAAAGTATTGATAGGTAGTGCGTAAGAAAGCATTTGTCCTTAAATGTCAAGACTATTATACACACACACACAGAGAGAGAGAGAGAGAGGGGGGGGGGGAGGGAGGGAGGGAGAGAGAGGGGGAGGGAGAGAATAAGTTTAAAAAGTTCTATTTTAAAGCTTCAGAAATCCCAAGGTGGCTTTTAATCCAGCTCACGTAAAGAGCTAACAGGTCAATTTAAAGTTGAAGTGAAAAAGACAAACCCACAGCGGGGCAGGCCTGGCCCCGTGGTTAGTCAGCTGTACAGGTGTTTCCAAACATGAGTGTTTTTGAAGCTGTAGAGCTCTCTGCTTCTGAAATCCTAAAACGTCATCTATCTCTGAAATAAGATACACCTTTGAAAAGCCATTTTATTAATTGGTTGGTCATTTGGGCTTCCTTTTCCAGTCTATGATAAAAACACACCAACTAAAGTAACTTAGAGAAGAAAGGATTTGTTTGCTGCGTGGGAAGCTGCGTTATCAGGAGCTTTGAAGCATCTGGTCAAATCACCCCTCCAGTTGGGAAGAGGAGAGCGATGAACACACGCGTGTGTACTCAACACACGTTCTCTGTCTTACACAGCTCATGGGTCCCTGCCCAGGAAATAGTGTCACTACAGTTAAGATGGGCCTCTACATATTAACTATTGTCATCAAGACAATTCCCAACAGGTGGGCCCTGAGGTCCAGCTCCCAGGTGTGCTTCAGTCTTGGTCTCTTTAAGTCGCCCAGGCTGACCTTGAACTCTTGGCCATCATCCTGTCTTAGCCTCTCAAGTGTTAGAATCACAGGCACGTCCAGAGAACCCTGCCTTAAAAAGTCACTTTAATTGCTGTATTATAATGGAATACTTGTGACTGAAAGACATTTTAAAAAATGATTTCCTATCTGTTCAGTTCTTTGAGACTCTCACCAGCTGCCATTTGGAAATGATCACCGGCTTCAGTTCTTTATTTCGGCAGTTCATCCCCACAGTTTAAAACATAACTGAACCATATGAATGTCTGCACATGATTTATACACAGATCCCCTTTTCCAGGCCCACATGCTTATGTAGTGCGCTCGGAGTCCTGAAAGGCTCAGGGCAAACTTAGCTTTGGGTTGCTTCTACTCCTGCTTCTTGATTCAGCTGATTCCACAACAATGCTCAGACTTGGTCTCCGTCCTAAGGAATTTAAGGTCTCTCAGGAGGCTGATGGGTAAACAAGCAGTCCAAGTGATGTCTGAGGAGAGAGAGGAACAGAGTGTGCTGGCAGAAGAGAACAGAGATATCTAATCCTAGGTGAGAGCTGGAACAGGCATGAGGGAGAGGCAGCAGCCTCCGCCCACCACTCCCAGGGCTGGATAATGGCTGTCTTCTTAGTGCCAGGTTATAACAGTGGTGTCCTGGTGTGGATTATTCTGATTTGTTGTTGTTGTTATTTTAGATACTGGTTTGTTTTTTAATTAGAAAGAGCAATAAAGGGTATGGATTTGAGGTGGGCAGATCTGGAATGAGCCGGAAGAGGGGTAACTTTAATCAGAATATGAAAAACATCTATTTTCAGTATTTTTTTTTTCATGTGCTGCCACACTCTGGTCCCCTTGACTTTCCTGTCAATCCCAATGTCATTCCTACAGACAATCGAAGCATGCCAACATATGTCTCTCTCCACCCACAGTCGTTGATGGAAGGACTGACAAGGACAGGAAACGCCCTGAGCTGCTAGAAGGAGAGCAGGAGGGTTGGAGAGAGCTCCACCCCGCCTCACCCCTACAACAGCTACCTAGAGTGAGGCAGTAGATGTAACAGCTCCAGCAGCCGGGCAATCGTCTCCAACCTTAGGACTTCCAGGAGGATGGATGTGCGTGTACCGAACAATTCAGGGGCTTTATCATGCGAAAGTCAAGTACCCAGTCTGAATAAGTCTGACCCATTTACAGGCTCTTCCCAGCGGTTCTTCTCCATGCTCTCAGTTCTACAGCCCCATCACACAGGAACCTCTCCCGCCGGCCCCTAACAGCTTGTTGTTACAGCATCACCAACCAGAGCCTCTTTGTTTAGGTCCTTTACAAGAACCAGAGCCACTTATAAACTCACCCAAGCTGAAAGAGGCACTTGGCAGAATTCTAGCGTTTGAACTCAAGCACAGTGATGTATGGGGGCAAGAAACCATTTAATTGTAGGAATCCACGCCGAGAGCAGAGCCAAAGTAACTGCTGGCAAACCGCATTGGTTCGCATGTTTTATAATCCCCCGAAACTAATCTGAGTTCCAGTTGTTTCTGTCCTGCTTGCAGCGCAAAGTCTCTCTCTCTCTCTCTCTCTCTCTCTCTTTCTCTCTCTCTCTCTCTCTTTCTCTCTGTGTGTGTGTGTGTGTGTGTGTGTGTGTGTGTATGTGTGTGTGTGTGTAGACAAAGTCATTGCAATAAACTTCAGCTCACTAAAGATGCCACTTGAAAGATGCAGCATGGCCAGGGGTTTAGCTTCTGAAGTGTTTTTCTAAACAATAAATCTTCACGTGTCTACTGTCATTTTAGGCACTGTGGAGACATGCAACCCAAATGTGTACCAACAGGCTGTTCAGCTTGCACTTGGTAAGAGGCTCATTCACAGGTGGAAGGGTCAGCATGCTCCCCGGTGAGAGAGAGAAAAGCTTTAGGTGAGTCCTGGTTGGAGGTCATTGGCATAGAGCAGCTGGAATCGGGTAATCTAGAAGCAGTGCATTCTGCGTGATGTGGGGATCTTATCTGACCTTCTGAGTGGTCCTTGGTTTCCAGTTGAGGACGCTGGTAGTCACTGACCAAACCCTAATTATCCTCTGCCTCTTTCTGCAGAGATTGCGGCTCAGAGATCTTTGATATATAGACTGTTATAGTTCAGATGTTGTGTGCCCTGAAAGTTCATGTTTTGAAATCTGTCCCTTAGATTGGTGGTGTGGGTGATGTAGTCTTTACGGGATGGAACTCCCAGGGAAATCTTTGGGTTGTGCTGATCTCAGAAAGAAATGCTGGAGTGAGCTGTCTTGAGAAAGTTCTTCTAAAAACACCCATTACAATGCTCCGTAGTGACTACGATCTCACCACCTAGGTTTCCCAGTGCTTCACCTTGCCCTTCCTGTCTTCCTCTCAACAATCCTTCACATTTTGGGGAAACATTCTAGTCTCCTACAGTCCATTTTCACCAACACCAGCCAGCTCTAACCTATCACGCAGTCACGTTTTCCCTGATTTAAGTTTCCTATAGATTTCCTAAGAGAAAGTCAGCCTGCCAGATCCAGGAGCCCCCAACTCCCGGAAGGTTGGCGTAAGAAAAGCTGTGGTTTATGTTGTCTTTCTATGTGGGGCTCCCCAGGCTTTCTCTCCTCCATGCCAGGGGATGTTACCACGCCTTCCTGTGAAAGTTCACATTCGTTTTTAAAGTGGTATCACTTGTAAGCAAGTATCCCTGCAGGGTGGGCCTGGAAGCTCACAAGACATGCCAAGAGCTTATTCAGGTGATCCACGTCTTACAGATATGTAAGGCCGATTCGTTTTTCCTTTGAAAGAAATAAGCAGAGCAAGGTGAGTGCTTCCAGGGGCTTCCTCACAGATGTCCTGTATGGATCACTCATTGTAGTGCTGAGTTTCTGATTTCCCAGGCTGCCATTTAACCCTGACTTCCATGTTCCTCCTCTTTGAAAAGGTCTAAGGCTCAATGATCCTGAAGCTGCGAACATGCTCTCTGCTCACAGAGGCTTGAGGAGCAGGGTGTAGACAGAGGCTGGATAGCTTCCTCTTCAGCAGAAGCTCCTACAGAGATCTGCCATGTGACAAAAACAAGGAAATGGGGTGGTGGGGGAGATGGCTTAAACTGGCTGCTCACCCCCACTCCCATCCGCACAGATAGTTAGAGCTGGATTGTCCAGGAGTGAAAGGGAGGGAAGGGAAAACTCAGGGAGAAGCTGCTGGTAATGCAAGGACCACAGACTGCTACAGACCCGGGCAAGCCTTCTAGACCACCTGTCCTGTGTGCTGAAGGAGCTTTGGAGCCCTAGATTTGGGGCACTGGGGATGGGTGAATGGATGTTCAGAAGGTGTCTCCATCTCTTACCCCTCTCTCTGAAGTTCCTGATGAAGCAGAGGAGGGCAATTGGGACAGTGTCCCCCCTCCTTCCTTTACTTCTCTCTCTCTTCCTCCCTCCCTTGCTCTTCTCATACTCACCTTTCCTCCTCCTCCTCCTGTTCTCCACCCCTTTATATGACTGACTAGCAAGATGTCGCTTGACTGATCTGTCAGCCTCCTCAGATCTGGGGTCTTCAATCTCCTCTCATCTCCCAATGGTGCCACACGCTGATGAGCAGAGGCCAGAATCAGCTATTTCCCTATGGGTTGGAAAACAGGGATTTGTGAATCCTTCCGCCCCTCCTTCAACATTATTAGATAGCATTCTTCCACAAAGAACAGTTCCTTCATTTGAAAAGCAAACAAAAGCCCCCACAAAAAGTCCTTATCTTTACCATGGGCTCACTGGGGAGCCTCTTGATGGTCCCGCAAGCATTGACCACTGCAGGTGGACTAAGATGCTAAATGTGTGCATTTTCTAGGCCGTGGTTGATGTTTCTTCACATGGTTTAATAAGCATTTACCCAACGGAGGAGTCTTTAGTGCCGACCATGTGTCGGGCACTATTCTAGGAGCTCGAGATATAGCAGTAAAGAGGAAAATATCTCTACCTTTATAATACTCCCTCAGGAACAGCAAGGCAAGAGACAAGCATATCAAAGGAGCAAAAGAAAGAGCTAGGCATGGAAACTCGGCAGTAAAGGAGGAAACACCTTGGAAGGCAGTTTGCGGTTCTGAGTGATAGGATTCCCGAGAAGAAGGGTTCAGCAAAGACTCTTCCAAGTTAGGAATCCAGGTCGTGCAGATGTTGGGGGAAGAGAGAGAGTGACAGGATGCCTACAGGAGAGTTTCAGAATAGGAAAAGTCAGATGTGGGGGGGGCGGGCAGGCAACAGAGCCTGAGTAGTCTGTCTTGGGGACCACTCTCAGAATTATAATTTACACTCCGCATGGCATGGCAATCTTTGAAGGCTTCTAGACATTTTCTCCATCACCAACCCACACCTCCAGCATCCCTCTCGGAGGGTTCTCAGTGAAGGAGTGACTTGGTGTGACTTGATGGGAACTCTTTTGTGGCTGACTGCCTCAGTCCCCAGGGAGAAGGCTCACATGAGAAGGACCAAGGATTGGCAGAAGTTAGTAAGTGGTGTATCCCAAGTCACTGTCTATTAAGGAGTAAAGCCTCGATTCAACCTAACCCATTCACTATCGGTTTACAAAAGAGAGCAGACACAGATGAGAGACGAGGTGGGGGTGGGGGTTATCTGTGTTGATGGATGCTGCAGGTCCCTGGCTTGTGGCTTCAGACGGCTTCATCTCCATTTTCTCCTCTGTTTGACAAAAAAAAAAAAAAAAATGCTAGCATGCTTAGCGCTGTGCAAGGCTCTGCTATTAATCTTGTCTCTTCTCATTGAGGTGTCTCATCTTTCCAAAAGACGACATTTCTAACATTGGGAGTGCAATAAACTCAAGGTCACGGAACAGGGCTCTTAAGAAGACAGTTTCACGAGCTGTAAAAAGTCAGCACGATTTGTCAAGTCAGCAGATCTCCCTTTCTGCCTGCTAAGGGCCAGCGTCACTAAGGCCTTGCTTGGAGAGCGTGCGCTATTGTTCTTGTCCTTTGCAAAGCTGTTGGTGGGAAGAACTGTTTTACACAGAGGACCATGTGTAGCAGCCTTAGCCACTGGCAACTCAGAAGATAATTTTCCTGGATAGTTTTGTTTATTCTGTTGCCTTCTCCGTTGCAGAGATAGGCCATCGGCCAGAGAATTCCAATAACCACGAAAACCATGGTAAATTTCAGGGAATGAGGTGAGGAAAGCCCAGTTTATTTTTATTCTATTGGAATGACTGTGACAAAAGAAAAAAAATTCTGTGATGTTGTCTGTGTTGTGTTTAGTATAATTCATACAGGAATAACCATGAGAGTACTATAGAGAACTGGCGTAACAATGAACGAGGTCATATCTGACAATGTGGGAGAAATAGAAGCACACTCTTTGTATTTTAATCATGGAAATTTGAACTGTGTATCTACCACTAAGTTCCCAATGTGGAATGCTTTGACTGGAGCATGTCCCCTCCATATACAGTAGAAGGACCATATTCTACTCTTAGGTACACTAGGGCAGTGTGGGTCCCAGCTCCTTCTACTGCTAAGACATCCACTTGGATCAGTGGTGTGGTGAGGTGGCTGGCTATGCAGACAGAAGTGCAAGATCTCAGCTGGGACTCATGAGGAGCCCGGTAAGGGTGCAGTCTTTTTTAAAGATCTATTTATTAATTATATATTATGTTCCATTTGCATGTATGCTGCAGACCAGAGATATCATTACAGACAGTTGTGGGCCACCATGTGGTTGCTGGGAATTGAACTCAGGACCTCTGGAAGAGCAGTCAGTGCTCTTAACCTCTGAGCCATCTCTCTAGCCCAAGGGTACATTCTCTTATACAGAGACTAGACTATTCACTTTTAGCATACTCAGCCTAATAGGCATAGAGCTTGGAGTTTAATGTAAAAACTCAAGAACCATGAGTACTTCAAAGTATTGGCTCAGCTGACATCAGAGAACAATCTGATCCCATCCCTGTCATCTCCATCAATTCTTCCCAGATGCCCTTCGGTCATTGAGGTTGACTGATGACCAGCTGTGCATTTGGTAGGTTGCTCGATCATGTCACATGCCCAGAACTGTGTCCAGTGTTGGGTCCCCACTCCCACTAGTGAGTACTGAGTGAGAGATGAGTGATAGACTCCATCTAAGGAGTGTGAGCCCATCAACCAGCCAGGACCTCCCACCAAGGTCTCAGCCGCTTTCCCTGAGCTTCAATCATCGCCATGAAGTTCCACGGGAGGGCACACATGCGTTCCATGGCTGTGTTTACAATGGCCTTTATTAGCTGTGTTTCCCACTGCCTACTGTCTCTGTAGCTTGGAAACTCCTGACAAACACAGCATTTTAAAACAATAGTGACTGTGTGGCATCGAACACAAGATTTTAATTTCACACAGCACACAACTTTCAAACCTTTGTGTGCCTGAGAAATCTAGAGCGGTATTGCAGCTGACCCCAGCTCTGCGCTTTGGGACATTTGGCCAAGTCTCTGTCGAATACACGCTTTCTCTGTTGCTGGCTATACCCTTAACATAACATGCTAAGGAGTGATGATGGAAAATATGAAAATGCTTTGCTTCCTGTAAGTAAATCATTGTGTTTCTAGAAGAGTAGACCTCTTTCTACAGTCAGGGAAAGTCCCGCAGTTCACCATACACGGTAATCTTGAATCTGAACCTGGGTGTTTAGCGAGGCTTCAGTTGTCAGTGTGTGGATTACTGTGAGCAAAACGTAGCCTACAACATGCGAGACACAAATCAGCTGAATTCTCGCTCACCAGCAAACCTCCTTGAAATCTTATTTCAGAATCAATTGCATTTTTTGAGTCTGAGAACAAAGAAGCTCACCTCATGGTCAAATATGCAAAGTTGTGGAGCACACTTCCTGGGTACGTGCTGATGTCCCTCACAGGGATCAGAGAAGCCCATGAGATGAGGCGCTCAGAAGTGGGAGGACCCTGGGAATGATGTAGTTTGACCTCCTCACCTCCCAGGTCAGGAAATAAAGAAAAGTCAAGTGGTGAGTGAAGAATCGAGGGTCTTTAGTGCCTTTAAGCCATAGTGAGCAGTGCCTACATCAAGAGAAACCTATAGCATGGAAGCTATCGAGTATTTGTAATGTGGCTTAGTGTGAAGGTGACATGTGGCTAACTGAAGAACTGAGTGTTCAACTGAAATAGAGTCAGGGGGTGACCCTGGTGCTCAGCTTATCTGGACATTCTCCATAACCACCTATGCTCCACTCTCTTCTGATGTCCAAACCACCAACATGTCTACTTGCCATAGTGTTGTATGGTATAAGCGAGACAAATACCAGCAGGCCAACATAAGTACGTGAACGGCCATCTGCACCTGTGATTATGCAAATTCATCATGGAAGTCAAGTTCTCATACATATTTATCTTGCTTTTAGTAAAAATCACCATCTCCATGTCTTTGACAAACCTTTCTGAGTGTTTATTGATCCCTGTGGAGGTGGCATGTGCACATATGAAGATCACATGTGCACAAATGAAGATCACATGTGCACATATGAAGATCAGAGGACATCTGTGTTCTCCTTCCACAACGAGGGCTCCAGGGACTGAACCCAGGTTATCTCATTCGTAGTA